>NC_133410.1:15063750-15375000 GCF_049350105.2 Macaca mulatta
GTCCAGCGCTGAAGAGGAGGAGGAAGGCTCACTGTTTCTCTTTGTTTAATCTGTGAACACAGAAGTGGGGCTGGGTGTCCCAAGTGGCCACACAGATCCCTCAGTACCCACCACCTCTGACTTCTTGCCTTGTTTGACTAACCGTCATGTTCTTGGAAGAGATGCAATAGGATTGATAAATCAATCTTTCCATCTGTCTCCTACATGCTCTAGTTCCACTGTGGACCACAAGTTTACAGATTGGGAAGAAATAAATTCTCATTAAAAAGAAAAACAATACTTGCTAGAAAGAGATACACTGCAGAGTAGATTAGGAACTCCATTAAATGATTCTATCAAGCTCCTGCCAAGAACATTTCTACTCTGTATTTCCAGGGCCGAGCTGCACTGACTAAATATACGCTTAGACATCTATCCTCATGGTGAGGACAGAGATAGGGAGGAGACGCAGACATCTCGATGGTCAGCACAGTTTGCTGTAACCTAACTCAGCCCCCTGGGTGAAATGGCCTCACCTCGCCATGCCTCAATCTTATCTCTAAAATAGGAAAATTTGACTTTTTTAGACTTGACTGAGCTAAGAAGGGTAGGCCTCACTGGATGTGTATTCCTGCCACAAAAATAGTGGCATCCAGGAATGCAGCATCTCTTCCTTGCCACGGCAGCCAGGGCCTTCTAGGCCTGAGGGATGCCTAAAAGAAGCAACTTTCCCACATCCCTAGGAGGTGTGATCCTTCCCTCTAGAGAACACGCAGGTTGGTGTTGTTGGAACTCAGAGCTTGATTATGAACAACCAGAGGTAACACTGGAGGGCTCTGCAGGAGCCAGAATCACAAGGAGCTAGCATGCCAGGCTGAAACACTTGGCTTTGTCCTCTCAGCCTAGGGATGGTGAATGGGTTTAATTATGTAGAGAAAAGTCAACCGATTGCTAATGTATGCCTAGAGCACACAGTCCAGAAGGAGCCTGAGGCTCCCTGGGCTAAGCAGGAGACCTCAGTTGACTATCAATGTCTACCCTGAGTATGGAGGATGGGCACCAGACACTTATCAGCTGCCTCTGCCATGGGCAATGGAGAAACTTAGGCAGGAAGTGACACATGTGGTTGGGCCACATCACATCATGCTGGGAGGTTTGGAGGATGGAATGAGAACAAGGAGACCAGTTAGGAGAGAGAGAGACAGAAAAGAAGAGAAGAGAAGAAGAAGAGGAAGAAGAAGAGGAAGAAGAAGAAGAAGAAGAAGAAGAAGAAGAAGAAGAAGAAGAAGGAGGAGGAGGAGGAGGAGGAGGAGGAGGAGGAGGAGGAGGAGGAGGAGGAGGAGGAGGAGGAAAAAGGAGGAGGAGGAGAGCAAGAAGAAGAAGGAGGAGGAGGAGGAAGAGGAGGAGGAGGAGAAGAGGAAGAGGAAGAAGAAGAGGAAGAAGAAGAAGAAGAAGAAGAAGAAGAAGAAGAAGAAGAAGAAGAAGAAGAAGAAGAAGAAGAAGGAGGAGGAGGAGGAGGAGGAGGAGGAGGAGGAGGAGGAGGAGGAGGAGGAGGAGAAGGAGAAGGAGAAGGAGAAGGAGAAGGAGAAGGAGAAGGAGAAGATTTAAGAAAGATTCAGAAGACGAAGCCTACAAGCAACATTTATAAGTTCATTCTGAGTGTTGTCTCAGGGCTCCAGAAACTCAGTTTTCACTGCTGTGGGCTGAATAATGGAAACGAGGACTTTTCTCTGTCCTTTAATTTTGTATTCGGCCCCAAAGTGGTAGTGGGATTTTTAAAAGCTCCCAAAGAGCAGCCTACTGCCCCTACCTCCCTGCCTTTGTCTGTGTCCCTCGGCCTAGGTGCCTTTTTCCTTCTTCTTGGCCCAGCCAATCCCCACTAACCTACTAAGATCAGCTTAGGTGCCATTACCCTCAGGAAGTCCTTCCTAATCCCTCCATTCCCACACTGCATAAGACACCCATCTTGGGGCTTCTAGAGTAGCCTCAGTACATTTCTATCACCTGTAGGTATCACCGTATTCTAGAACACCTCTTTACAGATCTAACTCTCTACTCGGTTTTCCTTGACAGTAGGATCAGAGTCTAATTCAATTTTGTATACTATCTCAGGTATCCCATTACCACAG
This sequence comes from Macaca mulatta, assembly GCF_049350105.2. Taxonomy (NCBI): domain Eukaryota; kingdom Metazoa; phylum Chordata; class Mammalia; order Primates; family Cercopithecidae; genus Macaca; species Macaca mulatta. The sequence goes on from NC_133410.1 coordinate 15,065,859, forward strand.
GTGCTCATATAATAATAAAAGCAGTTGTTAGTATGGTACCTAGCTCCTGTTACGCCAGGTGCTCATATAATAATAAAAGTAGTTAGTACGGTACCTAGCTCACAGAGTGGCGTGGATGTTAAAGAAGTTTATACATCTGAGGTGTTTCCATCAGTCTTGGCATATAGAAAGCACCATGCAGGTGCTAGCTCTTAGAATTTTGTTAAATTACCACTGTGACCACTTAGCATAATATTTATTAGGTAATAGAAATAAACAGTAACGGCCGGGCGTGGGGCTCACGCCTGTAATCCCAACACTTTGGGAGGCTGAGGCAGGTGGATCACCTGAGGTCAAGAGTTCGAGACCAGCCTGACTAACATGGTGAAACCCCGTGTCTACTAAAAATACAAAAATTAGCTGGGCATGGTGACAGACACCTGTAATGCCAGCTACTCAGGAGGCTGAGGCAGGATAATCACTTGAACCCGGGAGGCAGAGGTTGCAATGAGCCGAGATGGTGCCATTGCACTCCAGCCTGGGTGATAAAGCAAGACTCCATCTCAAAAAATAAATAAATACATAAATAAATAAATACTTAGTAATGACGTAGCTGTATTTATTTTAAAATAACTTCTGTGGTTTGGCTAGAAGAACTAATGACCATTGATTAATTAAATGTGTGCATATTTCAAAATGTTTTTTAAAAGTACAAAAAGAACCTAGCAATACCTAAAAGTATAACAAATTCACAAAATGCTGAAGAAGTCTTTTGACTATCAAATGATGGCTAAAACTACTAAGCTATATAATAATGCTAGGCATAGGGTTAATACGTGCTTAAAATTGCATAAAGGAACTCTGAGAGAGTAATAAGAACACTAAGAATGGTGGTTCACGTGTAGGGCATGGAAAGGCTTCTGGGCAGATGGGGACCTGTGTCTCTGACTTACAAAGTGTTCTGCTCTCAGTGTGGGTCACTATCGCCCTGTGTATTTTTAGTTTCATTTACTATGAACACACCATGTTAACACACATCCTCTGGCCCTTCGGTCTCACGGTGGGAGAAATAAGTGTCATCGGTGTTTAAAAAGCATCCTATGAATTGATTTCAAATACTCTTAAAGTGACTCCCTTCCCTATGGCTCATAGCAGAGAGCTGCCCATGGGTTCGCGTCTAAGATCAGACACCTAAGACTTCCAGCCATCAGACTAGGAGCCCATTTTACCACTGGGAAAAGCATACACTACACAGATATATATCACCTGAGGTCAGAAGTTATTTTATATATACATAGTTTTTTTGTTTTCTTTTTTTTCCTGAGAGAAAGTATCACTCTGTCGCCGAGGCTGCAGTGCAGTGGCACGATCTTGGCTCACTGCAACCTGCACCTCCCGCGTTCAAGCAATTTTCTTGTCTCAGCCTCCTGAGTAGCTGAGTCTACAGGTGCATCCCACCATGCCTGGTTCATTTTTATATTTCATTTTTAGTAGAGATGGGGTTTCACCATATTGGTCAGGCTGGTCTCGAACTCCTGACCTCAAGTGATCCACCTGCCTCGGCCTCCCAAAATGCTAGGATTACAGGCATGAGCCACTGTGGCCAGCCTAGATGAACAGTATTAAGAACAGTATTGTTCATCAAGTCCAAATGATGTGTCAGGCACCATTCGAATCTCATGTATCTTACTTAACCCTAAAACCACCTCAGGGTCAGATTCCTATGACCACAACCCCCATGAAACAGAGAAGATGTGGAATTGCCCAGGGCACAGAGCCTCCAGGAGGGGGCCTGGGTCAGAGTTCAGAAGGCCTGACGGCAGACAGTTCTTGAACTGCATTGCCTTCCTCCTGTCGGTGATCCAAATCACTGAATCACCTGTTCGCTATTCTTGTTGGATGGCTTTTATTTAGAGCAACGTGGTTCCTGAACAAGATTTCTCATGAGGTCCCATTAGTGCATCATAGGGTCACGTTAACCAGCGAGTTCCAGAGATTATTGGAGAGCAAGACCTTGAAACATCACCTTTCCAAGGTCTTAAAGGCTTTCAGTAGAAGGAATAGGTTTTTGATCTAATCTCTGCTGTGTCTTTAAAATACTACAGGACAGCTTATCTCTGAAACAGGAAAGTCATATAATTAAGATTTAAAAACACTTCAAATGCAAAATTCTCATTCCGGAAAAAGAACACTTTAAATAGCAAAATGTATAATGCAAATATTGATACCTGTAAACCTGTTGAAAAGTGAGCTTCATCTCTGATTTATTAAACAGCTTCCCAGAGAGATAGTATTCCCAGTCTTCATTTAGTAAGTAGGGTGTATCCAAAACCTGGAACATATTAGGAAGGATTTTCGAAAAATCAGTTTTACACTCACATACATACTCATATAATAAAGTGAATATTCTGTTGAATATATTTTTGAAATTTTTCATAACATTATTTTTCTGGTTGATTTCCGACTTATAGCTAGAAAATAATAGTATAATTGGAATAAATCAATTGACCACTGGGTAGCATCAATCAAAATTATTAAAATTACTTTTTTTGAGAACTTTTCTTTTTTTTCAGACAGAGTCTCGCTCTGTTGCCCAGGCTGGAGTGCAGTGGCACTATCTCGGCTCACTGCAACCTCCGCCTTTTGCGTTAAAATGATTCTCCTGTTTCAGCCTTCTCAGTAGTTAGGACTATAGGCGCGCACCACCACTGCCCGGCTAATTTTTGTTGTTTTTTTTTTTTTTTAGCAGAAACGGCGTTTCACCATGTTGGCCAGGCTGGTCTTGAATTCCTGACCTCAGGTTATCCACCCACCTCAGCATCCCAAAGTGCTGGGATTACAGGCGTGAGCCACCATGCCTGGCCGAGAACTTTTTAATCTTTATCTTAATAAAACAAACCCATATAAATAGAAGCAGAGTAGACCATTTGATCAGAAGAGCTAATATACAGCCATGAAGTGGTATACCCAGTGCTGTGCTATTTCTGTCTCTGGACAAAATGTATTAAAATTCACACACTCTCTGCCCCAGCACCACACATATTTAAGATGGGCAAATCAGTGCAGGACCATGTATGTGCTTGACAAGTAGAAATGGTTTTGAAATATCCCCTACTTAAGAAAAAGTATCTTTGAATGATTCAACACTCTACAGGAGATAATGATGCCTGGCTTGATGTCTTTGTTTTATCAAAAGGCCAAATGGAGATCATTTGATGCGCTGGTGATCTCAACTTAATCTCCCTCGACCAATGAAATAACTAAAACACCGTCACAACAGTATTCACCTGATTTCATAACAGATCTTAGGCGGAAAAATGTATATACAATGAAAGAGTGAAATATAAATATATTTTAAAAATCAGAATCTGGAGAAAAAAAACACAGAAAAGCCAAAATTAGAAGCCAGACACTTAGAACACAATTTCCTCATTAATGAAGAAAGCAAAACTACCAACTGGCCCCCCGGAATCTGTGGGAGTTGGACTGAGAAGGAGAAAGCGAAGCTTGAATTCAGTTCCTGGTGGCACCACTAGACATCTGCCAGGTCAGCCCTCTGTCACGAGACATCCACTTATCAGTCTCTTTCCTTTCAAATTTAGGGCTCATCTATGTGGACACCTCTGTCACCTGGGAATCTCCCAGGGTGTGTGGGAGGAACCTGAGAACTGATCTTCTGATGTTCCCAGCCACATTTGGAAACCACTGCTGAGGAAAATTCTATTCTCCCCAAATACTGCAGTCCACATTGAGGGGCAGGACTTAACTCCCGTCCCTGATTTCACTTATGATCAGAAAATAAGGACACTCCCATATTTTCTTTCTCTTACAAATAAAAAGAATCTATTGCATTTATTGAATATTTAAAAATTTATTGAATTTAATAATTTCAAGAAATTTACTGAATTTAAACCAAACTGCTTATATGTTTGCACTGCTCTTAAAGTAACACACAACATATGAAGAAATCCACGTTTCTGTTCAAGTCCTTTCATAATGGGTAGAAAATCATATTTACCCGGAATAATTCCTTGCTTGTGTAAGGTTCACAGATCAATTTTTCCACATTTGCACCAAAGACGAAGGTAAGAACCACAATGATCATCAATATCCAGCAAAAGAGGAAACTTAATCCAACTCCACTGGAAAAAAAATATAAGGTTAGTAATTCAAGAAAGAATGATTCAATAGTACCTATTGATACTTACTAAATCTACGTATACTCTATAAAATAGACCTGGGGTCTTCAGTGTTATTCAGGTGAAATAGATCATCCACCTAGGAGTGACACAGGGCTTGGGGACCTGGGGAGGGGCAGTTCCAGGACAGGCGGGGGATCACTGGATAGGGGCCTTGGGGACCTGGGGAGGGGCAGCTCCAGGGCAGGCGGGGATGTACTGTATAGGGGCCTGGGACCCACAAGGGGTGGCCAATAAGGGGCTGAAAGCACAGGGGGAGCACAGCTCGACTTCTCTCTGAACAAGAGCACTCTTGGCAGTGTAAAGGATGGACTGGACAGGTGCCAACATGGATGGGACATCATTGCAGAGGCTGTTATCATGGCCCATGAGGGTGGCCTAAGGGGACAGGATTGGTGGAGAGTTGGTGGATGATGGTGACGTAATATAGGAGACACAGGAGGCCTAATATAGGAGATAGCAGGACTCGGAAAGCACTGGACACGAGACGTAGAGGCAAGGAAGGGCTCCTCCAGGGGCAGTGCCAGGGAGCACCGATGCTCTGCAAGGAAAGAGAAGATGGGCTGGATGTTGGTCTTGTTGCCACAGAGACATTGAGTGCAAAGAGTGTGTAGGAGTCAGTATGTTTGGAGCTAAGATATCTGGGTTTCTGTTGTACGTTAGGGAACCAGCAGCTTAGCCATGGTCATTCATCCCCAGGGCTGGCTTGGAGAGAGAAACAGCCTAGGGCTAGGTCTGGAAGACTTCAACATTTACAAAGACAGGTGGTGGAAGGAGGGCCAGCAAACCGGAACAAGATGATGAGGCAAAGAAGTAGGAAGGCAACCATGTGGGTGTGATGCCACCTAGGGGACAAAAGGAGTGTTTGCAGGAGGAGGGAGTGGTCAGCTGTCACCAACCAATGTGCTGTCTGCATTGTACAGAGAGGTCACTGCCAACTTAAAACAAGTGCAGTGATGGGGTAGGAAATCAAATTGGAGTGGACTGGGGAGTCAGCAGGAGAGGAGGGCACAGGCAGCAAGCTCAGATCACTCCTCTGAGACCCGGCGTGGGGGAAGGAGAGCTACAGGGAAGAGGCAGTGTGGGCAAAGAGTTTCTGCTTTTATTTCTGAAGAAGGGAAAGAACAGAGCCTGGTTAAGTGTTGAGTGAAAGTCAAGGAGACAGGAAGAGAATAAAGACATGGAAAAGAAAGGGGATGATCCATTTTTATCAGGATCAGGGAAAGAAATGGGATTGAGAATATAGCTGGCGGAATCAGCCTGAGCAGGGAGGAATCCCTCTGCTTCTGGCACTGCAGAGAAGGGAGGGATGTGTTTGGGAGCATGTGTGTTTGGGAGCATGTGTGTTTGGAAGCATGTGTGTTTGGGAGCATGTGTGTTTGGGAGCATGTGTGTTTGGGAGCATGTGTGTTTGGAAGCATGTGTGTTTGGAAGCATGTGTGTTTGGGAGCATGTGTGTTTGGAAGCATGTGTGTTTGGAAGCATGTGTGTTTGGAAGTTTGACGATGGGAAGTTGCATGATGGCTTCTATTTTCTCTGAGAAGAAGGAGGTAAAGCCATCTGCTAAGAGATGGGTGAAGTAGAGGAAGATGGATGTATCAGAGTGAAAAGACTGTTGCAGGATAGTGTGGGGGGGTGTCGAAAAAGAAGAAAAAGAGAAAGGGAAGGAAGAAAACGAAATAAAGGATTTATCAGACTATGGCAGGTCCATTTGAGACAGGAGATGCTAAGTTTGTAGGGATACCCAATGTACCCGGTGCGTAATTTTCTCTAGCAGTGCTTTGCTGTCTAGGTATAGACAGAGAGAGAGAGAACAAACCCTTAAGTCAATCTAGGGGCACTTGCCAAATCAGATACCATCATTGGTGCACACCAGGAAGGAGCCTCAGGAGGGTGTGGGCTGATGCTTGCAATCACCACAGCACCCCCTCCTAAGGGCACGATTCTCCCCTTTGGCTGCAGACACCAAAGCCATAATTACAGTATTTGCGTTTCTTCACTAAAATAAACAGCAAGTAATATTCATTGGAAAGGCCTAGGTCAGCATGACTTTCTCTGACCTACAAGGCTTCTGAGTCTGGGAGAACACAAAGAAGAAGTGAGTGAGGGCCACGCCAGGATCCCCGTCTGAGCATGTGTGTCTGTGTGTTGGAGTTAAAAAAAACTCATAAAAACTAAGACAGCTGTCTAAAAAGAGCACCATGACTCTTACTCTAAATCGCATACAGTCAACATCTCCAGCCTTTATTTTCTAAATATGCACATTCCTAGATCAGGGGTAGGGGAACCACTGCCTAAGGTCTGTTTTTCTAAGGTTAGTGAATGTGTACTGAAAATATTGAAAAGGAGGAAGAGGACGAGGAGAATCAGAGTAAGATGAAAGAGCAAAAGAAGGTGAAAAACAGGAAGAATATGCAACAAAGACTGTATGTGGCCAGCAGAACCTAAAATATTTGTTACTTGGCCCTTCTTGGGAAAAGCTTGCTGACTAACCCCTGATGTGCATAGTTAGGATAATACAAGCATCATTTTCTGACCCCCTTTCAAAAAAGTTTATCTTAGAAACTTTTGTCAACAAATCAGGACAGTCACCCAGTTATCACTTCAGGGGCCATGTGATCTTCCATGCATGGATGTGTCATAACTCACTTGGCCACTCCTCTACAGCCTGACAGGTAGGCTGCTTCACTATCCTAACTGATACTGCAAAAACTCTTCCCTGGCTTTCTTCATAGTTTGGCCTACTTCCTTCACCTAGAGTCCCCAAAATGGAAATTACTGGGCAAAGAGCATCATGGTCTTTTTACAGCCCTTGCTATACAGCCTGACAAACTTCTTTCTGTAACCTCAGAAACTGCCACCAGCCACAGGAATGTGCCCAGTTTGTGATACCTGTGGCTACTCTTGGCATTGTTGTCAATACCTAAAATGGGAAGTTTTATGATGGGCTTCAAAACAAGAGATGCTTGTGCCACTGTTAGATCTCCTTATCTCTGGAGAAGCCTCTCCTACATCCCCCTGCAACAGATAATACATTCACCACTGCATTCTATTCAGCTGCTAAAATGCTCCTGGGGCCAGGGGTAGTGGCTCACACCTGTAATTCCAACACATTAGAGGCTAAGACCAGGGGCTCTCTTGAGACCGGGAATTCAAGACCAGTCTGGACAACAAAGTGAGACTGTCTCTATAAAACTAAAATTAAAATAAAACGCTTCTGGGACCCTCTGAAGATGAAAGATCAGAGCAGAGCCAGGGCTCTCTGACTTTCCTCCTTCCACATCTTTCACTGATATCCTTCTGGGAGATAAGAATTCCTGCTTGGTTTTGAAAGAGACCATGCTCTTGATTGGATGGTGTCACCATTTTTAAAGAGCAGGTGGTGTTTTGGTTGCAACAAAACTACACGTACTCTTTCTGGTTTCTACAAGCAAGTAAATAGTTCTGAAAAAAGAAACTGCGTTCTTCTAATTAGTCTGATTAGACTGATGACGCTTGTATCATATCCCCCTTTCAAAATTATCCAGTTGTTTACCAGATACCTCAAGAAGTAGAGAATTCTGCCAAGCACAGCAAAGCGCGCCGTGCTGACTGGTGGCATTCAACAATAAAGAAATCATAGCCACCCTAAGTCTGCAGACTCCTTGAAATGAATCAAACAACATCTGACAGTTCCCAGCCTTCTTCCTGCTGCTGAGATGAATCCTATGGCCTCCACGCCATACATCTCCATGTCTATAGAATTAGTGTATCTAAACTAAGGTAGCTTTTAGCCTCCATCAATTTGTTGATGATTTCTCTGTTTTATTTTTTCTTTTTTTGAAGCTGGATATCACATGTTTTTGGTTGTATGCCTTTAAAAAGTGAATAAAATTTCGATGAGGGTGCACTGTTTTTCGGAGCAATTTACCCTACCTTTCAAGTAGTTAAAAAGTATGGAAATATATGTATATACACACACACACACCACAACACTGACAGACAACCAAGTATCAGGGTTGTTACATTTGTAACATTAAACTTAAAATCAATTAAACATTAAAGCAATTACTTTTGCACCAACCTAATAATTTTCTGTTTAATGTATTTTTGTGTGTCTGTGTGCATTTGAACAAAAAGGGAAGACAAATTCATTTTTCCTTCTGGATGTGATTTCTCTTTTTTTTCTTCTCTGTCCAGAGGTACTTGCAGCTAAGTATCTTTCTTTTCTTTTCTCTCTCTTTCTTTCTTTCTTTCTTTCTTTCTTTCTTTCTTTCTTTCTTTCTTTCTTTCTCTCTCTTTCTTTTTCTTCTTCTTTTTTTTTTTTTTTTAAGGCAGAGTCTCACTGTGTTGCCCAGGCTGGAGTGCAGTTGGCGTGATCTCAGCTCACTGTAACCTTTGCCTCTTGGGTTCAGGCAATTCTCGTGTGTCAGCCTCCCAAGTAGCTGGGATTAAGGCATGTGCCACCATGCCTGGCTCATTTTTGTATTTTTAGTAGACGTGGGGTTTCGCCATGTTTGTCCAGGCTGGTCTCGAACTCCTGGCCTCAAGTGATCCACCTGTCTTGGCCTTTCAAAGTGTTGGGATTACAGGTGTGAGCCATCACGCCTGGACAAAAACAATTTCTTAACTTTGGCCTGTGAGCCTCTAGGCTTCTGTGTGTGTGGAGTTCTTTGTCCAGCCCTGGTAGACCCCAGGTCATTAGCTCTAAGGTTAAGACTCTTGTTAGCAAAGGCCTATACCATACTGGAGCCGAATTATTTTAGGGAAAGGATTTAGAATCATAGCTTATAAGAAGCCTGATTTATTGTTCCAGTGACCCAAAGTTTTGTGTTTGTTTGTTGTGTGTGTGTGTGTGTGTGTATGTGTGTGACAACTTGGTTTGAAAACTCAAAGTTTTAAAAAACAAATTAATCAAATTAATGCACAGCACCTGCTCTCCAGCCCACTCACTCACAGGCCCGTGTTAGTGACTTAAGTGGATAAATGAGAGAACACAACTCAGGTTTTTGTTCTTCACTCCCCAAAGGAATTGTTTCAAAACTTAACCACTGATCTCGAGCCCCATCTCACTCCCTACTGCTGATTCTTCATGATCTTATCCTAAAGAGAATATTGACTCAAAAAGAGATTACAGAATCCACACAGCTCCCTCTCTGCAGAGCATTCAAAGCCATCACACCACATCCTAGCTTACATTTCTGGCTCTGGCTCCAGTTGCACCTGGTTCATGCCTGCTATGCTCTGCCGTACCCATAGAGTCAAAGGTTTTTCAAACACACAAACTTGGAGGTGAATGTCTTCAAAGCAGGGACAGTCACTCCAGTCTTCTGCCGCAGGAGTACCTCTCCCTGCTGCCTCACACCTGTTCTCATGCTTAATCTAGGCTACCTGTCTAAATCCTAAGGGTTCTGGCTTGGCAGCCTTAGTTCTAAATCAAGTTTCTAGAGTTTCAAGCTAGCAATACTGCTAACCAATACTGCTGTCCCACAAGAGATTGGCTCAGCCTCTGGTGAGTAAATGAATGAACGAATGAATGAATAAAAAGAAGGAACAATACAAATCAAGAAGGCAAGCCTGGCTGCTTTTAAAAGAGAGCCTGCCATATATAAATAGTGTTCTTAAGTTGGTCTATCAAAATGCAAGTAATTTAGTGTCTTTGTTGTTATTGTCTTTTTTTTTTTTTTTTTTTTTTAATGTTTATGCTTGACAAGAGTACCCAAATCAAGGAAGGTCTAATCATAGCAAGATCTCTCCTCCTCACGACCCGGGAGCTGGAACCCCGCGTACGTGGCCCAGAGGGCACTGGGTTTGTGTAACACCAGAGTCAGCACCCAGTCTCTCCCTTGCATTCCCACCCCCACATGACAGAGAGGAGCAGGCACTCACACCATGAGGAAGACGCCTCCCGTGTTGGAGACACAGCCTCGGGTGGTTGGGGTGGCATGCCTGTCATAGCCGCACACGCCACACAGTAAGCCCAGGTAGTAAAAAATCACGATGAGGGTCAGCAGAGAGCAGATGACCAGGCCACCCAGCCACCTGGAGAGGCAAGCACAGTGTTAGTAAACATGACACGGGCGATGCCACCCTAACACAAAAGTTGCTGGACTAAGGCTGGAGCCGATGAGTTATTCTTGGCTTCTAAAATCAGAGTCTTCTATCAATTCCTCAGAGGGCAATAATGTTGAACGAAAAGATCCCTTCCCACCCTTTGTCTTCCAATTCAACCAACGGAGAAAGTTTTATTTTGATCCTAGGTTTGCATTGTTCTTGGCAGTCATGGGATCACTGCTTCCTTGCTTTGCCTTGATTCCCACGGGTGTCACACAGGGTTCATAAGCACAGCGCACTGAGCTTCTCCAAGGCTATTGATGAAAACACCCTTAAGATTTTTATGTTCTTTTAAGGTTTCTGATGTTCTAAGTGCCTATTATAATAATGAAGGCATATGGCTAGATCGTGATTAGACTACGGATAAAGAAATACTGGATTCTTTTCCCCGGCCTTTTTCTAAAACATTTTGTGGTTGCAGAAATATTTGGGGCCGCTGTATTCTTTACTGAAACAGATTACGTGGCAGATGCATGGGGTATTTAGAATTTTATGAGCATCCTAAATCAAATGCCTGCAGAATACAAATCTCAATTTCATAATGGTCCTGCGAGACATTTTAGGATAATGGATCCTCAATTAGGCCTTACTGGCATTCCCGGAAGGTAGAACAACCTTTCCGGGCAGCAAGAGGCATTCAAGGGTAGTAATGCTTCCCAACATTTAAGACACTAAAAAACAAAGAATTTACTTCTGCTGGGTGTCTCTTGACAAAAGCCGCCACTGAAGCTTTTCATTCAATTAAGAGCAATCTCAGTAATTATAGTAATAGCCACAGGCAACCATTCTGGGGAGGTTTGTTCCAGACAGTGAGGGCACAAAATTAAATAAGTCACGGAGGCTGGCCTCAGAAAACTTTTAGAGTTAAAGGAGCATCTGCTCAGTTGATTTTCTTTTTAAGATAAGCTCATGGTGTCAGGGCAGGGGAAAAAGGAAGGGAGATGGATGGCAGTCAGGTAGACAGGTAATAGTGCTATTCTTTCTCATTTGTGAAGCTCTGATCTTTAATGAAATTATGAGTTCATTGAGAAAGGGTCTGCCTTCTGTTTTTTCTGAGACTTGCTGGGGTGGCCCAGTCCCACAAGGGAATCACGGCAGGTGCCGCCTGGAGCTTGTTGTTTGTGTGGCAGTGACAAAAAGCAGAGCCAGATGGAGCTTCAAAACCCACCTCCGCTGTATGCTAGCCGGCCTTAAGGAAGTCACTTCACTTCCCTGAGCCCATCTCCTTGTCTATAAAACAGGGTTATAAATGGAACACAGCCCAGGGAATTTTTGAGAGGATTAAAAGAAATGTCATGCAGAAAGTGCTTGGTGGGCACACTGAAACTGTCTCTTAAATGGTATTGATTGCTATACTTTTTAACATTTTTTAAAAATTTTCATTTATTTATTTTTGAGATGGAGTCTCGCTCTGTCGCCCAGGCTGGAGTGCAGTGGTGCGATCTCGGCTCACTGCAAGCTCCGCTGCCTCCTGGGTTCACGCCCTTCTCCTGCCTCAGCCTCCTGAGTAGCTGGGACTACAGGCGCCCACCACCATGCCCGACTGAATTTTTTTGTATTTTAGTAGATACGGGGTTTCACCGTGTTAGCCAGGATGGTCTCGATCTCCTGACCTCGTGATCCGCCTGTCTCGGCCTCCCAAAGTGCTGGGATTACAGGCGTGAGCCACCGCGCCCGGCCAATTGCTATAATTTTAATTACGTATCTTGTGGTCTTGTATAAGAAATAATCTACATGAGAATGAGTCTCCAGACTCTCCATGGGCTTGGGAGATATGAAGGGTGGCTGAGCTCTTCAGAGACAGAAGTGCATCTTACATAATAGATGATCCTCTAAATTTCTTGAGCCTCCAAGTCCTTCCCTCCCCAGGGCTCTGGCTGGGATGTCCACCACCCTCACCCCAGGCCAAACCCCACCACTCACATTTTCTAATGGGACAACCAGTGGGCACCACAGCCGCTCACCTAAGCTCTGGGAGCAATTCACTGGTTTCAAAGCACAGCTAAGAAAAGGATGCTCTTTCAGTAAGAACCAACCTCTGCATATTTATTTTATAAACCAATGTTTATATTGGTTTATAAAATAGAAAAGGATATTTCCCAGATGTCCTTCTTAATTACTTTTAAGCTTTAAAATCTCATTACATGCCTAGTTTGATAATTATAACTAGTATTCCAGAAACCACTAATGACATCAAAGTTGAAAATTATCAAATACTTGGCTCACGAAGGTCCAGTCTTCAACTTAAAAAAAAAAATGTGGACTGCTTTACAAATTTGCGTATCATCTGTACACAGGAGTCATGTGAACCTTCTCTGCATTGTTTCAATTTTAGTACATGTGCTGCCTGGTCTAAGCGAGCACTTCAACTTTTTTAACGAACATAAACTGGGGTTAACATATATCAGGTCATGGCCTCCTTGTACAATTTGCTGTCATAAGATGATCCTGGTGCTAATGTCAGATTTTTTATCTTGTTCTCTACAAAGTTCACTCTCGTAGTTCACCAGCTCCAAGGAGACACTCACCAGTATGAATCATACTCTTCCAATGTAGGTAAATTTCTGTGGATGTAACTTTCAGTGTTATTAACATAAACAGAGAATTCTGAGAGTATATCCTGAATAGGAAGATGCTGAGTTACATTGTGGATATCCGAACCAATGGAATTCAAGACCCTTTTGATACCTGAAAACGAAGATACCTTTGTTATGCGTTTGCAAACATGGAGGAAATAGAAACTTTGTTTTGGAACCAAACAGAAAAGCCTGAACCACCTTTAGTTTTTCCCACATTATGTATGTGTTTAAAATATGATAAGATTCTACAACAAGCATGAATATAGCCAAGACCATCGAAAAGCAATTACTTAACAACAAAACAGCAAGCTGTGAGGACTGACTTTAATGAGATGGTGTTGAAGTCAAGCCAGTTTCTCTCTTCTACTTACTTTACTTAAAGTAGATCAAGTGATTAAAATGTATGGTGTGCAGACTATGTGCCAGGCACTTTTATAAATAGTAACTCATTTATTTCACTGAGGTAGATATTCCCATTCCCCATTTTACTAACAGCGACCCAGAGGCTCACAGAGATTCAATTAATTGCCCATGGGTCTTTTAAAAGAAAGCTCTGGTAACAGGATTGAAACTTGGGTTTATCTGACTCTAAAGTCCTCATTACATGCTTTTGGGAAAATAATTAAATAATAACAATAATTTCTCCATCTAAGAAATGGTATTCAGGGCCGGGCACAGTGGCTCACACCTGTAGTCCCAGCACTTTGGGAGTCTAAGGTGGGAGGATCACCTGAGGTCAGAAGTTCGAGACCAACCTGACCAACATGGCAAAACCCCATCTCTACTAACAATACAAAAATTACCCAGTTGTGGTGGCACACGCCAGTAACTCGGGAGGCTGAGGCAGAAGAATCACTTGAACCTGGGAGGCAGAGGTTGCAGTGAGCCAAGATTGTGCCATTGCACTCCAGCCTGGGCGACAGAGCAAGAGTCGCTCTCAAAAAAAAAAAAAAAAAAAAAAAAAGAAAGAAAGAAAAGAAAAGCCTTCAGGAATGGAGTAATTCTCAAGGCCCCATTTAAAAACCAAGCAAACAAACAAAAAACGCAAGTGACTCTGGGTGATATTTTTGTTAAAATTTTACCTGACTGATACAAATTGAGACTTCTTAGGAAGTATGTCTGTGTCTTTTCTATTCAAAAACCAATAGTAGTCTCAGTGGCCAGTTTACTTTGCTATCAGTCTTAATATCTCAGACAGGAGTTAAGTTCAAAGAAACCAGTTTTCTGGAGAGTGTCAATCACCACAGGTCCTAAAATCGAACTCACCTGGGGTGCAGGATTTCACCTGAACCAGTGCTCACATGAGTTCTGAAGGTGGCTGTCTCCAAGTGATTCTTCACATGGACATACTAAGAACACACTAATCAGTTAAAAGTCCACTGATCCTGCAAGAGAGGTAAATCTCTTTGCAGCAGGAGAGACAAGATTAGCAGTTCTCAAAATATTATCCTGAGGCTCCCGGTGAACTTTAGGTAGAGAATAGAGATGGTAGCTTGGTTCAAAATGTAATCACATAAAAATGGCAGGAAACTTTTGTTTTCTTTTTGAGACAGGATCTCTCTGTATTGCCCAGGCTGGAGTGCAATGGCATGATCATGGCTCGATGCAGCCTCAACCTCCTGGGCTCAAGGATCCTCCCACCTCAGCCTCCCAAATAGCTGGGACTACAGGTGTGTACCACCGTGCTCAGCTAATTTTTTATGATTTTACTTTTTGTAGAGATGGGGAGATGGAATCTCACCATGTTGCCCAGGCTGGTCTTGAGCTCCTGGCCTCAAGTTATCCTCCTGCCTCAGCCTCCCAAAGTGCTGGGATTATAGCAGTGAGCCACCACACCCGGCCCTGGAAACTTTTTTAAAGTTTGTTTTTCACATAGCTATGACATCTAGAAATCAAAGACACAGAAGCAAGCAACAGAGTGTCAGGTGTTTGGATGTGACTCGTTAAGAAAGGACTGTTACTCCTTGGGGCTCATTGCTCGTGTGTGAAAACACCTGAGGATCCTTGGCCAAAAATGACTCAGTGGGTCTCTTGGTTACTTTTGAGATTTTGAGAGATGGGGAAGGCAGCCTTCCCGTCTTCTAGGAGCAGCTCCTAGGGCCTGTGCCTGCTTCTCAGCCTGGCTTGCCCTCACACAGGACATGGCTCCGTGACTTTGCTGTTCTGGTGACTCTCTACGTGACTGGTGCCCTCTCTTATCATATACCCTCTTCAAACCTCTCTCGATGTCCCCTTTTCCAGGCAGCCTCCCACTAGCCTCTCCTCAACTTGTTTCCCTGGCACCAACCTGGTCATGATGCCAGAGTGTGACAAGTTTGTGTACACATGGCTGACTAAAGGACAAGAAGAACTCATGGCTTATGCATCTCACAGCCCAGTGCCTGGCAGAGCCTGGCACAGAGTTGGCACTAAATAATCTGTTCAGGTTGGGATGAGAGCTAAGGACATGAAACTAAACACCTGCTACCCAGGCTGACAGAGCGGCACTGACCCGGCTCTAGGAAAATGCTGGCTCGTGCTCAGGCAATGGCACCATGCGCCATGGGCCGCACTCAACGCACGCAGCACACTTTGCTGTGTCAGACTTACAAGGAAGGGCTGCACGTATGGGCAGGAGAGGTCCAGAGAGGGGAAACCAAAAAATTAAACACAGAGATTAGTGAGCAGGTGACTGTCAGACGTAGAGCATGCATCAGCCTTCAGAGGTTAGCACACGAAAGTCTGAACCCTCTCCTTAATATCTTCATATTTTAAAGTAGAATCTTATACTATACAAAAGGAAACCCACAAAACATCTAAAGTGTTATGTAGCAAGATAAAACACTTTTTTACTCAAACTCTTCACGGGTCAAAAAAACACTATTAGGGAAAAATAATCAAGTATCTCTAACATAACATTTTAAACCCACTTACTCAACAGATAAAAGCAGCACCAAATTGATTTTTCAAAGAAATAGAAGATAGCTTTACATAGCTTCAGAGATTTCTTTTCTTTTCTATTCTTTTTTTGTTTGTTTGTTTGTTTGTTTTTGAGAGAGTCGCGCAGGCTGGAGTGCAGTGGCTAGATCTCGGCTCACTGCTACCTCTACCTCCTGGGTTCAAGTGATTCTCCTGCCTCAGCCTCCTGAGTAGCTGAGGTTACAGGGGTGCACCACGACGCCTGGCTAATTTTTGTATTTTTAATAGAGATGGGGTTTCACCATGTTGGCCAGGCTTGTCTCAAACTCCTGACCTCAGGTGACCTACCCGCCTTAGCCTCCCAAAGTGCTGGGAATGCAGGCGTGAGCCACTGCACCCAGCCCAGAGATTTCTTCTTCAAGCAAATAACCCAGGTTTGTCTCTATCATTGCACAAAGAACTGCTACCACTGCATTCTCTCCCTCTGTACGTTCACCCCAAATCCCATAACCCAAATACAGCATGATTCAGTAATTTGAGTAGAATCCTCTCTACATTGATTCTGTCTCTCCAAAAGTGTAAGCAACCTTAGGAGCCTAAAATACTATTGCCTCAGCGTCAGTGGACAGATTAAAATCTTCCTAATGACAAAATAAATCCTTTTATACAGTATTCCTTTTAAAAGTTGGATTTTAAGTTTGTCTAGAAAATATAATAATCTACAGTTTTTCTCTTCAGTGAAAATCAGAATGAGTTTCCCAACTGTGGCTGCTGTAAGGTCTCAAGGCACACACTCTAGGGACCTGGATTACACTGTGGCTCTCAACCATGTGGCAGCTGCCGGCCGGGCCGAATGATGTTTATCAATGTTCAACAACAGGTTTGTTCTTGTTTTTAAGTCACCGAATGAAGTGACACAGTTGTAAAGCTCTGATACTCATTTCGTTTTGACGGTTTTAATGAGAAACTGTTTTTTTTTTTTTAAAGGAAAAGAACAATGCAATACTTGGCAACACGTTTCTCTGTACTGACCTTCCAAGCAGAGAGACACAAAATCACCTCAAACTGTGAATCTCACCTGCTACGACGGTCTTGGTTTGGCTTTGCACTCTGTCAGGTATGTCATTAAGGGATTGATAGCCCTGAAAAACATTTCAAAATAAATGGATGTACACGGTAAGTTGAAGACTAGTTGACTAGTCACTCATTTTGCAACTTAGTACGAGTAGAGAGGCAAAATAAAAATATAACATTCATCTTAAGGTGAAATGATCATTGTATGGTCATCAAGAGTCTAAAAAAATCCCCTTTAAAGAGCATCGTCTTTAAATTATATCAATCAAAGATCATGTTAGAAATTTTTCATATGGGGGTCCCCATAATTTTAAAATCAATGTATTTACACAGAGCCTAGGTACTATTATGGGCACATATATCTATACATACATATATATATAGTATACATATATACTCCCAGTGGTTCTCAACTGGGAGAATTTTGTTCTCAACTGGGGTATGTTTGGCAAAGTCTGGAGACATTTTGGTTATCACAGTTGTGGGGTGCTGCTGGGATTGTGGGGGGAGAGGCCAAGGATGCTAATAAATACCCTACCATGCACAGGAGAGCCCCCACTGCTAAAAGCCATGCACGGTGTCAGCAGTGCTGAGGTTAAGAGACCCTGATCGGTACAATATCCCATGTGCAGACAGAAGGTGAATTTCTAAAAACAGAATCTTACTTTCTAATTAAAAATAAAATTAGAGATATAGTGTAACTGGAAAAAAAATTTATATATATATATATATATCCCAAAGCATAGCTTACAGAGGATACAACTGTGGTGAGGATAGAACAAAAAGAAAAAACAACCGTGCCAAGTGATAGGGCTTTGGGGCTAAACCCCCATGACAGGGAAATATCATTATTTCCAAATAATTCAACTAAACGTCCAGCCTTTCCTCTGGAAGGGGTTTGGTGAGTGTTTCTTCACCGTCTGCTGGTGTACTTAGCTGTCTGCCAGGGAAAAGTACAGCACTTTCAACCTTCATAAGATTTATGGTGCCAGCCAGTTTCCACCTTAGCCTAGCTACATCAGATGTTACAAAATGAATATCATGACTTCTGTTTCCTCCAAGGAGACTAAGCTAGTGAGCACGCCAGTGCTTGTGTTGGTTTCTGTGTGCCTGACTCTTTGACATTCATCTGTGTCTGGACTTGCAGATGCCATGGGGGATTTCACAGCTGGAAAGTGTCTTACAGATCTCCCGGTTCAATGCCTTCTTTAACAAATGAAGTAACAGCAGAGTGCAAAGACCAAGAAATTTTGAATAACTTGTTTAAGGGCCACTTACTTTGTCAGTAAGTGTCTAGTAAACATATGTAGACAAGTGTTTAACCCACTTATACTGAAGGTTGCAAATATTTTTTGTGAAAAATCAGAACCTGGTGATGACATTTGGCAGTAGGATATAAATAACTCCCACGAGCTTAGCGTTCCAATAATGGAACACTAAGCATAAATGGGTTAATAGAGATCTGAGATGTTTTTACATCCATGCTAAACGACAGAGTCAAGAATAAAACTATCCTCTCATTTTCCCATAGGCCCAGGCACTCTACTGAACCATAATCTAAAAAGAAATACGTATTGCATATTCAATATCTATTGGTTGAATAAACAGCAACATTTAGTAAGCTACTGGGGAAATCAGGGAATTCCAGACCAATGCTGTCCCTGCCTTTTTGGGGGTTTACAGTCCAGTGGTGGGAAGGAAGACATTAAAGAAATAATTACAGTTATGAGGAAATTAACAGAGAATATTTGCAATGCTGCAAGAATGTATTAAAAAGGGTTTGACCTAGTCAAGAAGCCCTGGAAAGGCCTGTTAAGAAGGTGATATATGGACTGGGTGTGATGGCTCATGCCTGTAATCCCAGCACTTTGGGAGGCCGAGGTGGGTAGATCACCTGAGGTCAGGAGTTCAAGACCAGCCTGGCCAACATGGTGAAACCCCATCTCTACTAAAAATACAAAAATTAGCTGGGTGGGGTGGCACATGCCTGTAATCCCAGCTACTTGGGATGCTGAGGCATGAGAATTGCTTGAACCTGGGAGGCAGAGGTTGCAGTGAGCTGAGATCATGCCACTGCACTCCAACCTGGGCAACAGCGCAAGACTCCATGTCAAAAGAAAAAAAGAAGGTGATATATGAAGCTTAAAAAACTAAGTAGTGGCCGGGTGCGGTGACTCATGCCTGTAATCCCAGCACTTTGGAAGGCTAAGGGGGAGGCAGATCACTTGAGGTCAGGAGTTCGAGGCCAACCTGTCCAACATGGTGAAACCTCGTCTCTACTAAAAATACAAAACTCAGGCAGGCATGGTGGCACACAGCTGTAATCCCAGCTACTCAAGAGGTTGAGGCAGGAGAATCGCTTGAACCTGGGAGGCACAGGTTGCGGTGAGCCCAGATCGCACCACTGTACTCCATCCTGGGCGACAGAGGGGGATTCCATCTCAAAAAAAAAAAAATAGATAGATAGATAGATAGATAGATAGATAGATAGATAGATAGATAGATAAAATAACTAAGTAGCAAGGCTACTAGGAGGGAGGAAAAGAAGAGAGTGCCAAGCAGAGGGAAGAGCGTGTGCAAATGCGTGAAGGTGGGAAAGAACAAAAGGAAAACCAGTATAGCTGACTCACTGGCAGAGGGGGACAGCATTCTGTATTAGAATCAGTGTGGGGTTCAGCATTACACCCACTAAATTCTGAGGCCTAGGAAAGCAGAGGTCATGTTCTTCTTGATCTCTCATGGTCTTAGCATGCCACTTCACACATCACAGGTGCTTAACAAAAATCCTGGGAGCTGGAATGGTGAACACGATTGCCTGGAAGGTAATAGCTATCACCCTTCTTGGTAACCCTTCTCTGGAATTTCACTGTTCTGCTGTTTCCCACTTTCTTACGTACTAGTCCACCCTTTAAAATTATATAAAATCAGTGATTGTATTTTTTCCAAAAAACATACCTGTTGGACCAGGCCATCCAAATCTGTCCTAAGAACGTTATTAACTTTGTCAAGTTCTGCATCCACAGATGGAAGCTGAAAATTTATAAAACGAAATATAAGACGAGGTTGTTACCTTCAAAACGATTCCTCATGAAGAAAGAAGTCATTGTATATCCAAGTCCCAAAGCGTCTATACTATAGGGTACAATCTCAGTTTCTTTTGAACAATAGAGTTTTATTTGGGAAAAACACAGCTCAGACCCTCCTTGACAAGCACTAATTTTTTTGATGTCTGGAGGTCTCTTGCTGTAATCAGCTAAAAAAATGAGGCAAAGAAATTGAACACAAATGTAATATATATGACTTCACAATTTCAAATACTACACATTGTTCAATAAAATTGTAAACAACATTTTAAAAATCATATTTAAAAGCAGTGTAGTCAGTGGTTATATTAGTGAGTAATCTGGAATAGTTTTTCCACTTACAGCATTATACATGGATTTGAAGTGCTCTGGCTCTTACCAACACTGGGACAAACATCATATGCCTCTCACATGATGTCCAAGAACATAATATCACTACTGTGATATTTCCCTGGCAAATATGAGTAACTTTAATCCCAAGAAAACATCAAACAACCCTAAACTGAAGACCATTCTACAAAGTAAATGGCCTGTTCAAAAATGTCTGTGTCACAAAAGAAAAGACACACTTAGAAACTGTTCCAGATTAACAGGAATGAAAGAGACATGACAATAAATGACAATGTGTAATCCTGGCCTGGACCCGGGACTGGAAAAAGAGAAGATAGTTATAAAATGCATTTTTGGAAAGATCAACATTTGAATGGACACTGTGGATTAAATGGTAGTGTCGGGTCAATGTTATCCTAATTTTGATCATTATATAATGATTATGTAAAGTTATGAAGTACAATAAAATATTTAGGGGTAAAAAGGCATGATGATGTCTACAACATATCCCCAACTTACCTTTTGAGAAAAAAATGCATATTATTTTATGAATGTATATATTAAATGATATGAACAGACAGATAAACTGATAAAATATGATAAAGCAAATGGTGCAAAATGGTGACCCTTAAAGAATGTGGACAAAGGGTGTGTGAACAAGGATCCGTGCATTCATCTTGCAAGTTTTCCACGTTTGATACAACATTAAAAATAAAAAGTGCCCCCTAAAAAGGATCTATCTCAAACAACTCAGAGGCAACTAAGCTCTAAAAAAACTGTTCAATCAAAAACAATTATAGTGATATCCAGACACAGATGTTGCAGGTGAAATGTTTGAAAAGCAATGGAATGAAATGTAAGAGTGAGAAAAAGTATATCCATACTAAAATGTTATTTTATATAAAATGTGAGGTGTCCGGGCATGGTGGCTCATACCTGTAATCCCAGCACTTTGGGAGGCTGAGGCAGACAGATCACTTGAGATCAGGAGTTTGAGACCAGCCTGGCCAACATAGTGTAACCCCATCTCTACTAAAAATACGAAAATTAGCCAGGCGTGGTGGCGGGTGCCTGTAATCTCAGCTACTCGGGAGGCCGAGGCAAGAGAATCACCTGAACCCAAGAGGTTGGAAGTTGCAGTGAGCTGAGATGGTGCCACTGCACTCCAGCCTGGGCAACACAGTGAGACTCCATCTCAAAAAAAAAAAAAAAAAAAAGTGAGATGTGTATCTAACCAAATAAGTTAGACATCATTAATAGACGTGGCCATTTTACCTACATCTCAGAACTTTATACAATCCAAGTTGTTCCAAATTCTTTTTAAAAAATCTTTTCTTTGGGAAAATGGGAGATTTTTCTTCTATTTCAGCATATGCAGTTAATAGACTAAGCACATCATTTAAAATATTTTTTAACTCTTAAAGGTCTACATGAATATATTGTTTCCTTTTCTCCTTGTAAAGCTGAATTAATTCTGATGTGTTTCATTCAGTGGCAGAGAACTCCCACAAAGCGGTTCCCTTTTACTCCTTTGCTCCTGCTGTGGTCATTCCAATATGGCGATCAAATGACTCAAGAAGGGTGAGAGAGGCCAGGGGCTAACCGTTCTCCAAGTCAGGCCACCATGCACTGGATAGGTCATCCTCGCTTAGCCCTGCCTGGCAGTCCCCAGCATGCAGCCCTTGACTATGGCAAACTCATGCCTGCTCACCTGCCTCAGTTCAGGGTTGCTATTCAGCTGGCTTAGAGACAATCTGATGCTGTTGCAGGTTTCACTTGATGGACGCACTGAGCACAGAGGGTCATTGAGAGATGCCCGCAGGCTAGTTTTCACGCTGGTCAGACTGCTGCTAAGCTGTGTACTTTGTTGGTGCAAGCTCTTCAAGGTGCTGTTCATGTTCTCCAACGCCTCTTTGGTCTCTTTGATTGCTGTAGAAACACAGCCCACTTCAGAACAGACATGCCAAGTCCTTCCTCATCTACAAAAGTGTGTCTAAACGGACGTGGGATGGACTGGTAAATGACTTTAGATAGCAGTGAGAGGGACACAGTGCAAGGGGCAGCCTGAGGGGAATACAGGAGCATGGCTAGGCTGCTCTAACAGCTGCTCCAACCAGCTCTGCTCTCCCGCTTAGGGTCTCTTTCCAACAAGAAGCAGGGGGGCAAGCACCAACCCAGGAGCGTGATGGGGACACCTCGATGCGGCATTAACTGGCCAGCAGTGGTCAGCAGAGTCGTCACCACCCAGCCTCGAAGAGGTCAGTCCAAACAAGTCAATCCTAGCAGTTTAAATGCACATCAAAATGGATTACATCAAGACATATTTTAGCTCTAATTATTCTAAGAGTTGGAATCAAAACTAGCACAGTAGTTAAGAGCACGGTTTTAGATTGAGGCCAGTCTAGGCATGGATCTCAGCTTTGCTATGTGCTGTGTGACTGAAAATAGACTCCTGAACCACTCTGAGCCAATTTCCTCGTCTTCAAGTACAGAAACACCACCACGTTCATCATGCAACAGGGGGGTTAGATCAGTCAGATGAAAATGCCTCAAAGGCAGTGGTCTATCTGTTTAATTTCGGAAGCCCCACCCCCTAGGACACATTCTTATACAGAGAGTACCCAACTCACAATAGTTCAATTTATGATTTCTCAATTTTGTGATAGTGGAAAGCTGTATGCATTCAGTTAAAATCGTACTTCGAATTTTGAATTTTGAACTTTCCCAGGCTAGTGATATGTGGTAGGATACTCTCTTGCAGCAGCGAACCACAGCTGCCAGTCAGCCATGCAATCAAGAGGGCAAACAATGCATATTCTACAGTGTATTAAAAGCATTTTCAACTTACAATATTTTCTCTTCACCATGGGTTTATTGGGATGTGACCCCCATCGTGTATGTGGAGGGGCATCTGTACTAGGAAATCCAGAATAATTGTTTGCTATCATGATTTATCTGGATGGTGGAGATACCTATACATGACTAGGAAGGTAGGGAATTACAACTTTTTTCTATAGTGGCTTAAAGCCACAGCAGTACAAGATGTGAAATTTAAATTAGAGGGCATTGCTCTTCTTCTAAGCAAATAAATCTTCTTGGTCAGGTCTTTGCTCTGTGGCTCACGGAACAGATGGTTGAGGATCAAGCTGCAATTGGGTGTTTCAAGGAAAAGTATGAATGCCCTTAAAAACTGGCTTCCACATCCTTTCCTGGCAGCCACATAACAGATAATACTTGAGTGTTAAACACACACACACACACACACATTTTAAAAATGTTTTCATGTTGAGTCTAGCCAAAAGTAACCCGAGGTTGCATTCCAGTTCTGCTTCTATCCTGCTACAGCACATCTGGCAAACTCTCACTTCTCAGGACCTCAGTCTCATCTATAAATTAGGGAGTGGGTTGGGTCACCTCCTGGTTACTAGAAGAATCTGATTCCAGGCTGTGCCCTAATAGCTTGTGAGGCTGAGCTCTTAGGAGATGGTCTCCCCCATGCTAACTAGGTCTGGTTAGATACTGCAACCTAGTACCCAGAGACCTGGGGAGGCTTCCAGAATTGAACTGTATCTTCCTTGGTCTCAAATTTCTATCACTTTACCTGAATAGAAAATCTTAAACTCTGCTTCAAATAGTATTTTCTCTTGAATTTCAGTCTAATCATAGCTTAACACTATTTAAGATTATAATAATATTTAGGACTATCAAAGAGCACCCTGGGTATCAGTTTTTCATCTCTCCCACCTATCATCCAGTATTGTCGGTGAAGCATAAAGCCTGGTATCTGGCTCATAGTAGAAGCTCAATAAATATTAACCACAGCAAAACAAAAAAGAACTCAGCTGCAACCCGAAATACACAGAAGTACCCCAGAAATACACAGAAATACACCGAAATACACCAGAAATACATAGAAGAACACAAAAGAGCAGGCTAAAACACACTTCACATTTTAATGTTCCGTGGTTTACTCCTCACAGTCCTTTTCACTTTGACTTCAAGGTAAATTATCTTAAGGCAAGAACCACCACCACCACCACGACCACCACCACCACCAACAACAACGGAGAATGACAGGTGACAAAATAAAAGCATGGCCCAGGAAATGTGTATTAAGCACTGTTCATAGCCATTCTAGGCTATGGATAATATTCTGTCATGTCACAGGGAAGACTCAGAAGTGATAAATACATGTTTTTCAAAAGCTTCAAAGTATTTTATGTCTATAAACTATTAACTGGGTTGTAACTCTGGTTGTCAGTCCAGGCCCATCATCATCATATATATTATGTATCTGAAGAAAGTGGAAAAGCTATCTGAGGTTCTCAATTTTAGTGAATTACCATTTTACCAGCCCATAGTATATTTCCTTTATAGGTCCTGATCTGCAGTCCAAATATGATTTGTACACCAAAACAATGGCATGTTTCTGTTCTCTCCAAAACCCACTAAACACATAGGGCTGCAAAGCATTTTTAGCAAACAAACAAACAAACAAACAAAAAAAGAACTTTAATAATAACACACAAGGCACTGAAGAGAAAAAGAGAATCTTTGAATCATCTTTTACCTAAAAACTACTATAATTCAGTTACTAAAAATTGCAAGAACATTGGGCAAAAAGTAACAACTACTCCAACGCATCAACCACAGTGCATCATTCATATACTTTTGCCCAGCCTTCACCATTACTTAATTTGGGGCTGGAAGAGACCTTGGATCTCTTCAATATTGCAAACATAATATATGTGATCTCTTCAACACTGCAGTCACATACTATATGTGATCTTCGTGGGCCTGGAATGACTCCCAGAGTTACAACCCAATTAATATGTTATAGACATAAAATACTTTGAAGCTTTTGGAAAACAAAAAGATCTTGTTCAATATTGCGAACGCACTGATGCACGAGGGATTCAGGCTACAGGGATGCCTGGCATCATCTATGGCCATGTGAGCACTGGAATCCCAGATTTCCAATTCTCCCTCCAGAGGTGCACGTGTTGCCTCCTTGTGGATGTCGCCACAGCACCCTCCATCTTAATACTCTTCAAGGTACTAAGTCCCATCTAGGGTGGTCCAGGTAACACAGGCTCTTGCTAGAACAGGGTCTGAATCCCAACTCCACCACTTCGCAGCTAACCAATTGCTATGGACTAATATGTCTCCCCCAGATTCATATGTTGAAGCCCTAATTACTGATGTGACCTTTAGGTGGGTAACTAAGGTTAAATAAGGTCATAAGGATGGGTCCCTAATCCAACAGAACTGATGTTCTTACGAGAAGAGGAAGGGACATCAGAGATGAGTGTCCCAAAATGGAAGTAAGACTGGAATGATGGACAGTGGCCAGGTGTGCAAGGAAGAAAGGAGTAGGGGAGGGAGGGAAGGAGAAAGGAAAGAAGGAGGGAAGAAGGGAAGGAGGGAAAGAAAAAAAGGGAGAGAGGGTGGAAGGAAAGAAAGAAGGAATGGAGAAGCCATGTGGAAAAAGCCAGGACAGGAAGGCAGGAGGCAATGGTCTCTGAGGTCATATCCCTTCTCTGGGTCTCCATTTCCTTGCCTGGAAAGAAAATGCTTGGTGATGAAGAGAAGAGATGTCTAGAGAAATCTAAGGCATCAACAACAGAGGATGTTGTTTGTGATGTTATTGCCGATGTTGAGAATGTTGTTGTTGGCTGGACCCTTTGCAGGGTCAAGGAGAAAGGGAAGGAAAGGCCTTTCAACTAGTTAGGACTCATCTTAACAACTCCTGGCCTGTTCTGCACGTCCTCCTGTTTCCACACATTCATCTCAGTTGTTGAACTATAAGGCATGCCAAAAGGAACGGGAATACTTTTCCAATTTCTACACAATTATCTTCTTTATGGACTACGTTCTCAGGGATGCTAGCTCATGAAAGCAAAATTCATATTGGCAAAATGAGTGTTTTACCTAGATGTAATTGTCGTCTCCAACAAGTACCTCGCAAGGACATTTTTCTCAACATTTGGAAGGGCCTGGGAGGTCTTTTTTCATTACAGTGACATTTTTCTCAACATTTGGAAGGGCCTGGGAGGTCTTTTTTCATTACAGTGGAGCATGCAGTTTATCTGTCACTTATATCATTGACCATGGAGGCTTAAGATATATATGTATATTCCTTGCTTCTAAGTTTCACTTTCAGGAAGGAAAAATGAATCAATTTCCCTCAGATGACCTAAATGTCTATAGGTTCCTCATTTTCTGTATCAGAGTCAACAAACTTTTTCTATAAACGGCCAGATAGATGGTAAATATTTTAGGCTTTGTGGGTTATACTATATCTCTTCCAATGACTCAACTCTGCCATCAGAGCACGAAAACGGCCACAGATGATATCTAAACAAATGCAAATGGCTGTGTTCCAATAAAACTGTGTTTACAAAAACAGGTGGTGGGCCTCTAACAAATTCTGCCCCTATCATCTGAAATGGCAACACCTTTGGCACAAGTTTTATAAAGAGCACAACCAAGCTATTGCAACTCAGTGTCTTGACCTGAACTGTCTGCATGGCCACGGACGGCGGCTCTCCCCAAGACAGCTCTCAGGGAACAAGAAAAGAGTAAGCGAGTCTGCCGAGCCCAGGAACTCCTGGATGGTACTTTCTTTGGTCATTTTTGCCCGCTGCTTACCTGTTGCCATGGACTTAATCTCATCAAGAACAGGGATGATGTTGGGCCTCAGTCGGTCAAGAATTCCGCCTCCTAGCACTGAATTGATACCTACATGCAAATAAGCACAGGGATGGTGAGGGTGGCCTCTGCTCATCTCTCCACCCCACCCTCATTCTCTCCACACTGCCTCAGCCTCTCCTGCTGCAAAACCCATTTGCATCCTGGACCCTGTCTAGGGGTGGACTTGTGTACGGAGATTTCTCTTCAGGGTCTCCGCACCAACTGTTCCCCAGTGAAAAATTAATCACTACGACTCACAGACCCGGTATTTACTTATACCAGGAACATGGTGTTATCATCTTGACCTGTGTGTAACTCCCTCTGTATCCAATCTCTTTGACTAGACCAGAGTTCCCACCCAGACTGCACTCTGGTGGGGGCTGTTGTGAGCATTATGGGATGCTTAGAGGCATCCCTGGCTTTACCCCACCTTTACCTCATTGTGACAACCAAAAATGTCTCCAGATGTCACCAAACATGGCAAACGTCACCCCCCAGTTGAGAAGCACTAAGCTAAACCTTGGCGTGCAGGGTTGAGCCCTCTCCATCCAACCATTTCTGAAGCCACTGGTTTCTCTGAGGAGTCAGCTGTGTCTGTGCAGGGAACCTGGTAGGACAACAATCTTTCCCTCATGAAGGAAATGGAGAATGAGCGCTTATGACTACAAGAATGCTAAAGCTTTCCAGTAAGTGTAAAATGAAGAAACAGTCTTCATTTTGCCTGTGACATTCTTCATGCTGCCTGTGAAACAGATGCCTTCGATGAGGGCTAGATTCTAATCGCTGAGTAACAAATGACACATCGGCAATAAGGCTAGGGAATCATCTTTCTGTCTTCCCCCAACTTTCACGTATGTCATTTCTTAGTCCGTGTTTTATGGGAGATGAGTCAAAACAAAGAAACCAAAAACATATGAAGCAACTTTAAATTGTACTCACTGTTCAGATCTGAGAACGCCTTGTCCTTGGTAGTGTTGTACTGGGCCAATATATATTTGATTTGCTGAAAAAGAACATTCTGTGAAACCTTCCCTTCTAAGGTCCAAAGGCAATAAAAGGACAAAAAGAGATTTAATATACAAAAATTGTCCTGAATCAGAGCATTTTGAGGTAACCAGCAAGCTCTTGGAGACTTTTCTACTCTCTGACAAGTTGGAACCCATGAGCACCACACATTTAGGCTGCTTCCTGCTCAGACACTTTTTAAAACGATGTTCTGAAGATGTAATTCATCAACATGCCTCTGGAGTACAGAAGAAAGGGAACCTCCTCTCCCATCCCCACCCTTCAACCATCCTATTGGCCTTCTCTAAAGACAATCTGTGTGTCCGTGAGTATGTGTGCATGTCCTTCCCAAGGAATTTGACATACCTATGCAGACATCAGTAAATGGATGTTTATAAAGCTGGATGGTTTCATTACAAGAGTAACTTTGTGCAAGTGATGGAAAGTTAACTATACAGCCAAAAAGAAAGGATAATAGGGTCTCAAAACTTTTCTTTTTAAAAAAATCATAAGAGCCTTGGAAGTGTTAAGTCCTTTTATAATATATACTGTAATTTAAGCTATTAATAAAATTAAAATACCAATTCTGAAATTCGGCTTTTGTACTCTTTTGAAAATCACTTTCTGGGGTTTTATTTATTCATCCAGGACATTAACAGATAACACCAGTCTACGCTGATTCACTGTGTTTCTAGAAGTTTCTAATGAGATTCCAAATATACACAGGGACTCCAAAAAGCCAAGAATACAAAGCATCTCAGTACATAGAGATCATAGTCTTTACCTCTGGAGTTTCATTCAAGAGAGTTCGCAAGTCCTTGAAATTGCTGTCTGCCAGTTTCCGACTCCTTTTGATCCGGGTTCTTACCTGGTGATTTGCCACAAAACCACAGAAGATGCCAATGCTGCAGGAAAAGGCAGAGAAAAGGAAGAGCATTTACTGCATGGTCCATGGTTCTTTGTCCAGGTCCAGGCAGCAGAGCAGGAGTCAGGGAGGAGCCCGCAGAAGGACTGGCCTTTCCTCTCCAGCTGCCCTCTCCTGCCACAGCCTTCCCACCGCCATCCCACAGTCAAACCACCACACACGCAGGGGCTACAAAACAGGACTCAGTTCTCTCAGAGGAGGCAAATCTCCATTCTGTTCAAAATGACTCTCATCAATGGGCAATGTTCACAACAAATTGTGGAGGAAATAGGTGGAAAAAGGTTATAAGGCAGCATGCATGATCCAGTCCCATTCCTGTCCTCATGTGAATGTGTGTACACACCCTCCTGTGTGAACATATGCATGCATGTGAACACACACACACACACACACACACTTCTGCTCCCTGACCCCCCAAAAAAGACTATAGAAAAAAACATCAAAATGACAAGAGTACTTGGAGCTTCTAAGGTTTTTGGTTTCTCTAATTGTCTGTTAGTGTCTGTATTGTCCAGGTTGGAAAGAAACATGAGTTACCTTAGCATTAAAATGCTATGTGAGAAACCGCATGCAACGGAACACCTATGTATTATTTCATCTACGGAAAATGCAAAACAAGTGAAACGATGGTGCTAGAAGTCAGTGGTTATGCCCAGAGCAGGGGTGGAATGGCAGAGTACCCTGTTCATGGGTGGATTCACTTCATGGACACTTATGCATATGTACTTGTGAAAAGGACACTTTCCTCCATGTGAAATATACTTCAAAAAAAGCTTCAAAAACACCCTATGAAAGGCATCTTGCAGGAAAGTCTTCTCTATGTGAAAAAAACCAAAACGTCTTTTTTCAAGCCATCTAAAATGTCTAATGTAATAATTTTTAAGGGCTCTTACTGTTGACTAGTTACTAATAATCCTTTGACTTAAAATAATTTGACCAATTGGCCTGTTTTTGTGGCAAAGCCTTTGAATAAATAGTTAAATTAGAAGGTGCTAGTTGCCAAGGTTCTGTTGAATCTGGCCACTAGATGGCAGTAAGGAATTACATAAACATAGGTGAATTATTTTACCTGCAGAAGCAAGTAACAAACTTGTTAGTTTGTAATCATCCAACGGAAGATGTAGACATGGTTTTAGAAGTAAGTTTTGCAAATAATAGGCAAACTTGAAAAACATATCAGATGGAGAAAATCGATACATTGCCTCTTCAGCAAAAGCAATGTCTTGAGGCTTTATTTGTGCGTATAATTACGGGTAGGATGACTAAACATCTCATTTTTGGCACCTAAAATCCCATGTCCCCAGGAAACTTCTCCATCCTGGCTAAATGGGGACAGTTATTCACCCCACTTATAGTATAAATACATTCCAAGGAGCATTGTTTCATTACTGGTTTCAAAACATACTTTTCCGGCCGGGCGCGGTGGCTCAAGCCTGTAATCCCAGCACTTTGGGAGGCCGAGACGGGCGGATCACGAGGTCAGGAGATCGAGACCATCCTGGCTAACACGGTGAAACCCCGTCTCTACTGAAAATACGAAAAACTAGCCGGGCGAGGTGGCGGGCGCCTGTAGTCCCAGCTACTCGGAAGGCTGAGGCAGGAGAATGGCGTGAACCCGGGAGGCGGAGCTTGCAGTGAGCTGCGATCCGGTCACTGCACTGCAGCCTGGGCGACAGAGCGAGACTCAGTCTCAAAAAAAAAACAACAAAAAAACATACTTTTCCATAGCAGTATAACATATGTCCATTAGGTTTCCCACAGTGCTCCAAAAAAGACTATATAATACAACGTTGAGGAATGTTTCTTATGGTTAACAAGTTGCAGTGTAGTGAGTACTAGATTAGGGACACCAGATTTGGGTTCTGGGTCCTGTCCTGCCACCACCGTACTGTACAAGCCAGAGAAAATAACTTTCTTTCTGTAGACTTCAGTTGGTACCTCCAAACTGAAAAGGTCAGTTTAGATCTTTAGGTGTAATTAGATAAATTAGATCCAATCTAACTCAGATTAGATAAGTGCTTCTCAAGCTGTAAAGGAGAGCAGTACTGGATGTACACGTTCTCTAAGATTTTTAAGTTTGGTTTAATTCCGATGGTAAACTTATAAAATAAATGTTAACAATATTCTGTCCCATTTGGAATGGCTGCCTTATAATTTGTCCTAAATTTGCATTGGTATTTTAGGAGCCGACGCACCATAGCAATAAGAGTCACTAACTCAGGTACTCATGCCAAAAGAGGTCAAATGACTCAAAATAATGATTTTGGAGTTTTGTGAAGAACAAACACACACACACACACACACACACACACACACACACACACACAAAAGCTGAGTCATAGCAATGCACCTGGAGCTTGCTACCATGCCAAATTCACAACATTCTAGACCATGACGAGTCAGGATCACCATCTGAACATACCTGAGGTTCACAATGGGGATCCTTGCTCTCTCTTCCCAACATGTCCAAATTATTTTATTCACTCATCAGATTCCAGATATAAGAAGCCAAAGTGAACTTGGTAAAAAGAACCAGTCCAAGTCCACTTTTGCTTGACCCACACTGACCCCTCCACTCATCCCCAGAAGGGAGAAGAACCTCCTTGAACTCCCAGAGGCTCTCCCTTTAATTCTGATGGGGTATGTCTCACTTCACACTCTAATTTGTCTTTATTCTTATCTATGTTTAATTTTCCTAAAAAGAGGTGGAAACTAATTCTTTGTTAACTTTGTATAATGCAGTCTTGTCCACACTGGGTGCTCCATGAAGGTGAGTTTAGGGGTCGAACTTTGGTTTCATTTGGTCTATTTAGAAGACTGGCCATATGTCTGAAGTGTGAGTCAGAAACTGTCTTTGTGCCTTTATTGAATAAATGTCCTTACTCACAAGATCATCAGTCAATGAAACGAATTGCAATACAACATTTCAATACAACACTGGATTTCAATGCTACGTATTTTAGACCTACATTTCTACTAATCAATAATAGATCTAATTAAAATTAAAGCACTGAGAATTTTTGTAAAAAGCCGTACTAAGCTGGGCATGGTGGCACATGCCTGTAGCCCTAGCTACTTGGGACACTGAGATGGGATAATCACTTGAGCCCAGGAGTTCCAAGTCCAGCATGGGCAATATAGCAAGACCCCATTAATAAAGAGAAAAAGAAAAAAAAAAACTGTACTAAGCATAATTATAGAGTAGAAGTTAGTGATTTTCAAGGCTGATTTTCAAACTAATGCACAAAGTAAATTTTGTATTTAAGTTCTAATGCCTATGTAAGCAGGCAGAAAGCATTAAGGAAAAATTGGGTAGCATGGGGTCCTGGAAGCTGGGAGATCAAAAATGGGCTGGAAGAGCAGCTAATCTGTAAGTGCCAAAAGCGCCACCATGATGGCAGATAAATATTATCATATCTTCCCATTTTCCACAAAAATCTGGGAATCTGGATTCTGATGTGAGATCTCCCAATTTTTAAATATCAGCAACTAACAAAAAAAAT
Organism: Macaca mulatta; assembly: GCF_049350105.2. Taxonomy (NCBI): domain Eukaryota; kingdom Metazoa; phylum Chordata; class Mammalia; order Primates; family Cercopithecidae; genus Macaca; species Macaca mulatta. Next base: position 15,098,220 of record NC_133410.1, read on the forward strand.
TTTAAATACTATGCAGACCAACTGATGGTCTCCATTTGCAATCTCAAATTTAAACCTTCTGTTCAAACACAAATAGAGAATAAAGAAATTATGCTTTGAGGTATTGATTTAGACACTCCCTGTTGTTCAATGTATTTTTTGAGCAAAAAAAGGTATGTGAATAAGTATTTTTATTTGAACAACCAGCAATCGATTATTAGAATATAAGGATACTAAGAGACGTTTACCTAACACAAAAAGGAAATAATATTTCAGTGAATATCAGTTCTCTGGCATTTGACATAAATGCCTTTAAACAACCAAAAACATATGCTTTTAAGCAGTACAATAAAATTTCTTGGAATTTTTAGCAGAAGATAGGAATTTTTATTTTTATAGCCTTACATCTTCTATATTTTATTATGGAAAAACTAATTTTCTCACATATACACTTACAAGTAAATAAGCTTTTTATAGAGTAAGGCTAAACCTTACTTTTAAACCTTTACTTTGAAACTTGTAACTTTATTGTTCCTACCAATTTCTACTGATTTAATAAAATTAGCCAAAGAAAGCCAAATAAATGCTTTCAGTCTATAACTGATCTCTTATTAAAAAAAAAAAATTACATTTAAACTGTAAGTAACCAGAGGTCATTCACATGAAGAAAGTTTCACGATTTTCAGGACTGCTATATCTAGCTCAATCTCTTTTCTACAACCTTGTAGCCTCCCAGTCAGGAATTGGCAATCACATCCCAGTATAAAATGAACTTTGAAAATAGCCAGCTTCCTGAAAATGACTGGAATTCAATTCACCATGGGAATTCTTAGCAAAGTTGGCTTATCATACTCAGAAACTTAAAAACATACAGAGGAAGTCAAGCCATGGTTGTTTTTTTTCCTCCATAACCTTTATGAGAAATGCAGTGGTGACAAGCAAAGAGACAGAAAGGAGAAGAAACTTGGCTGTTTCTGGAGTAAGACACATCTGCTTAACAGTCTACAGTGAGAGGTGGAAATTCGATCTTGTGCTGATGGTCAAACAGACTGCATAAACATATGTCAGTGTCTACAGAATTCTCACATTCCACAGCTGCCTCTGGGAACGCTCAGAGAAAGAACATGCCCACGTAGATTGCACATCTGCTAGGGAATCTTTCTCCTTAACACCTATGTCTTCCCTTCACTCCCTAAAGAAAAGATTTACATTTTTTAAAATAAAAAAGGATGCTCAAAACTAACTTGAAAACCAACTGCGTTTAATTGTAACATTTTGAGCCACAAAAATTACAGAGTCCAATAAAAGGCAGGTGGACTGCTCTGGGTTTCTGAAAGAAATTTTTTAAAATCATATGCAAAGATTATTTCTCAGTAGTGTCCAATCTCCACTGAAGTCAATGTCAGCTAGAGGCCCTGCATTAAACAAGAGAGAGTCCACTCTCCTATCTTTTCCTCCACTTCCTTTCTTCCCCCCCCCTTTTTTTTTTATTATACTTTAAGTTCTAGGGTACATAATTGAACTTTCTTTTCCTTTCTGCCTTCCAATTTTGTTGACATTCTTTTCCTTCTTATTTTTATCTAATCTTCTGATTTTGTGGACATTCTTTCTTCTCCTGTCTAGCTGCTCATAATGTAGAAATCTTAACTTTCCCCAGGTCTTTAATCCTCCTGGCTAGCTTGGATTACTTGCAAACAATACGTAGGTATTATGCAACTCATGTTTAAGGTATTTGCAAACCAGTGGGGGTTTCAAAAGGAAGCCATCAAAATAGTTACCGTAAATCAAAAAGTTCAAGGCAAAGAAGCTTAAATTCTCATCAGAATTTAAAGTGAGAAAAAAAATTCACATACTATTCTCATTTAAGCCTATTTATAATTTATATATAAATTCAATGTGCTACGTGAAATCAAATTAGTTTTAGTTTTGTCACAATCTCAAACAGTTGATCAATTTTGGTTTAATTATATTGAAATCTGAAATTACAATTTTCACATTAATGTTTTACTTGGGTGGGAAAAAATGGTTTTAACTGAGTGTGTAGGAGGGTATAGAATCACAGCATGCATTTTTTTAAAAGAATTTTCTAAATTAAAATAAAACATATATTGATTTGATAGGTCTGAATTCTGAAGAATTAACAAAATGGTAGCTTTCATTTTATACATAAATGGAAGCCAAGTTTATTTTTTACTTTGTAGCTTTACTGTTGATATATTTTGGCATTTTCAACATAATGTAAATAACTAAGTCAGCTGAGAGTGAACTATAACATGCGTAACACATAATTATATGTAATGCAAATGAAAGTTCAATTTTAAAAAAGAAACCCAATGTAGTGGCTAGGCGCGGTGGCTCACGCCTGTAATCTTAGCACTTTGGGAGGTCTAGGCAGGCAGATCACTTGAGGCCAGGAGTTTGAGACCAGCCTGGCCAACATGGTGAAACCCCATCTCTACTGAAAATACAAAAATTTGCCAGGCCTGGTGGTGCATGCTTGTAAAATCCTGGCTACTCAGAAGGCTGAGGCACAAGAATCACTTGAACCCAGGAGGCAGAGGTTGGAGTGAGCCGTGATAGCACCACTGCACTCCAGCTTGGATGACGCAGCGAGACTCTGTCTCAAAAAAGGAAAGAAACTCAAAATATTGGAAACCCATTATTACACATGTAAACATTTAATTCAGGTAAATAAATAACTACATTCAATCAAGAATTTTCCTGAAATTATGGCTATGTATTGACATCAAGTGAAAATTATTAACTTGTTAAGTAAGTAATCACTCTAACAAGAAGCCCGAAGGGCAATATTTTCAGATGACGCTTTCACATCTGAATCTCATCTTTGAGGTCCAGGGTGTATGGAGTGGGTAAACATCGCTGTGCAAGTGTCCAGACAAATGCGGCATGTAAGTTTCAGGCTTACGGGAAACACACAGGGATCCCTGGTGGGTTTGACAGGTTTCAGGGCTGTAACTGAGATTCTTCTGGTAGCTGAAAAGGAGGTAACTACCCCAACAACTAGGAGTCTGTGCATTCCTTAGAGCATATCAAATATAAAGGAGAGACAGACAGGCACATCTGCAATGATCACTACTGACCTGATCCCAAACTGCCTCTCAAGATCAAATATAAAAAAAACCAGTAAGGATCAAATGATTTTTGGAGACACAGAGAAGGAGACAGACAGTGACAGAAAAACACAGAGAGGCAAGGAGAGACAGAAAATAGAAAAGAGAAGAAAAGAAAGAGAGAGAGAGAGAGAGAGAGAGAGAGAGATTGACAGACAGAGATGCCCACACCCCAACGTCATGGAGAAAAAACAAGTAACTCTCAGGCTAACCAACAGTGCATGAAGTCAGCTAACACATTCACTTGGATCCTGTTTACACACATATATATAGTTAAGGTCGGTCGATTATTCCACTATTATCAGCAAAAGTATGTCTTTGCTTAAATAATCACTGCCCTGGAGTAAGTGGTAATGCATTGGCCTTTGTCTGTTGTGAATACTTTTTTTTGTCATTGTTCAAGTTTTAGTTAAGTTAATTCAATAGGTAATACCTGAACCTGGTACATAATCAAAAGAGACAAAAACCCAGCTACAGCAAGAAATGACTTTCCTTCCTTCCCCTCCACAACCCTCAATTTCCTTCCCAGAGGCAACCACTGTTGCCAGTTGCTTGTCAACCCTTTCACATCCCATCCACCCTGTACAAATATGACCAAGTGCTTGTGTCTCCTTCCTCATCTTTTTTTTCTTTTCTTTTTTTTAACATAGTTACCATGTTCTACACATGGTCTGCAACCTGTTTTTTTCACTTCATCAGTCATGGTGACTGTTTGGTATCAACAAATCTGGAGCTGCCCAGTCCTCTCCAATGGGTACACTGCATTTCAATGAGTGGCCACCCTAAGCCACACATTTTATCAGACCCCTGCTGGTGGCCGCACTTAAAGACTTTCCTTCTTGGGTTTGCAGCTGGAACTCCAACTCATAGGACTGACTGTTTTCAGCTAAAATTCCTGAATATTACTTCCTTAGTAAAACTTGAAAAAAATCTTACGGCTACTGAGCACATGTGGTGTCTGGAGAAACGACAAAGAGAAGGCTGTTGGCCAACCCTTGCTGTGCCTTCACATCATAGGCACATTTATTTCGGTTGCTTCATGAAACAGTGGTGGAATGAATGAGGAAATGCGGAACAATAACCAAGAATGTGTTGTGGTGCACATTCTTCAGATGAGCAGTCTAATTTGGACTCGAAAAAACGTCATCTTAAAAGCAATGTATTTCTGATCTGCCAGTCAACTGGAAAACTTTTGAAAGCAGCAGAAGCTGCAGCAGAAACACCCTAAATCATGAAGTGTGTTCCAGACTTCAAGAGAGGGTAGCGGATGAACAGCACATATAAGAAAAATGGGTTTATTATTAGAAAGTCAATTGCATTCTACAATATTCTCAAATTTCCAAATTCAGGGACTGCATCTGTCCATCACGATTCCTTTGGACTCAACTAGCAAATCAACTTGCAGATCCATCTCTCCTTTCTACATGCTGCCTGTCTGCAAAGAGCTAATTAAGAGGAGTCTGCTGTGCTGGAAAGTAAATCCTTTCTGCAGTCCAAGATTTCTCAGGATACCTTCAAAAGGAAAAAAATACCAAAACGCTGGCTCATCAGCTCAGTTGGGGCAGCTTCATTACAACGCTAATGTCTGGTGCTAATGAGATCCTTTCGAATCACTCTAGACAAGCACTTGTGCTCTCCTTTTTCTGTTTTGTGGGATTTTTTTTCATTGTTGCTATTTTGTTTAGTTTTAAACTCATGGTTTAACCATTAAAATATGAGACACTCTTCATCAACCTAAAACACAATCAGTTGTTGTCCAAGATTCTACTTGCCTTATTATTATACAAATCACCAAGAGGGAGATTGCAAAGCACTTCCTCAGGAAGAGTCCATTTTCCTTCTGTCGCTGGTGCATTTCTCCACCACATTTGTTACAGCAACGACACATACAAAAGAAATACCCCACCAGAGGCATCAGAATAATAAACAGCAGTCCCAGGACAGAGCATAGAATAATCCCTGCTTCATAGTAGATAATCTGCAATTCAAACAAAAGAAACAGCACATATTGTAACACGAAATAATAAGTAGAACATTCCACGGTGTACAAAGTTCTTTTTTTTTTTTTTTTTTGAGACAGGGTCTCGCTCTGTTGCCCAGGCTGGAGTGCAGTGGTGTGATCTCAGCTCACTGCAACCTCCGCCTCCTGGGTTCAAGCGATTCTCAGGCCTCAGCCTCCCAAGTACCGTAGAGACAGGGTTTCACCATGTTGTCCAGGCTGATCTTGAACCCCTGTCCTCAAGCAATCCACCTGCCTCGGCCTCCCAAAGTGCTGGGATTACAGGTGTAAGCCACCGCGCCTGACCATGTTTTGTTTTTTTAATGTATCTGCCATCATTAGTTGAATCTGAATATATATATATATATATTCCATTTTGAAGCTCCTTTTTGAAACAGAGGAAGCAGAAAATTGAGTTATCGAATATAGGGCCAAGTGGTTACTGGAAGATGTCCTTCAACCCCTAGGAAGATAACGAAATGCTAGTTTGAGCTGCAAACGGTTTAATTTTAACCCCAAAGGTATTTTGTTTGTTTTTAAATGGATCAATAAATCTTGGCAGGAGTACTTGCATAACAAATAATCTACATTTAAGGTGCTTTACACCAGGAAAACTGCACAAATAGAAGTGAAAGACTCAAAGCACTTTGGATTGGCCGGCAAACAGTTACACAAGAATCTGGAATGTATCTTAATTTAGAAAAAAAGGCTCAGACTCTAAGTCAGGCACGTTAAACACAGGCCAGTCAGTGAGTTTCTCCACTAACACACTGGAAATAATAATACGTACCTTGTCAAGTCATTGTGAAAATTAGAGATAATGCATGATTAGAAATAATGTGACAAAGGACCAGGTACTGAGTAGACATGTAAGGTGCTTCTCATGCCATGCCCAGGAGTCAGATCCACAGTGAAGGACCGACCTCGGCAGTCTGTGTCTCAGACAGTTCCTGAGTTCCTAGGAACAGCACAATTTCCAGATACAATCATGTGACCTAAACCTCTTTTCATAATCACTGCTGACTTTATTCTGGGATAAACGAAAATTAATGCAACTAGATGATGAAACTTGATATCATTCCAATTCATGCATGTAGCTGCTTACACTTCTAAAGAATGGCAGAAAATTGCAAGTTGGCAGTTTGCAACTAAATGGACAATCTAGACAGCTGCGAATTCTTAAGCCAAGCTGAGCAAAGGAAAATAAAACACAACGTCTTGCTCCTGGGAGCAAATGTGATGTCTTGGAGGAGCGACCTGCTTTACATCCCAGCGGGGGGCTTCCAGGTCCCTAAACTGGATGGTATCACATTAGCATTAACCTCATAAACATATTGTGAGGGACAAATAACTGAACCACTGAATGTGAAAACAACTAGCCAAGTGCCCAGCACACAGTAGATATTCAACAAATGGTAGTTAATGCTATGAGCAAATGCTCAAGACTAGTAAATCTGGTGCATCTGGCACTTGAATATTACCTACTTCCATATTAAGATTAAATTGCTAAAAAAAAAAAAAAAAGAAAAAGAAAGTGGCTGGATTTTGCTGCGTTCATCAAGTACGTGCTCACGCTTAAGTTAACCCCCATCCCGTGTCCACGAAGAGGCATTATTAGCTGACTTAACCCTTCCTCGAGGACCAACATCACTTGCCAGTTAAGAAACCAGCCCAGACCTTCCAAACTCTTACTTACGTATTTTTCCATCATTTCTCAGCAAATATTCTAAATTGTTTACTATTTTAAAGAAACGTAAATTCTTTCTGAATTCCAGGAGACACTGAACCCAAACCCAGGAGACAAGATGTATTGAAATGTTTTAAATGCACTAATTTTAGCTTTAAATACAAATTGTACATTTGATACACAGCCTTTCTAGTGTTACTGACTAAACATCAGGCAGTATCAGGAACAAGACAGGTATTTCAAGAGTTCACGTCTAGGCTGACTAGATGAAGGCCTGTCACTATTTACACTGTTTTTTGATACACCAAGATCTTCCAGTGCTTTGTTGATTATGTTGAAGATCAACATCTAAATATTACAGAGATATCTTGCTTAAAAGAGAAGGTTAAAAGTGATGGTAAAAACATAACTGAAATGGATCATTTAAACATTTTCACAGCGAGGATGACAGTGAAGAACAGAAAGGCTTTCAAAGAGCAACTTAAAATAGCAGACAAGGACTTTACCTTGAGACCTAAGATTAGAGTTTCTGGCTGTAGAAGTCAACGCAGGTGAGGAATTTTGGCAGAGGCAGCATGCATCAAGAAAACAGACAGAAAAAGTTATGAGTGATCAACCATAACCAAGAACGCTCATATCCCACAAGGAGGAAATTGGGTGATAGAAGGATAAGTACGAGAAAGGAATATAAAACTTGAGTGTGAATTCAAGAAACAGTGGTTTAAGTTACTTTGAGTTCTGAAATTCACATTTGCATTTACATTTGGATTTCCCAAAAGGTTCTTAATCCGTATGCTAATCGGTTATGAAAAGGAGAATTAGAGGGGAAGTTATAAATGCTTAACACACTAACCATGTGATCTTCATAAAATAGAGAATCAGATCTGAGAACTCCGTAACCAATGGCAGCATCTTCCCAAGTGCCCTTTTCTAAACTAAAAATCTGATGGTGCTATTCCTGTGCTTAAAGCGATCAACGGATTCCCACCATTTTTATTCCAAACATCTCAATGTTTGATTTTAAATGTCCTTTTGTGGCCAAATAAAATTAGGTGGCTCTATGTCATTTTCTAGATCACTTTTTTGAAATATTCTGGTCCAGGAAATCTAAAGGTTTAGAAACTATTGCCTCAGCTGGCAGATCTGAGGGAACAACATTTGTGATGGGAATCACTTTTAAATGAGGCATCCAAAACATGGGGACTGGGGGGCAGTTCAGATATAGCTGCCTCTGGGGTCACATGGGGCATTTTAAATGATCCCAGGCTCCCTTTCTTGGGGAGGGGGTGCGCAGGCTTGTTACCAACCAGGGCACAAGCTCCCAAGCTCACCAGACATAAAGATGCACCTCACAGTGTGTGTTAAAGAAAAACACTGACTCCTGGGCTCCTCTGCTAGAGCACATGAGTCAGAAGATATGGGTACGACCAGGAATCTGTGTTCCCTGAGGCTTCCAAACAAATGACTTGCCCTGGAGTCATTGGCTTAGGGTCTGCTTCAGGGGGAACCAACCCAACACACCCAGCCTTTATCAGACTAAATCTAGCCAGAAAACCCTCCTCCAGATGTGGCCTGGCTCCTTTGGTGCCTGTGCTTCACTAAACCCCTGTCTTTGGATAATGGTAGAAAGCGTGGTCCAGTTCCACATCCAGAGTAGGATTCAGCTCATTCATATGGGTTCAGTTCTGCATCTTCTCTCCACTGCACCCTCACCCAGAGTTTTTATTCATTTGCAAAGGCAAGGAAAGGGAACAAGAGCCAGGTGTATAAACCAAGGTTATGGGAGTGCCAAATCTAATACCAAGTCAAGCACAAAGACACTGCCAGGGTCAGTGGCAGCCCAGCTCCAGCTCAGGCTCGCAGGTTCCTCAAGGCCAACTAAGGGTCTCAAGACCTTGTCCTCCAAGTCCCGGATCCCACTGAAGCACTGCCCCTACTCCCATTCCTTGGTTGGCATTCAGGCTGGCTAAGCATATTATGCTAATTTTGAATATAAATATAAAAGCAACAGTCATTTTCTTCCCCCTAGAGATGCAGGCCAACGTGGCAATCACGTTTGGGAGATGTAAATGAAGCCTGTGGCACTGAGGAATGAAAATGCTTTCCACAGTGCTGGGGAAGGCTGTGTGCCCTGGGAACAGCTCAGTTTATCTTCCACACAGTCTTCCCTTGCTGAATGTAAACAGCCTCTGGATAAGGCTTTCCTCTTCAGCTTCTGCATTTACTTTTCTCTTGAGTATAATTTTCTTGCAAATTAAAAATATGATGAGGCCATTTGTAACCATCTGAGATAATGATTCACTGGGCAAGAGGGAACTGCCCTCCCCCGTGCCGGAAACACTAGCGTTCAGATTTATTGTGCAAGCCAGTAAAAAACGTCCACCTATACATCTGCTTATGGTTAGCCTGATAACCACCTTCAAACCAGGAAAGGAAGGAACAAAGTGCTTTACTTACCGAGAAGGACTGAGAACCTGGCAAACACATTTAACTATTTTTTATTATCGAATATTCAGTGCTACACACTTTTGTCTGTTTGCTTCATGGGCAACCTACACTCATAACACACCAGAATCAAGACCACTCGTGTGTTTAGGTAGGCAGTTGCAGACGAGTGCACTGGCAGCACCTTGGGTAATAAACAGAAAAATGCAAGGAGCCTTGATACTTTCTGAAAATACTATGGACTCACTCCAGGGAGACGTTCAAGGTCCTCCCAGGATCAGGTCCCATCTTACCTTTTTTTCTCTCCCTCTTGCCAGGGGCCTGCTTCTTTCATACCTTGACCTCTTTGCTCACATGGTTCCTGAAGCCTGGAATGTGAGCAGAGTGCCCACCCATCCCACCGGCTCTGCCCTTGCACGATCCTCGTTATATTAACTAGATAAGGTCCCTGCTATCTGTCTTCTAGCCTCTTGAGACCAAAGGCTATCATCCTTATCTCCACCTTCCTTCAATTCTAGCCATGTACTCACACAGCAAGAGATTCATAAACCTTGTATAAATGCAAAGCTTTTATACAAACGATGTTTTATAACAGAGTACATAGTCACCATCTCTAGGAATTTTCAAACAATTCCACTTAATGAGGGAGTTCTCATCCCTCAGCTAAAAGAAAAGTAGTGTAATATTGCTTTTTGAAGGAATTTTAGTTTTTGTTTACTTTATTTATTCATTTATTATTTTTTTTGAGACGGAGTCTCACTCTGTCACCCAGGCTGGAGTACAATGGCACCATCTCGGCTCACTGCAACCTCTGCCTCCCGGGTTCAAGCAATTCTCCTGCCTCAGCCCCCCGAGTACCTGGGACTACAGGTGAGTGCCACCACACCCGGCTAATTTTTGTATTTTTAGTAGAGACAGAGTTTCACCATATGGGCCAGGCTGGTCTCAAACTCCTGACCTTATGATCTGCCCACCTCGGCCTACCAAGGCGCTGGGATTACAGGCGTGAGCCACCACGCCCGGCCGTAGTTTTTAATTTTTAAATAACATACAACTTGAAAGGCTTTCTTCAAATGCTACTTTTGAAATGTCTGCTATGGTTCAAATGGGATTTGTAAGGTGGTTCAATATTCCATGAAAGTTCTTAGTCAAAAAAGGTTACTAAAATTGCAGATTGAATAACTGGTTGTTTAAAGATTTACTTTCAAGTCAGCCAAAATTTTTCTCATACTTCATATTTTTAATAATAAATACACCAATGAAAAATTACCTTATCATAATCAATTTTGGACTCACGTGCCTTCTGTATGACTTTTCTCAAAGTATCTGGAAAAAAAGCCACAAAATAGCAAAATTATTTTTTCAGTAAAAATATAAAATTCATATTTGGAAAAAGATCTTTATATGCTTACAAATTATTATAACTATGTTTCTATTATTCTTATAATTTTATTCCTATTTCTTAATGTAGTTAAATAATTAATGACCTCTAGCCAGAAGCCAAGAATAGAAGACAAATACTTCCGATTTATTATTTTGTCAGGGACAGAATTAGAGAGTTGTCATTTTTAAGTTAGTAATTTATCATAATACACTTTAATATTTACCAGCAAACCACATACAGCTTATTAATAATCATTTATAAAAATTATGCTGAAATTGCCAATTCTTAATTATCTGGAAACACAAATGAAATTTATTTTTCAATAATTCCACATTTGCCTGATATTAATATTTTACAAAGGAATGGATGAAAGGAATCTTAAAATTAACCCAACTCGGCAGGGCGCTGCGGCTCACACCTGTAATCCCACCACTTTGGGACTCAGAGGCAGGCGGATCACCTGAGGCCAGGAGTTCGAAACCAGCCTGGTCAACATGGTGAAACTCCATCTCTACTAAAAATACAAAAATTAGCCAGGTGTGGTGGTGCATGCCTGTAATCCCAGCTACTTGGGAGGCTGAGGCGGGAGGATCACTTGAACTCAGGAGGTGGAGGTTGCAGTGAGCCGAAATTGCGCCACTGCACTCCAGACTCCATCTAAAAAAATAAAATAAAATAACCCAACTCAAGAGTTCTTAACATGGGAAATCCTTCTCTTCCTGTCTCCAAGCAGTACACAAAAACCTATGCAATGCAAACTTGAACTTTTCCATAAATATTCATTTAGAGCATTTTCAAATTCTCACATAGCCCTGGGACCAAAAAAAGGTAAAGAGCCGCCACTTAACCATGAGCCGCCATCTAAGAATGATATAAGACAACTGAGACACGGACAGAGAGGGTGACATAGTGATTCGTGAGGAGGCCAGACCAAGGCCCAGGTCTTCCTCCTCCTGTGCGGGTGCCTTCCCGCCACCCTGTACACTGTCTCTCACCCCAGGAAGGAGCTTCTGCATTACTATCACTATATCCATCACACCTGAAATGTACTACTGGAGGGGTGGGGCAGGGGCGGGGTGGGGGGGCAAACGAAACCCTACATCGACTCCTTTTATGATGCAAAAGTCAGATTAACATACAGGAAAACAAAGCAAGCCACTTTCCCAAAAGGCTTTCTGCAAAACAACTTTTCTCCTCTACAACTCAGAGATATGGGCGATATTTAAAGATTACGCTGCAGGAACAGATTTTCAAACTGATATGCACCCAGGGAACCCCAATAGTTTCTTCACAGTACCTCGGGGGCTGCCCAAGGACCACAGGGACACTGAGGCTGTCTAATCCCCTTCAGACAATATAGGTTACCTCCCCTTCAACCAGTCAGCATTGCTTTGGTCTGTTTTACAGATCAGGCTTCTGTTTAAAATTTCACTGAATGAAAGAGTCATGTGTCTGTTGGCTGCATAAATGTCTTCTTTTGAGAAGTGTCTGTTCATATCCTTTGCCCACTTTTTGATGGGGTTGTTTTTTTCTTGTAAATTTGTTTGAGTTCTTTGTAGATTCTGGGGCTGTAAACTAGTTCAACCATTGTGGAAGACAGTGTGGCGATTCCTCAGGGATCTAGAGCTAGAAATATAATTTGACCCAGCCATCCCATTACTGGGTATATACCCAAAGGATTATAAATCATGCTGCTGTAAAGACACGTGCATACGTATGTTTATTGCGGCACTATTCACAAGAGCAAAGACTTGGAACCAACCCAAATATCCAACAATGACAGACTGGATTAAGAAAATGTGGCACATATACACCATGGAATACTATGCAACCATAAAAAAGGATGAGTTCATGTCCTTTGTAGGGACATAGATGAAGCTGGAAACCATCATTCTCAGCAAACTATCGCAAGAACAGAAAACCAAACACCGCATGTTCTCATTCATAGGTGGGAATTGAACAATGAGAACACTTGGACACAGGGTGGGGAACATCACACACTGGGGCCTGTTGTGGGGAGGGAGGATAGGGGAGGGATAGCATTAGGAGATATACCTAATGTAAATGACTAGTTAATGGGTGCAGCACACCAACATGGCACATGTATACATATGTAACAAACCTGCACGTTGTGCACAAGTACCCTAGAACTTAAAGTATAATAAAAATAAATAAATAAATAGTCTACTGTTGATATAGAAACTGAGAAATCATCTATTTATCAAAATATATTTAGCTGCACAGCATAATATGTTGCATTTTGGGATCTTGACCTAGAAACGAGTTAGAAGCGAATCCAAGCTCCACCACTTAACTGAGTGTCTGTAGGTAAATAACTGCTACAAACATCCTCATCTGCGAAATAAGATGTCCCTACTCTCAAAGGACCACTAAGGGTGAAGTGAGAAAACATTTATAAATAAAACAGCACCAAGCCTGGCACATAGTGGGAACATGGTATATACCTGCTATTATTATATGAAGGAATTTAGAGAATGTAGGTTATAGAACAGTATCTATGGTAAGTGCAGTGTGGAAGACTATTGTTTTGGCCATTCAATATCCATTCACTTTTATTTTTTCCCTTACAAAACAAAGCAAACAAACCAAAACAAAATGAAAAACTTCGGATTTCTTTTGGGGAACTGCTCCTTCCATCCTCTCAGGCCACGTGGACTGGGGAAGCCGTGAGCCCAGCACCACAAAGGTAGACCTTCACGGGTCTAAACCAGCAGGTCTCCAAACATGGGCTATGGGAATCCCCAAGATACGTTCAGGGTGTCCATGAGGTCAAAACACAAGATGTTAATTGCTTTTTTTGTTGTGTTGACATTTGCACTAGGGTGCAAAGGCAGTGGTAGGTAAGAATGCAGGTGATTTGGCACAAATCAAGACTGCAGCTAATACTCATTATATTCTTTCCCATTAGGCATTCATGTTCAATAGTCAGTTACACTTAAGAAGGGTCTTGATAAAGCATTAAAAATTATTTTTATTAAATTTCAACCTGTGAGTACAGCTCTTTTTATTATCCTGTGTAAAGAAATGGTAACTACACATAAAGCTCTTTCATGCACATCCAAGGATAACGTGCAAAAAGCATTTGTGCAAGTGTTTTAAGTTGTGAGCTCAACGAGCCACAGTTTTCATGGAACACCATCTTTACTTGGAAGAAAAGTTGATGGCCAGGCGCGGTGGCTCACACCTGTAGTCCTAGCACTGTGGGAGGCCAAGGACAGAGGATTGCTCGAGCCGAGGAGTTTGAGACCAGCCTGGGCAACTAGGTAACATAGTGAGACCCCACATTAGCCAAGTGTGGGGGCATGCACCTGTAGTGGGAGGCTGAGGTAGGAGGATCATTTGAGCCCAGAAGTTCAACTAAGCCAGTTATGCCACTGCACTCCAGCTTGGGTGACTGAGCGAGACCCTGCTTCAAAAAAATAAAAAATAAATAAAACTAAATAAGAAAGACTGAGAGATAAATTGTGACTATTCAGATTTGGATATACCCAATCTCAGCCCTTAATCTGGTTCACTGCAGGCTTGAACTCCTGGGCTCAAGTTATCCTCCCCTCTCCCCTCAGCATAGCTAGACTACAAGTGCACGCCACCATGCACAGACAATTTTTTTTTTTTTTTGTAGAGATGGGGTCTCACTATGTTGCCCAGGCTAGTCTTAAACCCCTGGCCTCAAACGATCCTCTCACCTTGGCCTCCCAAAGCACTGGGGTTACAGGCATGAGCCACCGTGTCTGGCCAGCATTTTCTCTAAAATGAAAGAAGTGGAGTTTGCAAGTTTAAGAAGCCACTGACGAGATTTGTTGCCAATGATAAAATTAGAGCTTTCAAGCAAAAATTAGAATTTTGCAAAATGTGTATCCACCACCATGAGCTTGACAGCATTCCAGTACTTATGCCTTTCTAACGTGATCAGTAAGGATATTAAAGAATTTTTGATACTATAAAATGAAATATGTCCACATTTAGGAGAAGTACAAAACTCGGTGACTGAATATTTTCCAGATGATTCATGCATCATGTCACAAAATCCTGCATGGAAAAAGATCCATTCAAAGTGGAAGACAGGGAGGTGGGAGGAGGGCAGATGATAAAAAATTACTTCATAGGTACAGTGTATGTTATTCAGGTGACGGATACTCTAAAAGCCCTGACTTCACGACAATGTGCTCTATCCACGTCACAAAATTACATTTGTACCCATAAATTTATACAAATTTAAATTTTTTTAAATAAATACATACAGTGGAAGACAGACCAGTGGATGTTAATAGATCAAAATATAAAAAACTAATTCATGTGGTTCCAGATTCCATATTGCAAATAACTTTTACAAACTAGCACTTGTACAGTTTTAGTGTGGTATTAAAGTAAAATATGCACAATTATCTGAAGAGAATACTAAAATACGGCTCTGTTTTACAACTACGTATCTCAGTGAGAGCAGACCTTCACACTACACATCAGTCGCGCTAACACCCAGTACTTCAACAGGACCAGCTCAGATACGGATATGAAAATCCAGCTGACTTGCACTAAGCCAGATGTTCAAGAGATCTGCAGAAATGCAAAAACTGATGCCACTCTTCTCATGATTTTTGCTTTTGGAAACCGTAGTTATTTTTAACAAAATTAAGTTATTTATGGAAAGGGTTTACTATCTTTCTTTTAAAATAAATTGACAAATATATGTTAAGGTGTTCTCCATTTTATCTTCAAATATGATCAATATTGATAAACAAAATCTCTTTGGGGCCCTGAATAATTTTTAAGAGTTAAAGGGGATCTGAGACCCACAGTGTGTGAGACCTACAGTGTGTGAGTGAGACCCACAGTGTGTGAGTGAGACCTACAGTGTGTGAGTGAGACCCTCTGGTCTGAGACAAGCAGCATATTCCCTCAACCCCCATAACTTGGTTTAGAAGTCAACAGACAATCCAGCTTCAGCCAGTGAGACACAGACTAACTTGGTTTAGGAGTCAATAGACAATCCATCCATCTTCAGCCAGTGAGACACAGACTCAACAGACTCAAGTCTTGGCGTTTCTTGTTTTTTGTTTTGTTTATTTCATAGAGATGGGATCTCATTCTGTCACCCAGGCTGGAGGGCAGTGGCGCCATCATAGCTCATTGCACTCTCCAACTCCTGGCCTCAGCCTCCAGAGTAGCTGGAACCACAGGCGTGCACACCACATGCAGCTAAGCCTTGGCTTTTTGGGGGGGGAAAATGCTCACTAACACCTCCCTTCCCCAGGCTCTTGGTGGAAAGGACGTTGGTCTGGAGTCACTGCCACAGTCCTCCAAGCACAAGGCAAGAGACTGAGAATTGAAGGCCCGCGTGAGAATCAGCCCTGGCAGCATCACGGGAGCTCCACTTTGAATGGATATTTTTCTGGACTGCACGTGCTGAGAAGGTGGCAGGGATGCATACTGTAGCCCAGAAAGTACAGAAAATAAGGGCAGCCTGCTCTTGAGGGCACATGGGTTGCCCCATGACGCTGTCTGGGACGTGGTTCTGCGCCTCTCCATCCATTGCTCTGTCCGTAGCTCTCTGACTGCCAACCTCTCCAGAGTGTGTGGCCTGGGAGTGAGCAGCCCTGTGAACTTCAGGATGGACCTTCTGCAGCCAGCAGCCAAGTCTGCAGAAACGAGTTCTGGAACTCAGGGTCTCTCTCTCTGTCTCTCTCTCACACACCCCCCAGGTCAGGGGATAGCGCTGGCAGGATGCTTAGCTTTATGGGATTCTCTTGCACCTTCTCACTACACTTCAACAGGGCTCCATCAACAGCACATGCAGCAGGAGTTTCTCCAACAGGCTGCATGCGTATGTGTGCGATTTATGAGTGTTGAGATGTCTGAGCCACAGACGTAAGCTAAAATAAGAAACGTGCCTTGTGCAGGACCCATGTATTATAAGAGATCCATCTTCTTTATGTGAATCAAAACTCATCTTTGACTAAGATATTTCTGTTCCCAAACTGGCTTCTTTGAGTACTTATGTAGATTCTGGCCCAAGCTGGGCCTAGTGAAATTCCACCCCTGTAATGTTCTCTTGTAAAATGAATAGAGAACTTAAAATCCCCTGTTGTTTGCAGTAGATTTATCAGACTTGTGCCAAGCTTAAGTGCTCTTGGAAAGGTTTTGCTGATAGTATCTGTAAGTCAGCTTGCTTGGGCACTTGTGTTTACTTAGAAATGTGATTAATTAAGAGCATAAATAGTGTTAAGTGCCTCTCTGCGGAGAGACCACAGTCCCTCTTTTGCCTTTGGTAGCCCCATCTTAAACACACATAGTTCAGCGGTGTCACACGTGGCTCTGTGCTAAGAAGGATTTAATATGTTAACCCATACATTAAAACAACACTGATCAAAGTGAAAGGGATTATTCATATTTTCTGAAAAGACACAGAATAAAATAATATTCAAGTTCAATTTAGAGACTTGCAGAAACTAAGTTTGTACATGCATCATTTTTGTAAATTAAATACTAATTAAAATGCAGCTATAATTGTTCCCTTCCAGGCACAAAAGACTTTCTGGAGGCACTTCCAAATAAATTTGACAACTTGCCCCCATCTAGACCAAATTCAAACCAAGTAGAACTGACAAGCCCAGAAAAAACACACATCTACACAGTTCAAAAAGTGGTAAGTCTCTGGATGTGCTGGCATTACACAGGCTATGGAAGATTGAGAGGCATCTTGCCCCAAGAAAAGTGTCCAGTGCAGTGCCTGGTATGTAATATAGGGAACACAAAGTGTCCAGTACAGTGCCTGCTATATAATATACAGAGCACTACAGATGCTAAGAGACATGTTAGCCTCTCCCACCTCCACTCTGGGATCCCACGGCCTTCAACACTCCACTCTTCCCTGCCTGCCCTTGGCGACTGGCGCAGAATGAAAGTGTCCTGTGCCATCTGTGTGTTGCCTCTTCCTCCCTGACCCACAGCCTGACTCTATTCCCCAGCTCTTTTGCAGCTAAGAGGGACCAGGGGACTTGAGTTCTGGCCAGCAAAACACGGATGGACGTACACGCACACCACTTCCAGGCCTGGCCTCTGAAACCTCCCAAAAGACCCTGCACGTTTGCCCTCTTTATTCTTTTCTCAGCCAAATACAGAGGATCCAGAGGAGAATTCCAAAGCCCAAGCGGCTGGCAAAACCATTCGGTGGAGCGAGCCGGAGTCCCCAGACCACACCACCCAACTCACGGTAGCCTCTATGTTGGACTGAGCAGTGAACCACAAACATTTTGTACTGAGATTTGGGCTTGTTTCTCTTAGCAAAGGATGTTACTTACCCTAATAAAACACACCTTACCGAATTAAGACCCCCAAAATTTTCTACCTACATGCCTCCTCTACCAGTAGCCTATCCTGCCAGCTTTGACTAAACATAGAATGAGAAAAAAACAAAACAAAACTTTTTGGTTTCAGCAGAAAGTAAACATACACATGACACATGCAGAGACTTAGTGAAGCTTACAGACCAGCACCCACATAAACTGAGATTTTTAAGACATCTTCAAAGATATGAATTCCTGTATTCATAAAAGAGAATGCATGAAAAGGTACTTGCGCTCATAAAAATCACGACCAAATACAGTGGAGTATAACTCCGATGAATCACTCTTCCTGCCTGCTTCTCATCCATGGTCTACAAAGCTTGGAGAGTCATCCTGGGCCTGAGACACATCCAATAAGCCTACCAACTGAATTGTCCTAATCTACAAAACACATGTTCATAACCAATTTAAACCACCAATTCAAACAAGCCTCTACTGCCAAAATACTTAAGGAAAATGTTCTCAGGTAACAGTATTATGCTGGGAATAGTACATCAGATAGGGGTCAAGGTTAAGCTGGCTTAAAATCTCAGTAGCATCTCCAAGAGTTATGAGTACAAATGGCTGGTAAAATGAGTTGGGAGCACCAGCTTCCGGGTCCAGGTTGCCCTTTCTGGAGGAGAATGCAGATTTAACTCAAGATGCAGAGCCAGTTGGTAAAAATATAAACATTTATGTGGTTTATATGTGGCCACCAGCACTTTCTCCAGGGCTCCCATATGGAAGGGATCTTAAGTAACTAACAGAGGTAACGCTGCCTCTGAGTCTTGTCTCTCCTCACTGGGCTAGGCCTGCTGGGTGTTGTTTTTATGCTTTAGAACTTCCTGATTCCATTTTCTAAAATAAAAATTTGTCTTCTCTTGGTAGGAAAATACCTCATGACTTTAAACAAATCCAGAAATGTCTAGTTATTTGCATAGCTTGACTCAATTTACCTTTCATCAAGGAAAACAATGTTTAAAGAGCCAATTCATTGTGTGAAAATGTTTAAATCTACATTGAATCAGCGTAGTAGATATAATCAGTTCTGTTAGGTTGACTGGAAAGGAAAAAGAAGGAAAACAAGCCTTAGATATTTTATTTTAACTTAAGACATACAAATACACATGCATTTGCCTCTCATCTGGTGCAAAGCCAGTCACTTCAGCTCCAAATCACAAGCTGGAAGGAGACAAGAATGACCCCATGGACTCGCGGAGTCACACTGTCTACACAGAGTGGGTACTTCAGAGACGGTACTCAGTCATCACAGACTCTGCGTCAAGATACAGCAGAGAGTGGGTACTTCAGAGACAGCACTCAGTCATCATAGACTCTGCGTCAAGATACAGCAGGGAGTGGGTACTTCAGAGACAGCACTCGGTCATCATAGACTCTGCGTCAAGATATAGCAGAGAATGGGTACTTCAGAGACGGTACTCGGTCATCACAGACTCTGCGTCAAGATATAGCAGAGAGTGGGTACTTCAGAGACAGTACTCGGTCATCACAGACTCTGCATCAAGATATAGCAGAGAGTGGGTACTTCAGAGACGGTACTCGGTCATCACAGACTCTGCGTCAAGATATAGCAGAGAGTGGGTACTTCAGAGACGGTACTCGGTCATCATAGACTCTGCATCAAGATACAGCAGAGAGTGGGTACTTCAGAGACAGTACTCGGTCATCACAGACTCTGCGTCAAGATACTGCAGAGAGTGGGTACTTCAGAGACAACACTAAGTCATCACAGACTCTGTGTCAAGATAGAGCAGAGAGTGGGTACTTCAGAGACAGTACTCAGTCATCATAGACTCTGCGTCAAGATACAGGTGACCTTGCTCATTTGATTCTTCAGTGACTAGAATAGGCAGAGGGCTAGGCCTTCCTCCAACCACGCACTCCTTCCCACCCTCATTCCCAAACATTGGGAATAACTGCCTGTCTCTGTCATGGGTCCCTAGAGAGACAGAGCCAATAAGAGACAGTAATATAGCTATTCAGAGACTTATTCTAAGGAATTGTGGGAGCTAGCAAGTCTGAGATCTGTAGAGCAGGCTGGCAGGCTATAAACTCAGGTAGGAGTGGATGCTACAGTCTTGGGGTAGAATTTCTTCCTCCTCAGGAAACCTCAGTTTTTGCTTTTAAGGCCTTTCAACTGATTGGATGAGGCCCACTCACTTTATCAAGGGTACTGCCTTTCTCTTTTTGAGAGAGACAGTCTCTATTGTCCAGGCTGGAGTACAGTGGGGCAATCTCAGCTCACTGCAACCTCTGCCTCCTGGGTTCAAGTGATTCTCCTGCCTCACCCTCCCAAATAACTGGGATTACAGGTACATGCCACATACCACAGCTGGCTAATTTTTGTATTTTCAATAGGGATGGGATTTTCCCATGTTAGCCATGCTGGTCTAGAACTCCTGACTTCAAGTGATCTGCCTGCCTTGGCCTCCCAAAGTGCTGAGATTACAGGTATGAGCCACCATGCCCAGCCGGTACTTACAGTGTTTGGCCGGTACTGCCTTTCATGTAAAGGTTTCAATTCGTTTCATCACAATTAGTTTCATTACAATTAGTTTCGTTAAACTAGTTGTAGATGTTAACATCTATAAAATACTTTTAGCAGCAACACTAGATGAATGTTTGTTTACATCATCATCTACTATAGCCTGGCCTAATTCTACCCCAGTCAGCTATTGCTCCTGCTGGATGGTTATATCTCATAGGTGCGGGAGCAGAATATCTCTGAGCAGCTCTGTTTCAGAGCAGGTAGAGGAACCATCATTAATGACAACTGCCGACAACCAAGCAAAGGGTAGCAATCGGGGCCCAGTGAGCACAAGGGCAAGAGGCCACACATAGTCTCTGAGGACAAGGATCTTGAATGAGGATCCTTAACCACCCCCCCAAAAAAAAGTTGATTTATATTTGGTGTACACTCAATTCAAAGGCCTGAATTCAAATACATGCCTTTTGAAAAGATTTCCATGGAAAATACTAGAGCTAAAAAAGTTTGTCACTTGAAGAGTTAAGTGTGGCTTCTCTGAAAAATATATTTATCAACTCTACCTTTCAGCACCCCCATTTGGTTAAATGTGCCCATTATTCATAATGAAATGAACACAATCTGTCCACTCCTCAGCTCACATTTTCCTGTAGCTGGTGTGGGTGAAACTGAGACCAAAGAAGGGATTCTGGGGGGACCCAAACAGCACGATGGCCTCGGGTCCTGGAGTTCCCCAAACTTCCTGACTGAGCCTATTTCCTTATGCTGTGGCTGAGCTGCGCCTGTCTGAATTTAGTACCTGAGTGATATGCATTGAAAAACCATTTTCTGCTGCAACAGGGCTGTACTTCTCAGTTTCTCAGAGCACGTTCATTTAAACCCTTCAAATCCTCAAATCCACATGACTAAACTATTCAGTTTGGTTTTCGATAAAAGGATTGAAGCTTCAGACTTTTAGAAGCCAAGTTGTATTTATTAGACGTATCAAATGTATCCCCGCTGCCTCCATGTATATAACAAAGTACAGGGAGAACTCCCTTTCCTTTATTTTATTTTATTATTTTATTTATTTATTTTTTTTGAGACGGAGTCTCCCTCTGTCGCCCAGGCTGGAGTGCAGTGGCGCGACCTCTGCTCCCTGCAAGCTCCGCCTCCCGGGTTCTCGCCATTCTCCTGCCTCAGTCTCCCGAGTAGCTGGGACTACAGTCGCCCGCCACCCAAGTTGAACACCTTTGGGGTGCTTTTTTCCTATATCAGTTCCCCTCCTTTCGCTGCCTGGAGTGGCTTCTCCCTGCAGGACTGACACACGTTAGCTTTTACTAGAATTAATGGTGGCACGAACTCACTCTGGGAGTCAGGAGCTCAGAAAACATGCTGCCCAGGAAGCTCTTTCTGTGAAAACATCTGGACCAGTCTGGCCCGTTTAGCCTCCTGGCAGCCATGTGCTCACAGCCACGTGTGGCCTGTGATTTTACTTTACCTGGATGTAGCATGTGGTACAGCCCAGCCTGTCACTGGGAAGATGATCATTTCCAGTTCCTTTAGAGGAAGCGAGTACTCAGGTTGCACAGGGTGAAGGGACGCTCCAGAGGTCTCCTGGAGCCTGGAATGCCGGCCATGGCGGTGCAGCCACCCTGATGATGGGGTGGCTGGGCTGGGGGCTCCCCCACGGTGCGATGGGCCATGGGCCGGGGCCCTGTGCTGCCGCCCCTGGCGAATCCACAGAGCGGGGGGAAAAGGACCACTGCCAAACTATTTGTGAATTCCGACGGCATTTCTTTCCCTAAGATATCCCTGGAAAGCATAATTCCATTTACAGCCTTTGTCCCTGCTGTTCCTGGGGGAAGGTTTACTGGGAGGACCTTGGAAAGGAAGTTTATTTGAATCACATTTTTTGGTCTGTATGGAGGTCCACGTGAGATCACAAACACTGCTGTGAGAATGTGAATCAGCCAAACCCCATTTTGTTCTATGTGAAGAAAGGCTCAGCTGTCGACAATGGCTCCGCCAGGACAGGCAGTATTAGAAGCAGCGTGAAGGGGAAATTGTTTTCCTTATATATAGTTTGAGCTCACATAAATTTGTTTTAATTAAATTAAATGTTTAAAATAATTTTATTAATCTAGTACTCTATCTCCCTCTTCCCCGATCCACAGATAAGAAATACACACTTCTTGACAAAACAAAGTTAAAAATGCTGGTTCCTGTAAATCAGATCTCACCATATTCTTATGTAGGATATGTGACCTAGAACCATTTTTACAGTATTTTAGCACGCAGTATTTGTCATAAGAAACTTAGCAACTACCAGTCATGATTGTACTGAATAAGAGGGCTCTGATCTCCTTAAATTTATATATAAAGATATGTATATAGAGTTTATTATTGTATTTAATATGACACGAACAAGATGAATTTTTTTCTTGTAAATTGATGTGGATGGTCAGCCACTGCAGGCTTCATCTTCAACATTGTCTCATTCCTTCTTAAAATGAGTTACCCATTTGCAAACTGTGATTTCTTTAAGACATTGTCCCCATACACTATGTGTAAAGCATCCATTATTTCACTATTCTTCCACCCAAGCTTCACCATAAATTTGATGTTTGGGCTGGGCATGGTGGTTCACACCTGTAATCCCAGAACTTTGGGAGGCCAAGGTGGGCAGATCATGAGGTCAGGAGTTCGAGAGTAGCCTGGCCAACATGGTTAAACCCCGTCTCTACTAAAAATACAAAAATTAGCTGGGTACGGTGGTGGGCACCTGTAATCCCAGCTACTCGGCAGGCTGAGGCAGAAGAATCCCTTGAACCCAGGCGGCAGAGGTTGCAGTGAGCCGAGATCATGCCACTGCACTCCAACCTGGGTGACAGAGCAAGACTCCATCTCAAAATAAAAAACAACAACAATAACAACAACAACAAAAAAGGATGTTTGTTCTTGCTTCAGTTTTAGAATTCATGTTGCACTGATACAGGGTGTTTGTTTGGTTTTTGTTTTTTTTGAAACAGGATCTCACTCTGTTGCCTGTTCGGAGTGCAGTGGCACGATCATGGCTCACTGCAGCCTCGATCTCCTGGGCTCAGGTGATTCTCCTGCCTCTGCCTCCTGAGTAGCTGGGACTACAGTCACATGCCACCAGACCTGGCTAATTTTTGTATTTTTTGTAGAGACGAGGTTTCATCATGTTGCCCAGGGTGGTCTCAAACTCCTGGGCTCGAGTGATCTCCCTACCTTGGCCTCCCAAAGTGCTGAGATTATAGGTGTGAGCCACCATGCCCAGCCTAATCCAGGCTATTTTAAAATTGGTGTCTTGTCCTTCTTAGTGAATCAAACTACTACCTATTCAGATATCTTAGAAGAAATTAATATAAGTTTATTTTGATGCAAAGAACTTTTGAAATCCATGCATAATTTTTTTCATATACATATTTTCCATGAGCATTTTGAAATCCCTTCATATATTTAATGGCATGGTCAGACTATATTCCCAAAAATGCTTAAAAGGCACAAATACATTTCAGAGTGTGTACTGCGTTCTAAGGATACAAGGATGAAAAGATGCAATCCATGCTGTTAATAGGCTCACTGCCTACTGGGAAGACAGATCAGTAAACAAAATAAAGTAGGTGTGCTGTGTGGGGAGATGCAGGAATATAAGGCTCAGCATCAGCTGGCTAAGTTGGGAGAGTTATGAGGAGTAAAGACTTACTAGAGCAGATAATATTTGAGCTGTGTCTTAAGAGTAGAAATATCCAACTATTAAGTGAAGGGAAAAAACTCTAGGGACAGGGAAATGCATATTCAAAGTTATTCAGACATGAGACAACATGACAGGTTGAAGGAACTGCAAGTAACTGGCACTGCTTAAATAAAAATGCCAGGATGGGAGATGAGGAAAGACAGGCAATTACCATAGCAGTTAGGGCAGAGAACTCCAGCCCTGCTATTTAATGGCTTTGTGGCCTTGGGCAGGTGGCTCAGCCACTCTGTGCCTTCATTTCCTCTTCTATAAATGCTATGCCATTATTATCACTAACAACCTTTTGAGTGCTGAGAAACATGAACAAATGCTCAGCTGTGAACTCTCTAACCACTCTAAATATCCATCATCTTGTGAGGTGAAGAAGGCACCTATTGTGTGCCAAGCCCTCTCTGAGCACAGAATCAGTTGATTTCACGCTCCAAGATGCTGAGTGTGGGGTTTTGGCCACAGGTTGAGTGGGACATGTAAGGCCTCATCAGGATGTGCTTTGTGAGTTCAGACTGTAAAGTCCCTTCCCCTTTGTGCCCAACAGCAGAGTCATTGTGGCTGCCTGGTCAGGTGGTCAAGACCCAAACTGTCTTTGGACACGGAATGGTTTTTCTCCCAGCTGAGCAAACCGAGACGGGTTTCTGACCCTGGTTTAATGAGCCCAGCATTTTAACAGAGTCCTTCCAATTATTCGTCGCAGCTGAGAGCAGAGTCACAAACTCCAAATGAGACTGGGATTTACAAGAACTCGGTGGCCCTCCAAGAAACTTCCTAGAATCCAATACAAACATGACATCTTCTTATTGGCTTTGAATCTCTCCTACATAAAGTTCTATATAATGTCAGAAAACAAAACCCCAAATGAAAAGGAAGGGAATGAAATGCCCAAAGGCCACCTTCTTTCAATTTAAACACAAAACAAACCAACATCTCTGTTGGATCTATATCTATGCCTGTTTATGAGCTATGGGATTGGAAACCCTGCAGCCAGTGTGGAGACGAAAAGGAATGCGTTGTGATAGCTGAGCCTGAACACTCGTGAACCCCCACTGAGAATGCCAGGCTAAATCAAGCTTCCTTGGCAAATGAGGAAGCACCTAACCTTTCCTCCCTGACTGTTTCTACAACTCCACGTCTCCAGCCTTACGCACTGCACTCCCACAGAATCGACAGCCCCGAGCTCTGTTCTGGCCACCCACAAAATCGCAATAAAGTCCTTGGAAAATAATGAAATAAGCAGGTTTCCCCATTCCTATAACATGGTATCAGAATGCTCCTGATACAGCAGAATGCCCCCTAATAAATGGAAAAGAAGCAACAGAACACCACTACATTACAGCACTATAGTAAATGGTTTATTTTTTATTTTTTGAGACAGAGTCTTACTTGGTCACTCAGGCTGGACTGCAGTGGTGTGATCTCGGCTCGCTGCAGCCTCAACCTCCCTGGGCTCAGGTGGTCCTCCCACCTCAGTCTCTTTCCCGAGTAGCTGGGACTACAGGTGCACAACACCAACATGCCTGGCTAATTTTTGTATTTTTTTCTAGAAACGAGGTTTTGCCATATTGCCTAGGTTGGTGTCAAACTCTTGGGCTCAAGTGATCTGCCCACTTCAGCCTCCCAAAGTGCTGGGACTGCAGGTGTGAGCCACCGGACCTGGCAGTAAATGATTTCTTAAGGCAATAATATGAATGCTAAAAGCTCTAGGCAAACGATTGTTGGGGAACAGGATAGTATACGGAAAAATCTGAAAGACACTACCTTAACCACATTGTTAATTTCACCAACAATGGGACAAATTGACATCACGAGCCTCCTACTGTGATAACAGTGAGAGGACATGTCATTTATGTAGTACTACAGACAAAATATTTAATTTGAATAAAAGTTATTTAAAAATTAATGTAAATATTTGAGAAATGTAAATATGAACTGTTTAGGAGACAAAAGTGTCATAATAATGCGAAATGTTCTGCATGCCATATTTGCATGTGGTTATGTAGGAAAATGACCTGAAGTGCATGCTGAAGTATTTCACGGTGTGGCAAAATATTAACAACTGATGAATCCAGGTAGAGGATAAACAGGTGTCCACCTGTACTACTCTGGCAATGTTTTTAAGGTTTGAGGTTATTCAAAATGAAAGTCTGAAATGAAAAAAGTTATTGGACCTCTTTCTGTTTTTCTCTGCAATCACTTTCCTTTTTCCAAACTCTACTTCCCAGTTAACCAGTTAACTAATTTTCCTCATTTATCAAGCTCAAAACTTTTTGACTCAGTTTTGGAGTAAAACCACAATGTTTAAGAGTTTCTTTCTCCCATGTTGTGATTCTGATTCAAGGGAAGGAAAGAAACAGTAAAAAAGATAACAGAAAATGTGGTCACTAAACTTAATGATGATACTTCAGAGTAAAATAATCAGAATTCTTATTAACTTTGGTAATTTGGTAATGACACCATGGATAGTCAATATTCTTTAGAAATGCACACTGTGGTGGGAGGGAGAGTGACGTGAGGTTTGGGTTTGCTTTAAATGCTTCAGCAAAGAAAAATGGAACGAAAATACAAGGAAAAAGATAGATAAAGCAAATATGACAAAACCAAATCATTTTTTATCTGGACCACTGGCATATGGGGATTCACTGTATTCTTTCTGGTTTTGAGTAGGTATGGAATTTTTCATTATAAACAATTTATAAGGCCGGGAGCAGTGGCTCACGCCTGTAATCCCAGCACTCTGGGAGGCCAAGACAGGTAGGTCACTTGAGGTCAGGAGATCGAGACCAGCCTGGCCAACATGGTGAAACCCCATCTCTACTAAAAATACAAAATTAGCTGGGCATGGTGGCGAGCACCTGTAATCCCAGTTACTTGGGAGGCCAAGGCAGGAGAACTGCTTGAACCTGGAAGGTGGAGGTTGCAGTGAGCCAAATTGTGCCACTGCACTCCAGCCTGGGTGACAGAGCAAGACTCTGTCTCGAACAAAACAAAACAAAATAATTTATAAGACGTCTTACCTCCCTTGCATTCCATCATCCAGTTCAGATCTCCATCACATCTACCCTACTTTTAATGAAGTCACCCACTAATTATTCTTTTGGCCTCTCATCTCTCTTCTACTCCATTCCATTCAATACAGTGCTATCAGGTTAATCAGTCTATCTAACCCCTTTTACTTGCCTCCATCAATTGTCTTCAAAGCTACCCACAATGTAACCCTACCCTTCCAACTGAAATCAAAGTGAAATCAGGCTTTGGAGTCAGAGTGACCAAACATATATCTTGATTTGCCCAGACAGCCCTGGTTTACATCTGCTGTCCTGGCATAATCATTACCAGTGCTCTCTTTTATTCTCAAAAGGTGCTGGTTTAAATGACAAATATATGGCCACCATAAATCAAGTGATCCTGAGTTCAAATTCCAGGTCAGAAACTTAATGCTGTGTAACTTCAGCAAATTATTTAAATTCCCTGGGCCTCAATTTTTCCCATCTGTAAAAAATACTCATCATTAAAAAACAATGTGTGAAAATCTTAGCAAGATGCCCAATACATATTGAGCAATTAATAGAGTTGCTATAATTATGTCTCCCTTCAAAGGAGACCCCTTCAGTTCAGCCAGATCCCTGACCTCCCAAAGCATGCCTTGTTCATAACCCTTCTGAGGTCTGCCGATGCTATTTCCACCTATCAAAACCCTCCCTATAATGGTCAGTACTCAAGTTCCAGGGGAGGGAGGGCAAAATCATCCCTATCCTCAAAGTTAAAATGGGAGGTCCTCAGCTGATTTCCCTCATCACTAAATCCCTGCAACTCACAACTCACTTGTGACATTTAACGATCCACTGGCTTACCTGTTCCCTGAACTATTTATTCTATGTAAATACATTTGTCTCCTCCGCTAGAGAGACTGTTCATTCCTTAAAGTAGAAAATGTTCTCTCTCCCACACAAATCCTGTAGCCCCTAACCCAGTGCTGTCTACCTGCAGCAATTGCTCAGTACAACTTGCATGCCCCAAATAAGGCATCTAAATGAGATCTAAGAACCTAGCATTCTCCTAGGCAAGACTATTTTCCTTGGAGAAACAAAATCTGGATTCATAATCACAGTACCATTCTTGAGAAATGATGCTGGTCATGGTGGCTTACGTCCATAGTCCCAGCTACTCAGGAGGCTGAGGCAGGAGGATCACTTGTGTGCTGAGATAACCTCCCAGACAAAAATTCCCCTTGTCCTCTTTCTGGCTTAGTTATCCTACCAGCTCTCATTTGGCTGCATGGTCTTAAATGAGCAGGCTTCCGCTATCTGGGCCTTCGTGTTCTCATCTACATAATGGAAGTAGGGAATTGAATAATTACTTCTGATCGGAAGATCTCCCCTAACTCACAAATTCCCTAAAACCAAATAGCCTAATACCAATTCATGGTAAACAGCCTAGGGAAAGAGTTTTCGTCTGAAGAGAGGCTGTCATGGAATCAATAATAAAAAGACTAAGACTCTGCCACACAGCTAGGCAGAGGCATTTCACAGACAAAACCCTTAGAAAAGAAACAGATGTGAAAATAGTCAACTTTGACAGTAATGAGAAATATATACTTTTAAAAACACAATGCCATAGCCTTTACCATTCCATTTTCTAAATACCCAACACATCACTAGTAATGGCATAAACCTCACAGACCTTCTGGTGGATTGATAATTCCTTCAAAAACTTGGAAATTAATCATATCTTTTGGCTAACAATGTTCTGGGAACAGAATCCTAAATGCAAACAAACAAAAACATTTTCTGCATATCTAACCCTAGTAAAAACCCGGAAGTCAAAACAGGGAGGGATGAGTGAGTCTGCATGTGACTCCATCCATAGTCTCCATGAAGAGTAAGGTCTCTAGCTGGCAGAGGAGAGTTCAGGCTGGAGATTTGAGAAGAGAACAGGACATGTGCAAGCAGGGTGTTAGGAAAGAGGATTGACTGGGAAACAGGTCAGAGCTGTCAGGAGTACGAGTGTCCTCGTGGGGGCTGTGGATATTCATTTAAGTGAGTCCAGCTGGAACAGTCACAATGGTTTCTAGGAGCAGTCAGCCGCTTGGGTGTAGGCCTGAGGAAGTAGAGTAACCAGAAAATGCTGCAACCAGATTTAGGATTTCACCGAACAACCCTGGTGGGAGAGGAGGGCAGGAGGATCTTTATAATGCAGGACTGTGGGTGCTCACAAAGAGAAGAGGAGGGGGGCCCTGAGAGGGTACACAAGAGTGTATCCACTCATGCACGCGACAATTACGGGGCACTTGCTGTGTTGTGGGCGCTGCTCCAGATTCTAGGGCTACTGTATGGACGAGTGAACAAAATCAACAGTTCTCCCTTTTCAAGATGTTTAGAGTCTATCAAGTGAGATAAACAAATATTTACTGTAATACCAGAATAAATGCTATAAAGAAAAATGAAGCAAGGTGAGGGGTGTGGGGGTGGAAGACGATCTGTCCCTTTGAGATGACATTTGAGCAAAGGCTGGAATGAGACAAGAAACAAGCCATGTAAAAAAAAAGAAAAGAAAAGGAAAGAAAACGAGCCACGCAGAAGAGTCGTCCAGGCAAAGGGAACAGGCAGAGAAGCAAAGGGTCTGAGGCTGAGCAGTGTTTGGCATGTCCCAGGGAGTCAGCTGGCCTAGCTGTTACAGGGGTTCGGGGCTACTACTGCAGGCTGCTGCCCATTCTCTCTGCCCATTAGGAGGCCCTGGCCGTGGTCCAGGGAACTGGCAGCCTCAGCTGGAGGAAGGCAGTCCTGGTGGTCAGAAGGGGACAGATTTGAAATACACTCTCACACGAGAGCTTGTGATTTCCATGTGAGCAAGTTCATGTTCAGGAAGACTGGCCTGCTCCTCTTTTTGCAATGCAACGCTTGGGAAGCTGTCATTTCTGAAGTCAGGGAGCTATTTACTTGAGTTTCAGAAGGAGATACTCATTTCTGCTCAGTTTTATTTCTATGCACAAGTTATATTTGGAAGGGCTCTTAAAAGAAACACAATTCCTTGCCAGGCAGGCACCCGGGTGTTCAGTCATTTATACACAGATCTGGCACATAAAACGCAGCATGTCACAATCAATCGCCCTCCTGGAAGCCTGCTGTCCAAATCTCATTAGGCTGAGCTTCTGGGTCAGCCAATTTCCAAGAGAATATAAAAATGTATACAACCTCCTCTTTCCCAGGATGCAGTCAGGTTCGAAGAGAGCCTTCATCTCAATTAGTCAACATGTCCTAATTTCATCAGTGACAGCATCAGACTGAAACATTTCAAATCATAACTCAGGAACTTAGAGACTCCTACGTGAAGTAATCAATGCTAAGGAAAAACCAAATGTGAATAGTCACATCACCACCTTCTGGCTCCCAGCGTGGACTAAGAAGCTTCTTCTCCACAGGCTTCTTAAACAGAGTCTTTGTCTCTCCAGCCGTTTTCTGGAAACTGATCACCGCTCTCTTTGCAAGTCTCAAGAAACTTCTTTCATCCAGGCTGATGGGGAAAACAGGTCTTCTCTATTTCCCTTCTCTAGTTTTAAATTATCGACTCTCCTTCTTTTAATCCCACTCAAGAAAGATTAGTATTTTTATTTTTATTCGTATCTACCCAGGTTCACAGAGATACATATAGAGTTATGATAACATAAATAAGAAGAAAGAAAAAGAAAGAAAAGCAAGCCCGGGGACCTAAGAGGAAAGAGGAGCTCCATAGAGTCAGGTGTTCTCTGACTGGTGGTTCCATCCCCCACAGCATTCATTCCTTACCTGTTTGCTGAACAAGGAACATACGCAGCAATGGTGTACCGCCAGAGTCCTATACCTGTGGTGAAGGGTGATTCACTGTTTCCAAACTTCCCAGTAGCAGCCACCTGAAACCACCCAGGCCAATTGTTCAGGAAAAAAAAGACTAGAAAGAAGGTCTTTTTCCAAAGGCTCTCACAAAGAGGAAACTGGAACATAATCAACAAATGCCTCAACAACGGTAATGGAAGGAACAGGTTTCATTGTGCAGTTCCAGAAAACAATGAGGAGAGAGTGAAGGGGTCTTTATGAACCGCTCTAGGCATCTGGCTCACAGCTCGGGACAAAGCCCAGTGGACTTCAGAACATAACCATTGAAGGCTTTAACATTTTTTACTGAACTAACTGTCAGGCCTCTGAGCCCAAGCCAAGCCATTGCATCCCGTGACTTGCACGTATAAGGCCAGATGGCCTAAAGTAACTGAAGAATCACAAAAGAAGTACAAATGCCCTGCCTCGCCTTAACTGATGACATTCCACCACAAAAGAAGTGAAAATGGCCAGTCTTTGCCTTAAGCGATGACATCACCTTGTGAAAGTCCTTTTCCTGGCTCATCCTGACTCCAAAAGCTCCCCGACTGAGCACCTTGTGACCCCCACTCCTGTCCACCAGAGAACAACCCCCCTTTGACTGTAATTTTCCTTTACCTACCCAAATCCTATAAAACGGCTCCACCCTTATCTCCCTTCGCTGACTCTTTTTGGACTCAGCCTGCCTGCACCCGGGTGATTAAAAAGCTTTATTGCTCACACAAAGACTGTTTGGTGGTCTCTACACACAGACGCGCATGACACTAACTATAACAACTCATACTTTTAAAAAAATCACTGCTTTTCAGAAAGACAAAATTTATTCAATAATATTAGCCAAATAAATAGAGGGGAATCAAAACTCAAATGACAAACTACTAGAAATAAAAAATGATGCCAATGCAGGTGGATCACCTGAGGTCACGAGTTCAAGACCAGCCTGGACAACATGGTAAAACCCCATCTCTACAAAAATACAAAAATTAGCCAGGTGTGGTGGCGCTCACAGCTACTGAGGAGGCTGAGGCAGGAGAATTGCTTGAACCCGAGAGGCAGAGGTTGCAGCGAGCCAAGATCACATCACTGTACTCTAGCCTGGGTGACAGAATGGGACTCCATCTCAGGAAAAAATAAATAAATAAGAACACCACATTAAAAAACTTACAGGAGGAAGCCAAAACTGTCCTTAGGAGAAATTTTGCAGACTTAAATGCATTTATTAGAAAATAAGCATAAAAATAAAATAATTTACCTCAAAAAGCTAAAAAAAAATTAAATAAGCTTGCAAAAATAAAATACAAGAATTACTAAAAATAAACTAAATAAAATAAAGATAATTTTTCATTTAAAAGGCACATTAGAAGGAAATAAAGCCCAGCTTTTAACTCTGGAGCCTATTCATGTAGGAGCAGGGAAGACACACTTGGAAAACAAGCAGTACAATGTCCAAAAAGGTACCTCGGGAATGGGCTAAAATCCACTGAGTAACACCTGAACGGAACCTTTATATCAAATGTTCAAAATCACTCCACTTGTTTTTCCTTTCTAGACATCTAGGAGTACTGGAACTTACAAAGCATTTTCCACGGAATGCATTGTTCAATCCCCCTAAATGTACTATGTAATAACCTAGTCTAAGAGGATAATGAAAAAAACAAGATTCTGAAATCAGTCAGATATGAGTTCAAATTCCTGCTCTGCCCACTCACAAGCCATGTGACCCCTGGCTAAGTGAGTTACCCTCTCTGAGTCTCCATTTCCATGTACATAAAATAGAAATGATGTCCACCCCACAAGACAATAGACAAAATTCAGTGAGCTGTTTCTGCATTTTCTGATATATAAGTAAACCGGTTCAATGTTTATGGAGTGCCATTAGGCGATATCTATCAAAAGTGCAAATTGCCAGGCTCAGAAGCTCACGTCTATAATCCCAGCACTTTGGGAGGCCAAGGCAGGAGGATGGCTTGAGCCCAGGAGTTCTAGACCAGCCTGGGCAACATGGGGAGATCCCGTCTCTATAAAAAATTTAAAAATTAGCCAGGTGGGGTGGTTCGTGCCTGTGGTCCAGCTACTGGGGAGGCTGAGGTGGGAGGATCGCTTAAGTCCAGGAGGCGGAGGCTGCAGTGAGCTACAATTGTGTCTATACCGCAGTCTATCCTGAGTGAAAAATCACTCAATGCAAATTCACAAAATTATAAACTGACCTGGCAATTCTATTTCTAGGAATTTACCCCATATATAAACTTGTATATTTGTGAAATAACTAAAATAATTTATAACAATGTATGTAACAGCAAAATGGTTGAAATTAATTGATAAATAATAAACTACCTCACAGCAATAAAAAAATAATGGTAATAAGACTCCTAGGCGTAAATCTAAAAAATTAAGGATGAGAGGTCTCTCTGTGCTAATATAAAATAATAACCAAGCTGTATGTTTAAAAAGAAAGCGAGGTGCCAAATAATATATACAATATTTTTTCACTGATGGAGACGAGACCATATACACATGTTGGCTTCTACTTGCATAAAATAGGTCTGAAAGACACAGACACACACAAACACTGATAACAGTGGTTGCCTAAAAAGGGAGGCAGGTGGCTGAGAATCAGGAATGGGACCGAAGCTTCACACTGCATATCCTTTTGCACTTTTGAATTTTCAGTCATATAAATAGGTTATCCCTGCAGTTTTTTTTCCAAATTAAAGAGAATTGCATGACTAGAATTATCTACCAGATATATTAAGTTTTAAAAGCAAGGGGCAGAAGAGCATGTCAAATAATTTCTTTCTTTTTTGTTTTTCTTTTGGGACAGGGTCTCACTCTGCCCAGAGTGCAGTGGTGCAATCTCGGCTCACTGCAACCTTTGCCTATCTCCCGGGCTCAAGCAATCCTCCCACTTCAGCCTCCCAAGTAGCTGGGCTACAGGTGCATGCTACCAAGCCCGGCTAATTTTTGCATTTTTTTGTAGAGATGGGGTTTCACCATGTTGCCTAGTTGGTCTCAAACTCTTGGGCTCTCAAAAAATTCCTTTTGAAAAAAAAAGTGTGTGTGTGTGTGTGTGTGTGTGTGTGTGTCTGAAACATTTTGTGGATGTTTATTTCCCAGAGCCTAAAACAGAGCCTGGCACTCAATAAGCATCTACTAAATGAATGAATGAATGAATGAATGAATGAATGAACAGTTGCATACAAAACTTGGTGATCATCAATTACCTCTGGAGAGTGAAATGGGGTTATTTTACTTTTCCTGTTTCATCCTTTAAGTGATATTTGCATTTTCCCCAACATACACATACATTGTTTTTAAATTTAGAATAAACTTAGTTTGAAATTATTTTAGCAAATAATGAACACAAAAGCAACATATATAATTGAGCCCATTCGATGATTCAGATTTAATTCAACACTATGACTTCTCATTTTGGGTGTTCCTAGGAGCCCTTGTCACCTTTGGTCTGCATCACACCAAGTGTTCCTCACATCACAGTTGTCCCTTGCCCCTGAGCTCTTTGTAGATATTTAATTATTGTTAAGTAGTTATTAAGCTGGGGACCCCTGTTGGCTAAAATATTATAAACTTGAATTTGTCCACGGAAGTAACAAGCAGTTATCTCGGAAATGAATTGTTAAGTGTCTGAAATAGAAATAGCCATCACAAAATCCAGGCACTTCGAATTCTACAGGAAAAGTGGAACCACGCACTGGAACTCACCCAGAGACTTGTATAAAATGAATCACTAGGATTTTAAGAAACGAGAGATGCATTACCAGCTGACTATAGAGAAACAACAGCATGTCCACCCTGAGAGTAAGGGCTTCTTCAGCTGAATACTATGGGATCTAGCTGTAGAACAGTAGGAAGAATCATATGTACTATTTAAGCAATTTCTCTTTTTCCTTTTCAGCACATAGAGTTGAATCTTCATGATTAAATAGATAAAGTGATTCAAATGTATGTATAGAGAATAGAATATGTAGAATAGAGACACCAGGAACTAAAGCCCACTTTCTCAGCTAACCAGATGACATGGACATCAGTTCTATCCCTCAGAACACATGGCTGTGCTCTGTCCCTTCCCACGAGGTGACCACTCTGTAGGGTGCTCTTGGCCCTCTGCAAATACCAGCTCATGTATCTACTTACAAGGTGAATTAGTTTTCCGGTGCTGCTGTAACAAAGTACTACAACGGAGTGGCAATGTATTGTCTCACAGTTCTGGAGGCTAGAAATCCAAGATTGAGGTGTCAATAGGGCCATGGTCCCTCTGAAGGCTCTAAAGAAGGATCTGTTAGAGATCTCTCCTGGCTTCTGGTGGTTCCTTGAGTTGTAGCAGTGTGATCATCCCTTGGCATTCTCCCTGTGTGTGTGTGTGTTTACAAATTTTCCTTTTAAAAAGACACCAGTCATATTGGATTAAGGACCCAGCCTACCCCAGTATGACCTAAAAGTAACTAATTTCATCTGCAACAACCCTGTTTCCAAATCAGGTCACATCCTGAGGTACTTCGGGTTAGGACTTCCACATAATTTTCGGTGGACACAATTCAACTCGTAACATTGGGTTTGCCCCAGGCTTCTTTCTGTATAATAAGCACAATTGTTAATGAATAACAAATAAATACTACACAAACTAAAGAAGCATGAACATAAAGAGAAGGAGCATTAAAAACCTAAGTCAAATGTTTTATAAAGACTTATTAAAGGCCAGTCATTTGAATGAAATTACATATGAGTAAATTTTAGAAGTCTGGGGAGAAAAACAACCAACTAAAAATCTAGAACTCTGAACTCTAAGTGTTTTAGTTTTTGCTATACTTCAAAGAAACCAAAACAAAGAAACCACAAATTAGAAAGGATGCATTTTGAGTATGATTTCAGAAACATTAAATTTGAAACTTCTAACAATTAACTCCTAATAAAAACAAATTTTAAACCTTGGCTCTACATCAAAAGATTGGTGAATGTTTTAAGTTCTTTGCTTAGAAAACTTTCTTAATTTAGGCAACACCCTATTAGGAACAGACATGGAAAGATGCCCATGATATAATGTTAAGTAAAAAGTTTAAGTTACAAAATATGCAAAGTATCCCCCTTTTCCCCCTAAAAGTTGCAATATATTTGAAAGCATGTTTGTGAATGATTTTGAAAGAATTGGGCCCATTATAAATGAATAAATCTAGACAGTGATTATCATTGCTGCCAACATCACAAAAGATACAAACAGAAATTATTCATCTCCTGATGTAAATGTACGACACTATCTATAAAGGTGTTTTTCCCCCAAAATGAACCTGAATCTGATCTCTATAAGTACTAGTTTACAGGAAGTGCAGAAGACAGAGGAACATGATAAAGAACACCATAAAGATGCAACTGGTGAAATGCAGCCTAAGGGAAATACAGTAGGAAAAGCAACTTGGTTCTTCAACAAATAAATTGCAAGAGGGAAAAAGACATAAAGGGGCACCTTATAAATCAAAAATAGACGAAGGAGGCTGGGTGCTGTGGCTCACGCCTGTAATCCCTGCACTCTGGGAGGCCAAGGCAGGGGATCACCTGGGGTCAGGAGTCCGAGACCAGCCTGGCCAACGTGATGAAACCCTGCTTCTACCAAAAGTACAAAATTTAGCCGGTCATAGTGGCATATGCCTGTAGTCCCAGCTACTCGGGAGGCTGAAGCAGGAGAATTGCTTGAACCTGGGAGGCAGAGGTTGCATTGAGTCCAGATCCTGCCATTGCACCCCAGCCTGGGTGACAGAGTGAGACTCCATCTCAAAAATAATAATAATAATAATAAATAGATGTAAGGAGACATATCAACCAATTGCAATGTGTGGACATTATTTGTATCCTGACTCAAACAAAAAAACTTAAAAATGCATCTATGAGAAAATCAATAAAACTGAACATTTCCTGAATGCTTGATTATAATGAAGATATACCGTTAACTTCCACAGCATGATAATGGTATTGTTCTCATTTTTGGAGACGCATACTTAAATACTTACAGATGAAATGACACAACAACTGGGATTTGCTTCAAAGTAAAAGAAGAGGGTAGGAGGAGTGAATAGAGGTAGAACCAGAGTAAGACCAGTAATGGGTTGAAAGTTGTTGGAGCTGAGTGATGGATAAATAGGGGCTCATCAGGCTCTCCTCCTACTTTTACACATACTTGAAATTCTCCACAATAATGTTTTTTAAAAATTTGCTTGGCATATGCACTCGGGAAAGCTTTTTGGTGGTGGTACTAGAGATGAAAAAAATGCATACCCCATTGTGCAGCAATTCATTCCTAGATATATGCCCAGCAGAAATGTGTACATATAGTCACTAAAACACATAGGAAAAATCTTCATAGCAGGACTAAGCATAATGGCCCCAACCAAAAACCTCTCAAATGCCAGTGCAGTAGGGGGATCAACAAACAATGGTATAGTCACATAATAGAATAGTATACAACAATGAGAATGAAGATTTACAACTACACATAACAATATGGATAAATTTCACAAAATGTTGAGCATAAGAAGCCAGAAACCAAAGAGTATATATTGTGTGATTCCACAAGGAATAATTAATCTATACTACTGAAAGTTAGGTGGGCGTTACTCTTAGGAGGAGGCAGGAGACAGTAACCAGGTTAACAGGAGGCAGTTCTTCCGTGGAATGGTTCTTTTTCACGATCTGAGTACTAGTTATATGGATGTGATTTGTGAAAAGTCATCAAGTTGTAAGCTTACACGTACTTTTTCTGTATGCATATTATACTTTAACATTAATTTTTTAATATTTTTAAATTAAAAAAATAGAAAATTAGCACTTTGGGAGGTCGAGGTGGGCGGATCACCTGAGGTCATGAGTTCGAGACCAGCCTGGCCAACATGGTGAAACCCCGTCTCTACTAAAAATATAAAAATTATCCAGGCATGGTGGCGGGTGCCTGTAATCCCTGCTACTCGGGAGGCTGAGGCAAGAGAATCACTTGAACCCAGGAGGTGGAGTTTGCAGTGAGCCGAGACTACGCCATTGCACTCCAGCCTGGGCGACAAGAGAGAAACCCCGTCTCAAAAAAAAAAAAAAAAAAAATTTTTTTTTATTTAGTTAAGTGTGGGATGGGGCCCAAGAATCTGCATTTCTAAAAAGCTCCCTGGTGATACTAATGCTGTTGGCCCCAAAGGCCACACTTTGAATAGGACTGAGCTAAGCCACTAGTGTCCAAATACACACAAGAATTTCCAGAAACAAACTCAGGGGCCAATGCACGCTCCCCATGGCCTTCTTCATGTCACTTTGGCCAAGGTTAGGGGTTTTCTTCTGAGTGATGCTCAGTCTCTACTGTCTGCAGCACCCTGATGGAATGACATTCCAGAGCCTGCAAATCATATGCCTCCAAGCTACTCCCAAGCCCATGTCCTCACAACCTTCCAGACCTGCAGGGAACCAGCCTCACTGCTCCCCAGGCCATGTCCTATGAGCCCGTCTCAACTTGCATCATTCAGGCCTCAGTTCTCTCTGCCTGGAATGTTTTCTGTGTCTTGAACTGTTCCATACACTCACAGCTTAGTTTGAATGCTACTTCCTCCAGGAAGCCTTCTCTGATTGCCCCCACGAAGACCAATCCCTCCTCTAGACAGCTGTGAACGCTATTCACAACTCACAGTAAGCCGGACCAGTCTGCCCTATGTCACAGCTGACTGTGGAGGTGGAGGTCTCCTCAGGTGAATGTCAGCTTTTTGAGAGCAAGGGAACCCAGCCAACACCATCTGCCAAACAGCGTCAGGCTTGGTGCCCAGTAGATCCTTGCTACACCTCTGCGGAAGTGAAATAAGCACTTGGAATCAGACAGTCAGGTTTCAATCTGGTCCCATCTTTTCCAAGAAATATGATCTTGGGTGCATTGCTTAATATCTCTGAGCAGCACAAGGTTACTTGGAAAACTAAATAAGAATATAGCAGGAGTAGCAGGCTGAATGGTGTTCCCGAAAATGATGGATGCAAGTCCTAACCCCAAGACCTGTGAACGTGACTTTACCTGGATAAAGGGTCTTTGCAGAAATAATCAAGTATCTTGAGATGAGATCATCCTGGACTTGGGGTAGGCCCTAAATCCAGTGCCAGGTGTTCTTAGAAAGGAAGAGACTCAGAGATGGCCCTGTGAAGACAGGCAGAGATGAGAGTGATCCTGGTCAGGCCAAGGAACACCTGGAGCCATCAGAAGCTAGAAGAGGCAAGGAAGATTGTTCCCTAGAGCCTTCAGAAGGAGCATGGCCCTGCCCATACCTAGATTTTAGACTTCCTGCCTACCGAACCACAAAAGAATACACTTCTGCCATTTTAAGCTACCTGGTTTGTGATCATGTGTTATAGTTGCCCTAGGAAACCAATAAAGCGAAGGTCAAATAAATACTTCTTTTTAGGCCGGGCGCGGTGGCTCACGCCTGTAATCCCAGCACTTTGGGAGGCCGAGGCGGGCGGATCACAAGGTCAGGAGATCGAGACCACGGTGAAACCCCGTCTCTACTAAAAATACAAAAAATTAGCCGGGCGCGGTTGTGGGCGCCTGTAGTCCCAGCTACTCGGGAGGCTGAGGCAGGAGAATGGCGTTAACCCGGGAGGCGGAGCTTGCAGTGAGCGGAGATCACGCCACTGCACTCCAGCCTGGGCGACAGAGCAAGACTCCGTCTCAAAAAAATAAATAAATAAATAAATAAATAAATAAATACTTCTTTTTTTGTCCATGTCATCACCAAGACCCGAGATTAATTTCAAAGCTTTTAATAAACATGGATTTTATACATTCATATTTTGTTTGACAAACACATATATAACACTTAGTATCTACCAGGCGCTATTTTAAATGCTTTATAAATATAATTTACCTAAACAAATATTAACATGACCTGAAAAGCAGGTACTATTATTATCATTTCCACTTTAGAGAGGGAAAACTAACGAATAGAGATTATTAAGTAACTTGTGCAACGCAGAGCTAATGGACGTCAGAGTTGGGATTCAAATCCAGGCAGGGACTCCAGGGCCGCTGAGTATGGGCTCCTTTCTGAATCTTGATCCCAGGCACAGGCCATCTGTGCCATCTCTCCTGCAAAAGTCATCCTGCTCTAGGCTCTGACCTGGCACCACCCTGCAGACCACACTTTCCCGCCACTTCTCTAAAGGTAAATCTCAAGACTTCATTTCTGCTCCAGCCCAGTGGACAGATGCTATTTAATACCATGGTGGCTTCATGCAGCAGCTGCTGGGCGGCCTGTCTGTATTTACATTCATACTTAATCTCCCCTTTCCTGCCTGTATTGAAGGCCTCCTGAAAGGATGTCCTCACTGAAGATCAGCAGAGCAGGAAGCTTTTCTTCTGGTGTCTTTCGCCGGACATTTCCCAGCTGCGCACAGCCTGCCTCGATTATTTATGTAGGGCAAGATAGGACCCCATTTCAGAGAGACTTTGTAGGCTAGGTAATAGGCTAAAAGTCTACAGCATGAGTTTTTCAGTTTGGTTACAAAAGACTGCCCTATGAGACTGAAGACTCAACAAGGAAGATTAGGATTGTTTCTATTATAATCTATTATAATCTGCAGACACGTCACCTCCCACTCAAACCCACCCACTCACAGGTCACTGGGGATGTCAAATGAAATCTGTACAACAGATCTCCTCCTCCATAGAGGCAACAGGGTTCAGCACGGAGGGAAGACACTGCGCTTGGGAGGCACAGGGCCCCGGGTCTAACCCTGGCTGGGCTTCTTAGCCATCAGGGTGTGTGACCCTAGACACTCCTTAACCTCTGAGTCTCACTTTCCTCATCAGCAAAAGAAAAGTGGCAATTATGACTTGCCTCTGAAGCCTGCCTGGATTCAAACCCTGCCTCTGCCACTGACCAGTTGTGGGACCCGGAGCAAGTTATTTGATCCTCTGAGCCTTGACTTCCTCTTCTGTAAAATGAGATAATAATAGCACTTAGCTCCTGGTGCTGTTGACTCGCCTAAATCCCTGAAAGCGGGCACACGGTGGTGCTTGCCAGTCTGACTGTTACGATGGCAGCTGTAGGCTGCCCAGCAGAGTGACTGACATGGAGGGGGAAGGATCAATAGATATCAGTTCTTTCCTCTGTGACCTAATTTGTGGCTAGGCCCATTGCCAGCATGAGTCACATGTTCTAAAGGCGACAATGCTGGCTTTGTCTGAATTAAGTAAGGACACGCAGATGTTGGACCCTGCTTCTACGTGGACATGGGCATAGACACGTCAATTTGGCTATTCACTCCGCCACCCCTTTCCTGGGCACCGCTTCTCTCTGCCTCTGAGGCCATGGTGGCAGTGAGGGCCCACAGCAGCCAGGCTCACACAGATGACCCCAGCCATGTGACTCAGTGGCTCCCTGGTTTGTGATTGGTTCGGGTGAGCCAGAAGCCCTCCCTGGGAACTGAGAATTGGGACAGAAAAAGAAAGAACTCCCAGCCACTCTCCAAGGAGCTGGCCTGAAACCTAGGATTCTGACAAGCTGGTTCTCCACCATGAGGACTGCAGGGGTGCAGGAAGCCAGAGGGAGAGGGTAGGGGAGGAGGCACAGAGCAGATGTGCAGAGAAGCCAAGATGGGAGGCAGAGAGAATCCGAGTGAGGGCTGGTCCCTGGTGGCTCATATGTCACGGAGTGCCCTGAGACAACCCGGCGTCCTGATGAGAAACTCTCTGTTTTTGGTTACCTTGGCTATGTTAAATAAAAATGATAGGAGGCCACTGTTTTGGACTAAGCTCCTGTACTAGGCCCCAACAGAGCAGAATAAAAATCCAAATGAAGTCACCCATGCTAAAGTTCCACATCGCCAAATGGAAACTGAGTTGTTATCTGGCCTTCCAAGAAATCCGGAGAGAAGATAGCAGCCTATTTC
Organism: Macaca mulatta; assembly: GCF_049350105.2. Taxonomy (NCBI): domain Eukaryota; kingdom Metazoa; phylum Chordata; class Mammalia; order Primates; family Cercopithecidae; genus Macaca; species Macaca mulatta. The sequence continues at coordinate 15,140,216 of NC_133410.1, forward strand.
CCCAACAGGCCAGCTGCTATTGGCATGATAATGAAGCTCCCTCCATTTCTATCCTTAACCTGAAGTCACCTGACAGAACCAGTTATTTCTCTATTGCTCTGTCTCCATGTCCCTGTCTTATAAGGAAAGTAACTTTGAGGTGACCAGTTCACTTTGTGTTCTTTGTTTCTGCTTTCTTCAGCCCTTTTTCTGACTATGAAGCTAGGCTCTGCTGGACTCACTGCAACACCTGTTCAATTTTGCGGAATAAAGTGTTGCCCAATTCTAGAATTGCAAATATAGCCAATTGAGATCTTTAAGCTAAATTTGTTATAATTTTGTCCTTACAGCTAATAGGATTCTGTTACCTGTAATGCGGAGAGCTCTTATACTCACCCTAACATCCTGATGGCCTCTCAAACTCCAAGGAAACAAGGCTTAACTCCCCACCTTCCCCACTTCTACCAACTCACCCAACTCCACTCCCACACACACCAAATCCCAGAAGCAAATCAGAGTCACCTAAAATGTTTTTACAAATAGGCCGACCATCCTAAAATCTAAATTTAAAAACACACAAATGCCTGGCGTGGTGGCTCACGCCTGTAATCCTAGCACTTTGGGAGGCTAAGGCACGTGGATCACCTGAGGTTAGGAGTTCGAGACCAGCCTAGCCAACATGGCAAAACTCCATCTCTACTAAAAATACAAAAATCAGCCAAGTATGGTGGCGCCTCCCTGTAATCCCAGCTACTCGGGAGGCTGAGGCAGGAGAATCACTTGAACCTGGGAGGCAGAGGTTGCAGTGAGCAGAGATCGTGCCACTGCATTCCAGTATGGGCAACAGAGTGAGACTCTGCCTCGAAAAAAACCCAAAAAACAAAAAACCAAAACAAAACAGGGCAGAGAATAATTTTAGAGAATTTATAGGAAACTAACAACAAAGGAGATTTATTTCCTTGCTTGCTCCATTAGAATAGCTCAAATCTGGGTCAGAACTTATGCCAAGTTCATCGTGGCCACATAAAATTGGAAGTGGCACTACTCATCATCCACACCAGACAATATTTTACAATGCACATCTTTAACGTGCAAAAATTACTATTTTCCATACTAACCCATGGTAATTTTAAAAGCATAATAGTAAAATAAAAGAAAAATACACACAAGGCAGCTGTGTTTTATAGGAGATAAAACTAGTCCTAGAGATGGGAGTTTCTCAATGTGCCACAAGCTAGTGTGTGCCTTGAACATGTAATCTCTTTCTGACTTAGTTTTCCAATCTGTAGAAGGGAATGTAAGAAATAATACCACCACCTACCACCATCATCTACCTTCCAAAGTTATTGGAAGTATTCAGAGAAAAACTTCAGACAAATTAAATTTAATAGTGTTTAACTGAGCAAAGAATGATTCATGAATCAGGCAGCCCTTGGAACCTCGGAATACATTCAGAACGACTCTGGGGCTGCCCCGTCGTCGTATAACATCTATGGACAGAAAAAGGAAATTGACGTGCAGAAAACGGAAGTGAGGTACAGGAGCAGCTAGATGGGTTACAGCTCGGTGTTTGCTTTATTTGAACAGGATTTGAACTAGTGGCCACCTGCAATTCGCTGAAACACAGCTAATGCCATTGGGTAAGACTCAGCTACTTGTTGTAAGAGTAGGACACAAGTCTGTTCACACACGTGTTTAGGTCACAGTTTACTATGTATGGAGAAACATTTAGGCCAAACTTAAAATATGTAAGGAGGCAGCTTTAGGCTACAGTTAATTTTTTAACAATTTCCCCCCTCAAGATTGAGAGGTTGATAAATTTGGCAATTTTGAGAGGCTGATCAAAACTTTAGGCATTGAAGTCAGTCTGTCACCATGGTTAACGAACTTATTTAATCGCAAATCCCACTGGAAAACAGCAGAACAGTGGGTTTTGTAAGGTGGAAACAAGGACACAGAAATAGAAAAACAATCTGACTAATTATTTCAGGTTACTTGTTTTTTAGTGGATTTTAGAGCAGACGGGACTCCGTTATTATGACGCAATCTCCTGTTTTCAAGAGTTAAAAAAAAAAATTTGGTCTGTTTTGTGATCTCTCTGCTTCCTTAAAGTTTCGGTTTGATTACATTGCAGTTAGCATGATTGAGTCTGTTTTGGTTTGGACTGGTCTGTTGGGGCCAGTCTAGAACAAAGACTTCCCACAATTTTGTTTAACAAAAGAATCAAATGAGCAAACATTTAGCAAAGTAAGTCTTGCAGCAGATACTGAAAACTGCAGAAAAGAACAAAGAAACCAAGAAAAGCAAGTGCCTGTCAGATGTAGATATTTTTGCAGAGAAGCAAAGACCAGTCAGTAAACTAGCATCACATCCAAACCTTGGCTTCTGGTCTACTGTCAGGCTCGCCAAGGGAACAAGGCCCACTTAACCTCAAAAGTCAAGGGAGTGTTTCATACGAGGCAATGCCATGTAGAATGTTCCTGAGGGAACAGTAGCAAGGACAGTTCAATGATCCCTCCTGGAGACACCTTCTGATTCCTAAGTCCCCTCCCTACAACAATCGTGGCATCAAATTGATTGTAACTGTAATCCACTTTATGTCCAACACAAAAAGGGGTCTGAAAGTTAAACAACTTAGCTAAGATCATCCAGCAGTTAACGGGCAAGAGCTAGAATTTAAACCAAGTTCTTGGGGCATGAAATGGACACTGCGTCCATTTCCCCTATTGTCTTTTGTTTCATTTTGAGTTCATTATCACTTCCCTCCAGACCACTGCAAAAGCCTCCACCTCCCTGTGATCTAACCTATCAGCTGTTGTTGGGTCCCCTTCCCCAAGCTGAATTCCACGTACACCCTGGCAGACAGCATCCAGCAAGTGAACCCCAGAACACAGGGACTTTCAATAAATGCTTGTCCAACTAATGAAACATCTGCTGGAAGGCTTCCTCACCTTCCTTCTCTCTCTAAAACTCCCTGGAGGTCAAGGTCCTCCAGCTCTGGTTTTCCCTAACTTTGGTCAATTTATTCCATGAACACCTATTTCACCCACTGTCATGTCCTGAATGTCTGTGTCCCCCAACATTTATGTATTTGGAGGTGGGGATTCTGGGAGAGGTAATTAGGTTTAGATTAGGTCATAAGGGTGAGACCCTCATGATGGAAATAGTGCCTGATGGGATTAGAGAAAGAGAAGATCTCTTTTCACCCTCTCTCCAGGAGCCTGCACCCAGGAAAGGGCATGTGAGCACACAGCAAGAAGGTGGCTGTTTACAAGCCAGAAAGTGAGCCCTCCCTAGATAGCAAATCTGCCAGCACCTTGATCTTAGACATCCCGGCCTCCAGCACTCTGAGAAATAAATGTCTGCTGTTTAAGCCACCTAGTCTATGGTATTATTCCAAGAAACTGAATGGAGTAGGACACTCACATTGGAACCACGGTCTCCAACAAATCCTAGACATGCCCTACTTTCTACCCTTTCCCTAACTTCCTCTGGTCACCCTGCCACCAATATCTTTTCAGATTTGAATGAATGAACAAGAGACTCTTCTCAAAGGTAAGGTACAGCTCTCTTAATGAGCCTAAGCCCCGTAGGTAGAGTATTCCTTTTGCAGCTTCAGGCCAGGGAAAGCATTTATGAAATACCCACAGCAGGTTCTAGAATATGTTCTGCCATGTCAACACAGGGTGGTTACCTGTGTTCCTTGTCTAATTTAAACTAACCTCTTTTGCCCAGGAAGTAAGACTTTGTCTCAAATCTCAGCTAAACAAGACCTTTCCATTTTACGTTTATTAAGCTGGGACTTGAGACAAAGCCTTACTTCCTGGGGATATGAGAAGGGTTTCTCTTAAAGTTTCAAATGCAAAATTTGGAAAACCAATTGATTGGACACAGAATATAAAAGTGAAAAACTTTGCAGTCAGATGGTAAGAAAAGAGGAAGCCCAGGCTCCAGGACTCTCTCTCTCTCTTCTATTCCTTGACCTATACTGGAACTTTGCAGTTAAAGCACCACTATTCTTGACACCACCTTTGCAAAAATTATAACTGAGAAAATTATTACAGTGAAAGAGATCTGACCTAACCAACTCCTTCTTGCTTTTAACCTCCAACCTATCCTTGTTCATTCCTGGGCATAGGCCCAAATAACTTTGGGAGGAACTTAGTTTATATTTTAACTTTGAAACAAACACAGTAACAGACCTTTCCCAAGACAAAAACCACTTCTTGACGGGTGACTATCTTGCTCTTCCAGGACTAAAAAATTAGCCACAAGATTAGAAATTGTGGTTTGGGAGTCATGTAGCTAGAGGTCACAAAGTTCTAAACCTCCCAATTGCTCCTAGGGATAACATCACTGTTGTAAAGCTGAAAATCAGAGCTTGAGATACTTTGCAGAGTACTTTGCAGACCGTGTTTTGAGGCATTAGCTGATGCCACCCAGATAGATAAACTGGCTCTTCTGGTCTTGTGGCCTCCACCCAGGAACTGACAGTGCAAGAGGACAGCTTCTATTCCCTATGATTTCATCTTCTATCTGACCAATCAGAGCTCTCCACTTTCTAATTCCCTACTCACCAAATTATATTTAAAAACCCGAGTCCCTGAATTTTTGGAGAGACTGATTTGAGTAATAATAAAACTCCAGTCTCCCATTCAGCTGGCTCTGCTTGAATTAAACTCTTTCTCCAGTGCAGTTCCTCTGCATTGATATATCGACTCTATCTGGCCAGCAGGCACAAAGAGCCCATTGGGCAGTTGCATGCTTTCAAATGAAAGGACATACCCATGGGAGAACGGCTTCTATGAAGACATTACTCCACAGAGGACCGGTCCTGAAGTCTTGTGTTTGGTTAATGTACTAAGGTATTAAACTAATAAACAATATATAAGAATCAATCATGCACATGCTCTCACTCTCTCTTTCTCTGTTTTGTTTTTTGCATCTTCAATTATGAGGGCATCTGTTTATGATTTGGTGCTTGTGAAATGCGCTGGCCCCAAATGGAAAAATCACGATTGTCGTATATGTGTCCAATACATTGTAAAGCACCCAGTGGGTACGTTAAGACTACTAGAAAATGGCCGGGCACGGTGGCTCAAGCCTGTAATCCCAGCACTTTGGGAGGCCGAGACGGGCGGATCACGAGGTCAGGAGATCAAGACCATCCTGGCTAACACGGTGAAACCTCGTCTCTACTAAAAAATACAAAAAACTAGCCAGGCGAGGTGGCGGGCGCCTGTAGTCCCAGCTACTCGGGAGGCTGAGGCAGGAGAATGGCGTAAACCCGGGAGGTGGAGCTTGCAGTGAGCTGAGATCCGGCCACTGCACTCCAGCCCGGGTGACAGAGCGAGACTCCGTCTCAAAAAAAAAAAAAAAAAAAAAAGACTACTAGGAAATGTAGTAACTAGGTGGAAGAATACAAACAAATGGGATGATGGAAGAAAACCAACACTGCAATAAATTCAATATTATATTATTTAAGCAACTTAATAATTTTTCCTCCCAAAGAGGTAATGCTGGTCTTCTCCAGTCTGCTGTTGAAACTTGAGACTTTCCTTCTGCAAGGTAGTAAGTATTGATGAAGGTCAAGAGAAAAACTAGGCTAATACCCTCAGATTACATTAGGATTACAATTCTTCAGTTCCCTCCTTAGGCCTAACAATGTTGTTGCAGTTCAAACCCTTGTAATGCATTGGAAGTTGTGTAAGCTAAAAGACATCTTCTAACTTGATCACCAGAATGAAGACCTTAAAATATACTGCTTTTCCTTGTTAAAAAAAAAAAAGTATGAAGAAACCTTCCAATCAAATCTAAAGGGACCAAAATAGAGCAACATATGGAAAGAGATTATGGGATTAACTAATTACATGATATGCCTTAGAATGAGGCATGGGAAGCTTTCCAATCTTTTTGAGGAAATGATTGTAAATTCATATTCAACAACTGAATTCTATGCCTTTTATACTAAAACAAAACCAAGAAGCAAAGGCTAAAAACACTAGTGGGAAAATAGTTTTAAAGAATGAATAAGACCTAGTATCTGATAGCACAACAGGATGACTATAGTCAATAATAACATAATTGTACATTTTGAAATAACTAAAAGAGTAATTGGATTGTTTGTAACACAAAGAATAAATGTTTGAGGGGATGGATACGCCATTTTATATGATGTGATTATTACACATTGCATGTCTGTATCAAAATACGTCTTGCACCCCATGAATAGATACACCTACTATGTACCCGCAAAAATTAAAATATTTTTTAAATAAAAACGTTAGTAGGTTGTTTTATTCAGTAACATATATTAAGTCTCCAAATAAACCAAGAAATATCTATTCAGAAGAGTGAATTTGTATCCAATGTTAATAAATAAACTCAGTTAATTTTCTACTTCTGTCTTTGGGATTTCCAAAGTTAGTATTTTAACAGCAACATAAACAGTAAGCAGCATTTGTTCAGGATTCTCTTCAATGACAATAACCATTCAAAAAGATTTGTTTCCTGAATTGAAATTTAAATTAGCAAAAATTGACAGCTATACTTCAAGCTGTTTTAATTGACCAATTTAAGACAAATAAGTGTTAAAAAATCAATACAAATGTATTTTAATGAAAATCTATAAACTCCCCATAATATAAACAAGTGAGGAGATTCGCTGAATACCTCCTCTCTCTCTTTCTTCCTCTCTCTCACACACAGACACATACACACACCACTAGGACTCTTACAAACAGTAGCTGACCAGCTAAGGAAAATGATAAGAAAGATTGCAGCAAATTCTGTAATCAATGATTGTAATCAAATCTTTGTAGCTAAAAGAACAGGCTTAGGATGGATTTACTGTTAAGCCAATCAAAAATGTAGGTGCCAAACCCTACTAGCAGATATTTCTCACAGGCTTTTTTATATTTATAATCCCTTTTCTATGAACATATACCCTGAATTCAGAAGAGTATGGAAAACAACAAACATTAAGAAGGCGAAAATGACAAACGGCACTGTGTGTGATGAATAACGACACCATGGCATGACAATTCTGGCAAGTGCCAATCCTCTTCGGCACACCCAAGTTCTTAGAATGGAAGAAAACAGCTGGTCAGGTAAACGTGTTTGTCCTTACCCTAAGCAATGTCAAAATTTGCATATTGTGGTGGGCAGAAGAGAGTTAAATTTTTAAGCGTTGAGGTGGCCATCAGATGCTAGATAGTTATTCGTTTCTCCTTTGATGATATAAAATTTGCATTTTTATCCTAACTTTACTATAACTTTTACCTTTGGTAAGTGCCTTAGAATAATTCATTGCTCTAACCCAAACAAAGCAAAACAAAAGGTGAAGAAGTGGAAAACCAACATAGCAATATCGTTTGCTTCCATTTCTCGTGATAACATTCCTCGCAACCTATTTAACCTGGTACAAGTCTTCTTAACTTCTGTCTAAATGCTTTCTGCTTCTGTGCAAAGCAGTCACTAAAATACTGAATATATTATATACTGATTGCATTGGCATTAAAAAACAATACTGTAGGTACGTTTGGAGATAAATCCTATCTTTCCCCGCCATCAGCACTTACCTTCTGGGAAATCACGCGGCTGTACCACATAGAGAAAGATATGCACTAGTTCAAAGAGAATGCCAATGGGTCCAGCTGTATGGGAGTCTTGGGTCTCGTAATTTGTTGCAGGCAATTCATAATTCCAAGCCTTAGGAGCATCTGTGGATGAAGGCTGCCCTCCTGAAAAAGAGTTCCCGCATAGCCCCAGCAGCAACAGGGAGCCAAGTACAAGGGCCATAGCTAGCAAGATCCTCCAAACATGAGGTAGAACTGGGTGCCTCCTGCCTCAGAAGTTCTGGAAGCCTTGCGGAAGACAAGCGTGTTCCTGAGCAGAAGTGGAGCAGGAAGCACTGGATCTGCTGAATCTTCAGTTTTCTGTCTGAGGCTGGCTTGAGGCGAGGGACATCTCCAGAAGAATGTTCTCCAAGGGGGTCATTCACTCAAGGCACCATCCCTGGCAGGGAGAGAAACAGCAGCAGAGTCATCAACGCATGTAACCTGCCTGCACCTGGAGCTGCCCGGAGAGGAGGCTGCAAAGCTTTAGAGCGAGGCCTCGCGCCTAATCCGGATGGGTGGGTGGACACCAAGCACACAAACTGCTCCAGAGCCACAGGGCAGGCGCTGGCATCAAAGCCATGACTCAGATAAAGTCTCTCCTCAGGAGGGCCAGACTCAGAACACACACCCTTGATGTGTTCGGGAAATACTAGGTTTTGTAGAGAAGGCTTGGGATCTTGGAAACTAACATTTATTGAGCACTTACTATCTTTCAGGCACTGTTATCTATGCTTCATAGATAGAAACAAGGTCCTCCTTGTTTGAGGCATTATTCCATTCTGCAGATGAGGAAACTGACACAGAGAGGGTCCTGGTGACTTGCCCAAGGTCACAGGTGATTAACCATGCGGCCAAGAGTCAAACTCACTTGTTTGCCTTCAAAGTCCAAGATCTAACTATGACGTCAAGACACTGTCTCTACAGTGTCCCCCTCTCAGGCTCTAGTAAGAGCCACTGGGGTCCCAGTAATCCAGTATATGCTTATATGCTTATTTCTTCTCCAAGTGTGTGTTGTTCTCCTTGCTGCTGGAGATATATCTTACTCTGCCTTATATTCTACTTATTTACTCACTAATCTCATTTCAAACATCCCCCTCTCCACCTCACCCCCAATCCAAAGTAGAAGGGCATGGCCTCAAGGCTAGGGACCACACTGTTTGAGTCTGGACACATGTGTGACACTGGAACCTGTCTTTCTAATAAGCTTACTAAGTAATCCTGATGGAAACCTTCACCCCAAGTAACCACCTTGACAACAAGGTTCTCAGAGATGACAGCCAGGGCAGAGGGAGACTCCTGCCTATCCCTTGGGAGAGAGAGAAACACAACAAGAATCCTAAAAGCAGCTGTGGCTCCAGCATCTGGGAAGGAAATGGGACTGAAAGTGCCTCCAAGGTGGACCCTGCCCTATTCTTCTTTCAAGCCCCAGACCTTAACACTGGGCATGGCACACGGTCGGTGTTTCGTAAGAGCCTGCTGAGCAGCTTGTTTCACTCATGGCACCATCCCCGGCAGGGAAAGAAACAGCAGCAGAGTCAACAATGCATGTAACCTGCCTGCAGCATGAACTGCCACAGAGAGGAGGCTGCAAAGCTTTAGAACAAGGCCTTCAGCCTAATCCAGGTAGGTGGGTGGAAACCAAACACCGCCTGCTTCAGAGCTACAGGGCAGGCACTGGCGTAGAAGCAAAAATATGTTATTTCCTTGTGCGGTTTCATGAGACTAGGCAAATCAGCACAGGACCTGGAAGGATCCGGGATGTGCCACTCTTCCTCTCCGTATTAAGGGTTCTGGAGCAAGAGCAAGCTGCTGTCATTTTGTGAGCTAGATACATACTTACTAACTTTCAAGATAAGGACATGGTGCTCCTGAAACCCACACTGTAAGAAACCGAAGGGGGATGATGAAGAAAGTGACATACTTTACAAGAGGCGAGAGGACCCACTACCAATGTTCCAAGTCAAAGAAAGCTTTGGACAAGAGATGGGATTTCATGAGCTATTTGAACAAAGATGTTAATTCATATCTAATCCCTCCATTGCCTCATCTTCTAAGTCCTGTCCCACTCCAATTACTCCTGCACAGAGCTACCAATACAATGGCCCTAAACTCTTCCTTTGTCAAATCATGGGCTGCTGAGATCCCAAGTGGCTGCCAGTACTAACCTCGTGCCCCACGCTTCAGGTTCCGCCCTCCATCACACCCACAGTAGACACCTCGACCCTGGTGTTTCCAAAGGGCGCCCTTCGAACATCTACTGCAAGCACAACACACCACACGTACATTTTATCTTTTTTTTTTTTTTTTTTTTTTTTTTTGCTAAAGGACAGGCAGAGAGCTAAGCCTCCAGCACAGCAGCTGGAAGGATTAAAGGCTCAGATGCTGAGAAGGCCCACTTTCTGGTAATTCCACCAAGCCTCAGTCCAGGACAGAGAGAAACTGCCCAGGAAAGAACTATGAACAAACAAGCTTTCCAACTCCCTCAGTGACAAAGCAGGGGAAGGGAAATTCCCAGTGAAATGAAACACAACTGCTCACTGCAGCAAAGATGGGAGACAATGATTTGAGATAGACAGCAACTGGAGTTGCACTTCCAGATTTCTTTACATCTTGCTCCAAAATGTAGGTCCCCCTGAAGTTTTAAAGTACATTTTAAGAAAGTATTAAAATCTCACTAACTATGAAATACTAGAAACTGATTAAAGTCAAGTCAAAGAGGAAGAGTTTTTCATCTCGGGTTTAATAGGTTGTGCCAAAAAGAGAAGCTCTGAGTATTTACCTGCTAAATCCCAGTAGGTCCGAGAGCCACTGAGAGCAGCCTGTCTCAGAATAAAATGGGGTGTTTAGTTGAAATGCAGACTATTAATGGACCTAATTTCTGGGATGAAGCTCATTAATCTGCATTTTTAATAAGCTCTCCTGGGGACTGATCCTTCAAACAAAGTTTGAGAACAGTTCTGTTCCTGGAGTACTCTGATCCTGGAGCATCCACCTGGTCAATTCATGTCACTTTCCAAGGACACTTCAGGCTTCCCAAACATATTGGAAAATAACAGATGTAAGGTGAAAGCTCCCCAAATGCCCTTTTCATATAGCTTTGAATTGATCTATCCCAGCTGCTGTGCAGGTCCCTGGCTTATTTCTGTATCCCCAGAGCATGGAACACAGTTGGTCCTCACTGAAGAACTGCTACCAGCCTGGGCAACATAGAGAGACCCTGTCTCTATTAAAAAAAAAAAAAAAAAAAAAAAAAAAAAAAAAAAAAAAAAATTTTAAATTAGCGAACATAGTGGTGGACAACTGCAGTCCCAGCTACTTGGGAGACTGAGGCAGGAGGATTACTTGAGTCCAGGAGGTTCAGCCTGCAGTGAGCCCTAATCATATCACTGCACTCCAGCCTGGGCGACCTTAGGTGATTCTGAGCCTGGAGTCCAGAGAACTGCATTTCAATACTTGTATAAAAGCAAACATGGCCCGGGCGTGGTGGCTCAAGCCTGTAATCCCAGCATTTTGGGAGGCCGAGGCAGGCAGATACGAGGTCTGGAGATCGAGACCATCCTGGCTAACATGGTGAAACCCCGTCTCTACTAAAAATACACACACACAAAATAGCCAGGAGGGGAGGTACACGCTAGTAGTCCCAGCTGCTCGGGAGGCTGAGGCAGGAGAATCACTTGAACCCGGGAGGCGGAGGTTGCAGTGACCCGAGATCGCGCCACTGCACTCCAGCCTGGACGACGGAGACTCCGTCTCAAAAATAAATAAATAAATAAATAAATAAATAAATAATGAAAAAGCAAATATGGTGATCGATCACCTTCATTTCTTTTCTTCGTTTGATGGAACTTCTCAGAAGCTTTCTTTTTAAAAAAGATCTTTGTAGTGGATTTTTGCCATCTGGGGTGCTTTTGGTGGGGGCATGGGGGATACCCAATTTCTGAGATCACCTTTGTGAGCTGGGTGGGAGGCAGCCCTGCCTTGCATTGTGAGGCCCGCTGAGGTGCCCAAACTGTCCTGGCGGAGCTGAGCCACGCTGGGCCAATCAGAAGCTTTCTTCTGGGCCTGGGCCTGCGCAATCTGAAGCAGGACAGTGTCTGTAATTCATTCCAGCAATGATGGCAGCAATGCCAGCAGCCACATCCAGGGGCTTGTTCTGGCAGCCGCAGCCATCCCCGCATCAGGGGTCCCGTGGCATGTCTTGGATTCCTCAGCCTGACTAGCATTCCTGCCACTTCCCTAAGCCACCCAGGGTCCATCCTTCCAAGAAGTCTTTTATCTGATAAAATTACCCCAGACTCAGCTTCCACTGTTTTAACAAAATATCCTGACCCTTAACAAATCTCAGAAATAGCTCTTTGCTCCCTGAAAAACCTATTTCCTTTATATTTTAAACAGTACCAACAAAACAACACTTGGTTTAAAGTTTTCAGTTTGTCCTCTGATGCATTTGTTTACTTCACTGTACTAAAACACAAAGAAACTGTCTCATATAAAAATCAGAAGGAAGTTTAGAAATCAGAAAGAAGTTTAGAAAAGTTTAGAAATCAGAAGTTTAGAAATCAAAAGGAAGTTTAGAAAAAAATTATGGAACACATTAAAAAAAAAAACAAGAATAAACTAAAGGGCACTGCTAAACAGACAGACAATAGCAACAGTAAGGGGGCTCTGGTCCTCCTTACTAACTCTGCCAAGATGACAGTTGTTTGCATTTTCCAACCCTTCTTCTGCTCCTCTGTCAAAGGCGGATTTCGCATAGGGTTGGCAGGCTAGCGATCTAATAGGTAAAGCACCTGGCACGCAGCTAGAAGGCTATCTGTATCTGGGGTCTGTCTGCTTCTGCTTAGCATCAATACTCTGAGCTCAACTCCACCAGGGCTCCTAGGATAACCGGGACAGAGAGGACGGTGAGAAAAGAAAAATGGGTAACATCACACAAGTTAAATCATATGAGGTTGACGATATTCATATCTTCCATCCAAAAAACCGACAATTTCTTATGATTCAACCCAACATATCGCCGCGGTTGTTCGTGTCACGTGAGTCTTGGGGGGCACTCAAGAACTAAGATCGTGCACTTGCTCTCTTAACAAAGAACAGCTGCCGCCCTCAGGAACTCCAGCAAACCTTTCTCCAGAAAGGTCAGTCGCCCTCGCGGGCTCCAGGAGCAACCTGTTGCGGAAGGAAGCCTGGGGCGCCTGCTTCCCCGCCCTTTACCTCCAAACCACCTCCAGGCCAATCCCCCTCCCGGTCTAGCTCCCTTCTGGGAGGAAGCCTCTAGCGAGCTGCGGGACACAAAAGAATGAGCGGCGGGGCGGGCGCGGGAAGCCAAGAGACTCCAGGAATTCGCAGCCGCGCAGGGGAGGGGGTTGCCGGAGTAACTTGGCTGCTCCGAGCTTGTCGGCGCCAGTTCCCCGCCGCGGCCCCTGTTGGGCACCGATCGGGGGCGATCTTGCCAGAGAGAAGGGGTTCCGGAGCTAGTTCCTCCTTCCGATCTGACTCCCTGCCTCTCCAGACGCGGGCTCTCGGGGAAACTGATCCCGAGCTTCCGACTTTCTACAGCCATGAAGCTCCTGGTCTGTCCAAGCTCCTCTTTGTTGTCCGGTCGGCGCGTTCTGGCAGGGTGCGCCTTGAGCACCCCAGTTCTCCATCTAGTGATAGCCGTGGGTCCCCACACATGCATGCAGAAGGGCCGTGGAGTGGGAGGCTGGGACGGTGCTTTGAGCCAGGGGTGCCTGCGTTCTCCCATGGACGCCGGGAGATGGCTTCGCTTTGCACCCCCGTATCCCTCCTCCGGCTGTGGTCTGCTGCACAGTGTTGGCCCCTTTCCGCACTCAGCGAGGGAAGCTCAGCGCCTCACGTCCCCGGGGCCATCCCTAGAGCTTCCTTTACCGCAGACTCGTTCCCAAGACCCTGGCAAACCTCACCTCGGTCGTCGTTCTCGCGGAGAGCGAGTCCGAAGTCTCTGGGGCCCCGGTCCGGTTCGCACACCCACCTCCGACTCCCGCTCCGGAACCACAGCCGCCGGCTACCCCCACCACAGCCCCCACCCCAGTGGACGGAAAGAAGACCCAAGCGGGGCGGCGCGGGCCACCACTCAGCGGAAAAAGTTTGGGTTGGCCGGGCACCGGGACCACCACGCGCTCCCCGCAGTCCCTCTGGCCCCCAGCCGCTGTCCGGGTTCGCACCACCTGCTGAGGGGCCAGGGCGGCGGCGCAGAGGGCTAGGGTAAGGGCGGCTCAGAGAGAACCCGTCCACTCCTCACTGTACACCCCCAGTACAGTGGAAGGAGTGCGCTCAGCCCCGCGCCTGGTCAGCAGATGCCTCTCTCGCTCCCGGATGAGGACCCAGCTACTCACCGTTCACCCCGCTCCCGCTCCTGCTCGCGCCCTAGTCACCGCTGCCGCCGCCCTTCCCTTAGCTAGCCAGGCCCTGGCTCGTGAATTATTTATGACCCGGCTTCGGGGACCACCGCGATGGCTTTCGGAGAGCCCGCCCCGCCCGCCGGCCGGGGAGGGGCTCAGGCGGCGCAGCTGCCGGACCCTCGTACGTGGCTGGAGGCAGGAGAGAGGGCCCGGTGCCCCGGGGGACCTGTTGCGGCTTCCTCTGTCCCGGGCGGGGACCTGGGTATGGAGTCGCCGTAATGGGAAGGATTCCTTAAACATACTCACCGCGGCGGGATTGCTGAGCGCGTGGCCAGGTGCCGCGTGGGGATCTGCCTCAGTCACTTAATGATCGCGAAACCCAAGCCCTGGACGCAGTCTGATTGGACCGGCTGAGTTGCTTCGCCACGTTGCCCGGGGCGCCCACCAGCACCTGGACAGCATCCATTTCCTGTAGAGGTGCCTGCTCAACCCCCGCACCCCCTTCTTGCAACACTCGCTCCTTTTACCCCAACAGAGTCCCTTACTTAGAATGCAGATACCCTCCTAAAAACTCTCCTTTCTCATCCCAGCCGCCTAATTGGCGGCTTCTGTTGCCTAATCCCAATGCAATTAAAAAAAAAAAAAAAAAAAGAAAACATTTGAATCCTTAGTGTGCAGCAGTACCAATGCTAGTGGCTGAAGCAGTTGAAAAACGGCATAAAGCAATACACGCTCCCATGTGTACACACAGGCATCTGCTACAACATGAAGCCACTGCACCTTCTTTTCTCACTGCCTGTTGGTCTTCCCGCTCTGTGAGTTGCAGCTCACCCTCGGAGTCTTCACCTTGCTACTTAGCTGTGTGGTGGAAACCTGTCGGAAGTAATCACTCCGTGTCTAACTGTCCTCACCAATTTGCACTTCACTTATTCACCACTTCTTATCTTGAAATGAGAATACTGTACTCTCTGGCAGGCAAAAAAAAAAAAAAAAAAAAGACTTAGGTAAGAAAAACACCTTCAGGATTGTGTCTAGCATGCAGTAGGTATTTAATACATATTTGTGATATGGATAGACAGATGAAAGGATAGATGCACAAGCTACACATGAATGATAGGCAGGAACATTAAGTCACTCTCTTTTTCATATACCCCAGAATCTAACATAAAACAGGTACTGGAAAATAAGCATTTTTTGTTTTTAATAGTTAGATTGATCTTGAGTGTGTATATTTCTAGACAAGAAATGTTAGTTCAGAAAACTTCCAAAAATTACACTGGGACATGGCAAGGTTAGATGATTTGGTTCTGTGTCCCCACCTGAATCTCATATTGAATTATAATTCACTGGGAGAGGGACCTAGTGGGAGGTGATTGGATTATGGTGGTGGATTTTCCCCCTTGCTGTTCTCATCATAGTGAGTGAGTTCTCATGATATCTGATGGTTTAAAAGTGTGTGGCACTTCCCCTTTGCTCGTCTGTCTCTCCTGCTGCCATGTGAAGATGTGCTTGCTTTCCCTTTTCCTTCCACCATAATTGTAAGTTTCCTGAAGCCTCTCTGGCCATGCCTACTATACAGCCTCTGAAACCCAGTCTCAGGTAGTTCTTCATAGCAATGTGAGATCAAACGAATATGGGTGGAAAACAAATCTTCTAGTCAGGGCAGATTTCCCCTCTGCAGCCCCTGCAAATCAGAAGCCTCTGGTTGAACATCTCCTGGGGCCCCATAAACCTGCTCCTAGATAGCACTCTTAGACTGGAGCTAGCGAAAGAGGTGAGTTCTCAGAGGAGTGGGTCCTGATCTCCGTCAAAGTTTGGTCCTGCCTTTTTTAATCGCTGTGACTTTGGCTGCTTAATATTTCTCTGAGCCTCAGTTTCCTGGTCTGCAAAATGAAGACAGTTATAACTCACAGGACTCATTTTCATTTCTAATAATACCAACAACAGTAGTATCAGTAGAGAGGGATGAAGCAAGATGGTCAACTAGAAGGTTTGACCACCACCCCTCCTCCACCTCAGCCAGGAACACAATTTAACAACTATCTACACACACAAGAAGCACCTTCATAAGAACCAAAAATTAGGTCAGTAACCACAATACCTGGTGTTAACTTCATATTACTGAGAGAGGCATTGAAGAAGGCAGGAAAGATAGTTTTGATTTGCCAGTGCCACCAGTCCTCCATTCCCCAGCAGCAGCAGCCTTGTGGACTGGGAAAAGGAGAGTGCAGTGATTGTGAGATTTTGAATTGAACTCAGTGCTGCCCTGTCATAGCAGAAAGCAAAACTAGGCTGAACTCGGCCAATGCCTGCCCATGGAGGGAGCTGGGACTACAGGTGCCCGCCACCTCGCCCGGCTAGTTTTTTGTACTTTGTAGTAGAGATGGGGCTTCACCATGTTAGCCAGGATGGTCTCGATCTCCTGACCTCGTGATCCGCCCGTCTCGGCCTCCCAAAGTGCTGGGATTACAGGCGTGAGCCACCGCGCCTGGCCGGCAGTATTTGTTGATCATTAACTTTACCATCTTAGAAAAAGGGAAGTGGCAGGATAATAGGATCATCGTAGGGAGAAGGTCAGTAGTAAGATATATGAATAAAGATCTCTGTGACATAAGTTTAAGGAAAAGTGCTGTGCCTTGATATGCATATGTAAACATCTCCATAGACCTTTTTAGTGCATAAAGAGCAGCATTGCGCTAGCAAGTCCCACCTTTCTAAGGTGGTTTTCTCCTTTCTCAGTAAACAGAACATACAATCGTGTTTTACACCGAGATGTTCCATTGCTCAGGGACGGGCAGGAGACAGATGCTTTTCTCTATCTCAACTGCCAAGAGGCCTTCTTTCCTCTTACACTAGTCCTCAGCACAGACCCTTCACGCGTGTCAGGCTGGGGGACGATCAGGTCTTTCCCTTCCCACGAGGCCATATTTCAGACTATCACATGGAGAGAAACCTTAGACAATATCTAACTTTCCTAGGCAGAGGTCCCCACGACCTTTGGCAGTGTAGGTGTCCCTGGGTACTTGAGATTAAGAGAATGGTGATGACTTTTCACAAGTATACTGCCTTCAGGCACTTGTTTAACAAAGCACACCCTGCACAGCCCAAAATCCATTAAACCTTGAGTCACCACAGCACATGTCTCTTGCAAGGACAAGGTTGGGGGTAGGGTCACAGATTAACAGCATCTCAAATACAGAACAAAATGGAGTCTCCTATATCTTCTTCTTTCTAGATAGACATGGTAACAGTCTGATCTTTCTTTTCCCCCACAGACAAGCTCTAGCCAGAGGGAACAGCTCATACCAGTGGTGAAAACTAGAGTTTCAGTAAAGTGCTCTGGGGCCCTAAATAACCTTTAAGGCAGTTTAGGGCCAAAAGGACAGCAATTCCTAAGCAAGCCCAAATGCTGAGCTCAGAGCCAGTAGACTTGGAGGGCATGCGACTTACTGAGACACCAGACAGGGGAGCTAAGGGAGTGCTTGTAACACCCCTGCCCCAACCCCAGGTAGCGCTGTTAGTGGCTCTTCACCACTGCTTGCCCTTTTCTAGCACCCATGCCTCTTTTACCCCAGCAGAGCTCTCTTCTTGGAATGCAGCCACCCTCCTAAAAACGCTCCACTCTCAAAAACTCTCAGCCACATTAGACCCTTCTGTTGCCTAATCCCAATGCAATTAAAAAACAAACAAACAAACAAAAAAATCATTTGGATCCTTAGTGTCTGCATCAGTCCCAATGCTAGTGGCTAGATTGATTAAAAATAGCATGAAGAGACCCATTCCTTCTGCTTAAAGAGAAGAGGGGGAAGAGTAAAGAGGACTTTGTTATCTTGAATACCAGTTTAGCCACAGTAGGACAGGGCATCAGTCAGAGTCATCAGGCCCCCATCCCAGGTCCTAACTTGTGGATAACATTTCTAGACACATCCTGGGCCAGAAGGGAAGCTGCTGCCTTGAAGGGAAAGATACAGTCTGGGCAGGACCCATCACCTGCTGGCTAAAGAGCCCTTAGGTTCTGAATAGCCAGAAGCAATACCCAGGTAGTACACTATGGTTCTTGGCTGAGGCTCTGAGATCTGCTGGTTTCAGGTGAGACCCAGTACATTCCCAGCTGTGGTGGCTACTGTAAGAGACCCCTTCTGCTTGAGAAAAGCAGAAGGAAAGGTAAAGAGGATGTTTTCCTTCCCCTTAGGTACCAGCTCAGCCACAGGGAGGTAGAGTACTAAGCAGGCTCTTTGGGTAGTCTTCAATGCCCAGACACCAGTGAATATCCAAAAGCATCCAGACCCCCAGGAAAACATGACCTCACCAAACAAATTAAATAAGTCCCCAGGGAACAATCCTGGAGAAATAGAGACATGTGATCTTTCAGGCAGAGAATTCAAAATCGGTGTCTTAAAGAAACTCAGAGAAAATTAAGATAACACGGAGAAGGAATTCAGAATTCTATCAGATAAAATTCATAAAGATATTGAAATAATTTTAAAGAATCAAGCAGAAATTTTCAAGTTTAAAAATGCAACTGACATACTGAAGAATGCATCAGAGTCTTTCAATAGCAGAATTGATCAAGGAGAAGAAATAGTGCACTTAAAGACAGGCTATTTGAAAACACACAGTCACAGGAGACAAAGAAAAAAGAATAAAAAATAATGAAGCATGCCTACAAGATCTAGAAAATTGCCTTAAAAAGCAAATCTAAGAGTTACTGGCCTTAAAGACAAGGTCAAGAAAGAGATGGGATAGAAAGATTATTCAAAGGGATAATATTAGAGAACCACTCAAACCTATAGAAAAGTATCAGTATCCAAGTACAAGAATTGTATAGGACATCTAGCAGATAAACCCAAAGAAGACTACTGCAAGGCATGCAATAATCAAATTCCCAGAGGTCTAGGATAAAGGATCCTAAAAGCAGCAAAAGAAAAGAAACAATTAACAAACAATGGAGCTACAATACATCTGGCAGCAGACTGTTCAGTGGAAACCTGACAGCCCAGGAGAGAGTGGCATGACATATTTAAGCTGCTGAAGGGAAAAAACTTTTACCCTAGAATAATATATACAGCAAAAACATTCTTCAAATATGAAGGAGAAATAAAGACTTTCTCAGACAAACAAAAGCTGAAGGATTTCATCAACACCAGACCTGTCCTACAAGAAATGCTATAAGGAGTTATTCAATCTGAAAGAAAAGGATGTTAATAAGCAATAGGAAATAATCTAAAGATATAAAACTCCCTGGTAATCGCAAGTACACAGAAAAACACAGAATGTTATAACACTGTAACTGTGATGTGTAAACTATTCTTATCTTAAGTAGAAAGACTAAACGATGAACCAATCAAAAATAATAACTATGACAACTTGTCAAAACATAGACAGCACAATAAAATATAAGGAGAAACAACAAAGAGTTTAGAAGCAAGGGGAGGAAGTTAAGGTGTAGAGCTCTTATTAGTTTTCTTTGTTTATGCAATCAGTCTTAAGTAATTACTAGCATAAAATAGTGGGTTATAAGAAGATAGTTTTTGCAAGCCTCACGAGAACTTCAAGTCAAAGAAACACAAAGAATACACAAAAAGAAAAACCAAGCTATTAAATCATACCACCAGCGAAAAGTACCTTTGCTAGAAGGAAGACAGGAAGAAATGAAAGAAGGAAGAGAACACCCCAAAACAACCAAAAAGCAAATAATTAAAGAGCAGGAGTAAGTCCTTACTTATCAATAATAATATTGAATGTAAATGGACTAAACTCTGCAATCAAAAGACATAGAGTGGCTGAATGGATTAAAAAATAAGACCTATTGGTCTATTGCCTACAATAAACATATGTGACCTATGATGACACAAATAGACTGAAAATAAGGAACATAAAAAAATATTCCATGCCAATGGAAACCAAGAAAAGAGCAGGAGTAGCTATACTTAGATCAGACAAAACAGATTTCAAAACAAAAACTGTAAGAAGAGACAAAGGTCATTATATAATGAGAAAAGGATCAATTCAGTAAGAGGATCTAACAATTGTAAATGTATATGCACCAAACACTTGATCATCTAGATATATAAGGCAAATATTATTAGAGTTAAAAAGACTGCCGGGCGCGGTGGCTCACGCCTGTAATCCCAGCACTTTGGGAGGCCGAGGCGGGCGGATCACAAGGTCAGGAGATCGAGACCACGGTGAAACCCCGTCTCTACTAAAAATACAAAAAATTAGCCGGGTGCGGTTGTGGGCGCCTGTAGTCCCAGCTACTCGGGAGGCTGAGGCAGGAGAATGGCGTGAACCCGGGAGGCGGAGCTTGCAGTGAGCCGAGATCGCGCCACTGCACTCCAGCCTGGGCGACAGAGCGAGACTCCATCTCAAAAAAAAAAAAAAAGACTGATAGACCTCAATACAATAACAGTTGGAGACTTCAACATCCCACTTTCAGCTTTGGACAGATCTTCCAGACAGAAAATCAACAAAGAAACATCAGACTTAATCTGCACTGTTGAATGAGCCTTAAAGATATTTACAGAACATTTCATGCAATGCCTGCAGAAGAGATATTCTTTTCCTCAACACATGGATCATTCTCAAGGATAGACCATATGTTAGGTCAAAAACAAGTCTTAAGACATTTTTCAAAAACCTGAAATAGCATCAAGCATCTTCCCTGACTACAATGGAATAAAACTAGAAATCAATAACAAGAATGATTTTGGAAACTATACAAACACGTGGAAATGAAACAACATGCTCCATAATGACCAGTGGGTCAATAAAGAAATTAAGAAGAAAATTGAAAAATTTCTTGAACAAATGATAATGGAAAGACAACATATCAAAATCTGTGGGGTACAATGAAAACAATACTAAAGGGAATGTTTGTAGCTAAAAGTGCCTACATCGACAAAGAGCAACTTCAAATAAATAACCTGATGATGCATCTAAAAGAACTAAAAAAGACAGATAAAATAAACCCAAAATTAATAGAAAAAAATAAATTCTAAACATCAGAACATAAATAAATGAAATTGAAATAAAGAAAACAAAAGATCAACAAAAAGTTTGTTTTTTGAAAAGATAAACAAAATTGACAAAACTTTAACCAGAATAACTAAGAAAAAAGAGAGAAGACTTGAATAAATAAAGTCAGACATGACAAAGGAGACACTACAACTGATACAGTAGAAATTCAAAGGATCATTAGTGGATACTCTGAGCAACTATATGCCAATAAACTGGAAAATCTAGAAGAAATAGCCAAGGGATCCTGAGCAAAAAGAACAAAACTTGAGTGATCACATTACCTGACTTCAAATTACACTGCAGAGCTATAGTAACCAAAATGGCAGGATATTGGCATAAAAACAGATATACGGACCACTGGAACAAAATAAAGGACCCAGAAATAAATCCATACATATACAGTGAATGCATTTTTGACAGGAGAAAGGACAGTCTCTTCAATAAGTGGTGCTGGGGAAACTGGATATCCATATGCAGAAGAATAAAACTAAACCCATATCCCTTGCCATATACAAAAATCAAACCAAAATGGATAAAAGACTTACATCTAAAACTTCAAGCTATGCAACTAGTACCAAAAAACACTGGGGAAATTCTAAAGGACATTGGATTAGGCCAAGATTGCTTGAGGAATATTCCACAACGACAGGCGACCAAAGCAAAAAATGGACAAATGGGATCACATCAAGTTAAAAAACTTCTGGGCAGCAAAGGAAGCACTCAACAAAGGAGAGACAACAACCCACAGAATGGGAGAAAATATTTGCAAACTACCCATCTAACAAGGAACTAATAACCAGAATATAATAAAGAGTTCCAACCACTCTGTAGGAAAAAAAAAATCTAATACTCTGATTTTAAAAATGGGCAAAAGATCTGAATAGACATTTTCCAAAAGAAGACATACAAATGGCAAACAGGCCTACAAAAAGGTGCTCAACATCACTGATCATCAGAGAAATGTAAATCAAAACTACAATGAGATCTCATCTCACCCCAGTTAAAATGACTTTTATCCAAAAGACAAGCAATAACAATAGATGGCAAGGATGTGGTGAAAAGGGAACCCTTGGACACTGTTGGAGGGAATGTAAATTAGTACAACCACTATGGAGAATGGTTTGGAGGCTACTTAAAAAACTGAAAATGGAGTACCATATGATCCAGCAATGCCACTGCTGGGTATATACATAAAAGAAAGGAAATCAGTATATCAAAGAGATAGCTGCACTCCCATGTCTGCTGCAGCACTCTTCACAATAGCCAAGATTTGGAAGCAACTTAAGTGTCCATCAATACGTGAATAAAGAAAATGTGGTATATATACACAATGGAGTACTATTTAGCCATAAAAAGAATGAGCTCCTGTCATTTGTAATAACATAGATAAAACTGGAGGTCATTATGTTAAATGACATAAGCCTGGCACAGAAAGGCAAACTTCACATGTTCTCACTTACTTGTAGGACCTAAGAATTAAGACAATTGAACTCCTGGAGATAGAGAGTGGAAGGATGGTTAACAGAGGCTGGGCAGGGTAGTGAAGTGGTGGGGAGAAAGAAAGGGTGGTTAATGAGTACAAAAAATAGAAGGAATGGATAAGGTATAATATTTGCTGGTACAATAGGATAATTGTAGTTTAAAACAATTTAATCCTACATTTTAAAATAACTAAAAATACAATTGAATTGAAAGATAAAGGCTTGAGGGGACGGATACCCCATTTACCCTTATGTGCTTATTACATATTGCATGCCTGTACCAAAATATCTCACGTAACCCATAAATATATACACCTACTCTGTATTCACGAAAATTTAAAAAAAAAAAAAAAAAAAAAAAAACAGTAGTAGTGAGAGTAACACCCACACTTAATGAGCATTTATATGAATGAGGCACTGGCTTTAAATTAATTATTTTACGTAACCTTAGCAACAACAGCAGTTTGAGATCACCTTATTATTTCTATCTTAAAGATAAGGCTAAAATAGGTTCAGTAACCTGAGGCCACCCAGGTAGTAAGTCAAGCACTAAATTTGAACTCAGATCTGGCCCATGATCACCAATGCACCAGAAGATAACATAAAACCTTTTCAGGCCACTGCCACGTTCTATTGAAATGGGTGGCTAACTGCCTTATGGTAGGGCACCGAACGTTTTAACTATTTCTACCTATTTCCATACCGTATCCCAACATCTCCACCTGGATCATTGTGGTTGTTCAATAAGTGAGTGAATTAATAATAAACAATATTATGACCTAGTCTGGGCAGCCTTTTGCAGGCAGTGACAAGACCTAATGATTTGTTCCACTCATTTCCACTTGGAACTCTCATTCTACAATCCAGCAATGTAGCTCAACTGAATGCCTACATCGTTTGTTACATGCAAGGCTAAAGGGTGAGATGTTTATTCCCATACACACATACTCAGAATCATTAGATGCAAAAACTTAGATCTCTCTTTCTGAAATTACTGCTCATTTTTCCTGCCCAGATGAAATCTAAACATGAAGTAGCGTGATGTTCCAGAAAGAGAACTGGACTGAGAGCCTGGAGATTCATTCAGGCCCCATCAGCTGCCAACATGGGCCCTGGTAAGTCACCTAACCTTCCTGGGTCTCACACTCCTCAGCACAATAGCCGTGCTCAGTGACTACATGGGCTAATGGCTGAGGAAAGGTTTTAGTTATTTTTCTCTGAGTCACTAAGACTAAAACAAAATAGGTTTGTGCGCAAACTATTCCAGTTAACCTAATAATTTCTACCATGAACAACCATGCTTTAAAAAAATTATGTTTTTGTGTAACCAACAAACATGGTACCATATGACCCTGTAAGAAAGAGAACTGTGTCACTCACCACATGCTGCTCTGCTCTCCTAAGACTGAAATTTGTGTACAAGATAGTCAAGGAGAGAGGGGGAAGAAAGGAGAAGAGGAAGGAGAAAGAGAGAGAGGAGGATTGAATAGCTTCATGCAAGCCACAGTTACCCTGTAAATATTTAACTTCATGATTTCCTGTTCCTCTTGTCTTTTTTTTGTTTCTCTCTTGCTCTGGACTTGGATACCAAAATAGCATTGCTGGTGTTTAATAACCAAAAGCCAGGCAAACATTCTTCTTGTACTTCAAGCACCTTCAGGTATGATTTGTAACTGGTCATCGAGCCCATTCCACACTAACTCAAAGGCAGAGGAAGAAAACCTCAATCCAGCTTGAACAAAGGGGAGGAGAGAGCAAGATGGAGCCAGGCAAGGGCAGTGCCTCAGAGCTTGGATTCGGAATGTGAAAGCTGGGGAGCAGTTGGGAAACTCAGTCACATGTTGATGGGGGCTGTAAGGAGTAGTTGTATCTTTCATGAATCAAAATCTGTTTTTCAGTGATCATTTCAAATAAAGTTCTCATCTCTAGAGCCAGCTTTCATCTGTGCATTTCCCTCTGACATCATTTTTAATATGCGCCAACTCCAATGGGGCTTTGTAACTTACCTTTAGTAACCACGTGGAAAAAGGGAGAGCAGCACAAAAAGCATCGGGTACTTTCTCTCACCTGCTCCAGGAAGGGGAGGTTCCATCCACCAAAGTGCTATGGAGAGATTGCTGAAGGGGGCAACCAGGAGAATTCCATAATTTCTGATTCTATAGTTGTCAATTTTTATCATAATCCATAAAAGATTCGCCCAACGACTTATAATTTATACAACAGCAAAACATATTGCTATGATAAGCAATGTTTTACCTTTCTGGGAATAATTACTATGACTAGCTTTCTATAAAGACTTACTAATTTGCCCTTATTCCCGTCATCATCTGAAAGGACTTATGAAGCATCTGCTAGTCAGTCAGTCATTCCTTCAGTGATATTCACTCTGCACCTACTATAGGTCAGAGTTAGGGACTCTAGTTACTGAAATGACCTCTGACCCAGAACATACATATGAAAATGAACTTTTCATCAAACGTTGTCTTTTTTTCACACTGACCCCTTGCATATTTACCCCATGTGAAACATTTTTTCTTAAAAGCAGTCTCTGCAAAATTCTCTTCTGCTTCATATTTTATCTGCTACCTAAGCTATAATCAGATAATTATTTTAAACCCAGAAAACTTCATGCTAATTCAAGCACTCTTCCTTTTTGCCAGAGCAATCAAAGTGTTAAATTATAGTGCCAGCCAGCCACTTATGTAGAGAAGGGAAAAATAATAGCAATTTTTGTATAGTGGGAAAACCATGGCATGTGAAGGTCAAATAGACCTGGGAATGGGTCCTAGCTCTGCTACTCCATTCATTCTCTCATTCATTCACTCACTCATGCATTCAACAGATGTTGATTGTGTTGTTTCTGCAGGACAGACCGAGCGAAGACATATAGCAGAGAAGAAAACAAAGCCCCCTGCCCTTCCAGAAATTGTATCTTACAGAGGAGAACACTAAACAAGCCACCAAATCTATAGGCATGTCACTGTATAGCCTTAAATAAGTTCACCTTAAATACTTCACCTCTCTGAGGTTCAGTCTCCTCACCTATAAAATAGAGGTCTTGCAAAGATTAAATGAGGTTATATATGTGTAATACCTGGCACACAGTAGGAAATAAATGGTAGCTATTATTTCTGCTCTATTTCTTTGTCAAGCTCTCTCTCACAACCACCACATCCCCTTTTTAAAAAATTTTCCAGTTTCCTAAATTAAGAGTACAGGGCTATTGAATCCACAAGCTAAATCTTCATTTCACAAATATTTACATATTACATCTTGAGGATTTGGAAGGTTCCAGGCCAGAAAGATCTAAGGAGCTAGACATATGCTGACCTGTAAGCGGGATCATCTAAGGGAATTACTCTCTACGATTACACTCTAGGAATTACTGGAGTCTGGAGAGGTGAGTGCCTTGATTGTATTTTGATTGGCTAGGCTATATTTCAATTGGCTAGGCTATATTACAATTCTCCAAGATTAGAAGTTAAATTTTGGGCCGGGCGCGGTGGCTCAAGCCTGTAATCCCCAGCACTTTGGGAGGCCGAGACGGGCGGATCACGAGGTCAGGAGATGGAGACCATCCTGGCTAACACAGTGAAACCCCGTCTCTACTAAAAATACAAAAAAAAAAAAAAAAACCTTAGCCGGGCGAGGTGGCAGGCGCCTGTAGTCCCAGCTACTCGGGAGGCTGAGGCAGGAGAATGGCGTGAACCCGGGAGGCGGAGCTTGCAGTGAGCTGAGATTTGGCCACTGCACTCCAGCCTGGGTGACAGAGCGAGACTCCGTCTCAAAAAAAAAAAAAAAAAAAAAAAAAAGAAGTTAAATTTTGGAAGACCAATAGCAATGCAAATGAATGTTCTCCAGGAGGTATCAATTAATCTCTACCCTGTAGAAAAGATCCCAAACAGCACTTTATTGCCCTATAGGATATTGAAAAGTTTTACCTCTATTAGAAAATATTCATTTCAGGGGGTGGAGCAAGATGATCACAAAGAAACCTCCACTGATCGCTCCACCATAGGAACACCAAATTTTAACAACTGTCTGCACATGGAAGAGCACTTTCATGAGGACCAAAAATCAGGTAAGCAATCACAGTGCCTGGTTTTAACTTCCTATCACTGAAAGAGTCACTGAAGACGGTAGTAAAGACATCTTGAATCACCTACGCCACCTCCCAACATCCCCCCAAAGCAGCCATGTAGCACAGAGAGAGAATATGCACTTGGGGGAGAGAGAGCACAGTGGCTGGGGGCTTTGCGTTGAATTCAGTGCTGCAGAGAGCAAGAGCAAAGAGGAAAACCATGCTGAACTCAGCCTGCGCCTACCCACAGAGGGAGCATTTGGATCAGACCCAGTCAGAGGGGAAGTGCCCATCCCAGCAGTTGCAAACTGAGTTTCTAGGAGAGCCTTGCTACTGTAGGCTAAAGTGCTCTGGGGTTCCAAGCGAACCTGAAAGGCAGTCTAGGACATAAGGACTGCAATTTTTAGGCAACTCCTGATGCTGCGCTGGACTTAGAGACAGTGGACTAGGGTAAAGCATGACCTAGTGAGATACCAGGTCGGGTGGCTGGGGGAGTACTTGCTCCACCCCTCTCTCAATCCCAGGCAGCCTAGCTCACAGCAACAAAAGTGACTCTCCTTCTGTTTGAGGACAGAAGAGTGAAGAGTAAAGAGGATTTTGTCTTGGATCTTGGATACCAACTCAGCCACAGTAGGACAGGGCAGTGGGCAGAGTTGTGAGGCCCCCATATCAGGCTCTAGCTCCCACATGACATTTCTAGAAACACCCGGAGCCAGGAAGGAACCTGCTGCCTTGAAGGGAAGAACCTAGTCCTGGCAGGATTCATCACCTGTTGATTAAAGAACTCATGGGCCCTTAATAACCAACAGCAACATGCAGGTAGAAAACTTGCTTCTTGAGTGAGACTCTGAGATGTCCTGGCTTCAGGTATCAGCTAGGTCACAGTGGAGGAGAGCACCAAACAGGCTCTTTGGGTACCTGAGTCCAGGCCTAGGCACTTGGACAGCATTTACAGATCTGCCATGGGCCAGATGAAAGCCCACTGCCCTAATGGGCAGTATTCACCACAAGCTGAATAAAGAGCCCTGGGCCCTAAGTGAACATCACTGGTGGCCTGGCAGAGCTCCTTGTGGGCCAGTGGTAGTGGTGACCACAAGGAGAGGTTGCTCTGCCTCTGAAAACAGGAAGGAAGAGGGAGAAGGACTTTGTCTCATGGTTTGAGGACCTGTTTAGCTACAGTGGAATAGAACACCAGATAGATCACTAAGGTTTTTGGTCCAATCCCTGGCTCTAAGACAGTATCTCTGGACACACCCAGGGCCTGAGGGAGCTCCTTGCCCTGAAGTAAAGGACACAAACAAGGCTAACTTCACCAGCTCCTGATTGTAGAGCTCTACGGCCTTGATTAAACACAGATGGTAGCCAGGTAGTGGTTACATTAGGCAGTGGACAAGACCCAGTGGAGTCTCAGTGGTGGTGGTCATGGTACCTCTACAAGTCTGCAAGAACCACACATTACATGAGGCCCAAGTCACTTTGAATATCTGGAAAGCATTCCCAAGAAGGATGGGCACAAGCAAGCCCAGAATATGAGGACTACAATAAACACCTAACTCTTTGATGCTCAGACACCAATGAACATCCACAAGCATCCAGACCATCTAGGAAAACATGGCCTCATTAAACAAACTAAATAAGGCCCCAGGGAACAACCCTGGAGATAAGGGACCTTTCAGACAGAGAATTCAAAATAACTCTCTTGAGGAAACTCAAAGAAAATTAAGATAACACAAAGAAGGAGTTCAGAATTCTATCAGATAAATTTAACAAAGACATTGAAATAATTTAAAAGAATCAAACAGAAATTTTTGAGTTTAAAAATGCAGTTGTCATACTGAAGAATGCATCAGAGTCTTTCTACAGCAGAATTGATCAAGGAGAAGAAAGAAATAGTGAACTTGAAGACAGGCTGTTTGAAAACACACAGTCAGAGGAGACAAAAGAATGAAGAATAAAAAACAATGTGTAACTGCCCAAATTTGCAACCACCCAAGGGGTTCACCTTGCCTGCTACCTAGACAGAACTGATTTATCAAGATAGGGGAATTGCAATAAAGAGTAATTCACATAGAGCCGGCTGTACCAGAGACTGGAGTTTTATTACCACAAAAATTAGTCTCTCCAAGCACTTGAGGATCCGAATTTTTAAGGATACTTTCATGAGTAGGGGCCAGTGAGTTGAGAGTGCTGAAGAGTGGGTCAGATATGAAATCATAGGGCATCAAAGCTGTCCTCTTGCATTGAGTCAGTTCCTGGGTGGGGACTACAAGATCAGATGAGCACTTATATTGATCTGGCTGGGTGGTACCAACTGATCCATCAAGTGCAGGGTCTGCAAAATATCTCAAGCACTGATCTTAAATTTTACAACAGTAATATTATCCCCAGGAGAAATCTGAGGAGGGTCAGAATCTTTTAGCCTCCAGCTGCATGACTCCTAAACCATAATTTCTAATCTTTTGGCTAATCTGTTAGTCCTACAAGGGCAGTATAGTCCCCAAGCAAGAAGGGTTTGGTTTGGGGAAAGGGTTGTTACTGTCTTTATTTCAAACTATAAACTAAGTTTCTCCCAAAGTTAGTTCAGCCTATGCCCAGGAATGAACAAAGACAACTTGGAGGTTAAAAGCAAGATGGAGTTAGTTAGGTCAGATCTCTTTCACAGGCCGGGCGCGGTGGCTCAAGCCTGTAATCCCAGCACTTTGGGAGGCCGAGACGGGCGGATCACAAGGTCAGGAGATCGAGACCATCCTGGCTAACACGGTGAAACCCCGTCTCTACTAAAAAATACAAAAACTAGCCGGGCGAGGTGGCGGACGCCTGTAGTCCCAGCTACTCGGGAGGCTGAGGCAGGAGAATGGCGTGAACCCGGGAGGCGGAGCTTGCAGTGAGCTGAGATCCGGCCAATGCACTCCAGTCTGGGCGACACAGGGAGACTCTGTCTCAACAACAACAACAAAAAAAACAAAAAACAAACAAAAAAAAAGATAGATCTCTTTCACTGCCTCAGTTATAAATTTGCAATGGTGGTTTCAAATGAAGCATACCTACAAGATCTAGAAGGTTACCTTAAAAAGACAATCTAAGGCTATCGACCTTAAAGAGGAGATAGAGAAAGAGATAGGGGTAGAAAGATTATTCAGAGGGATAATATCAGAGAACCACCCAAACCTATAAAAAGATATCAATATCAAAGTGTAAGAATGTTAGAGAACACCAAGCAGATTTAACTCTAAGAAGACTACCTCAAGGCATAATCAAACTCCCAAAGGTCAAGGATAAAGAATCCTAAAAGCAGTAAGAGCAAAGAAACAAATTACAATGAAGTTCTAATACATCTGGCAGCAAGATTTTCAGTGGAAACCTGACAGGCCAGGAGAGAGTGGCATGACACATTTAAAGTGATGAAAGAAAAAAACTTACACTGTAGAACAGTATACACAGCAAAAATATTCTTACAGCATGAAGGAGTAATACTTTCCCAGACAAACAAAAGCTGACGAATTTCATCAACATCAGATCTGTCCTACAATAAATGCTAAAGGAAAGACTTCAATTTGAAAGAAAAGGACAGTAATGAGCAACAAGAAAAATCATCTGAAGATCCAAAACTCACTGGTAATAGTAAGTGCACAAATAACAAGGAATATCATAACACCGTAACCGTGGTATATTAACTACTCTTAAGTAGAAAGACTAAATGATAAATAAATCAAAAATAATAACTACCACAACTTTTCAAGACATAGACAATGAGATATAAAGAGAAACAAAAAGTTATAAAGCAGGAGGATGAAGTTAAGGTGTAGAATTTTTATTATTTTTATTAATTTTCTTTTTGCCTGTTTGTTTATACAATCAGTGTTAAATTGTCACTAGTTTAAAATAATGGGTAATAAGACAGTATTTGCAAGCCTCATGATAATTTCAAATTAAAAAACATACAACAGATACACAAAAAATAAAAATAAAGGAATTAAATCACTAGAGAAAACTATCTTCACTAAAAGGAAGACAGAAAGGAAGGAAAGAAGGAAGAAAGACCAACAAAAAACAAAAACCAAAAAACAAAAACAAAAAAGAAAGCAAATAAGAAAATTGCAGGAGTAAGTCCTTACTTATCAATAATAATGTTGAATGTAAATGAATAAAAATCTCCAATAAAAAGTCACAGAATGGCCAACTTGATTTTTTAAAAAGACCCAGTAGTCTGTTACCTATGAGAAACACACTTGATTTATAAAGATACTCACAGACTGAAAATAAAGGGATAGAAAAAGGTATTCCATGCCAATGCAAACCAAAAAGAGGAAGAGTAGCTATACTCATATCAGACAAAATAGGTTTCAAGACAAAAACTGTAAGAAGAGAAAAAGAAGATCATTATATAATGATAAAGGGATCAATTCAGCAAAAGGATATGACAATTGTAAATATATCTGTATGTACCCAACACTGGAGCACTGAGATATATAAAGCGAATATTATTAGAGCCAAAGTGAGAGATAGATCTCAATACTACAATGGTTGGAGACTACAACATCCCACTTTCAGCATTGGACAGATCTGCCAGACAGAAAATCAACAACAACAAAAAAAATTGTACTTAATCTGCACTATAGAACAAATGAGCCTCATAGATATTTACAGAACATTTCATGCAATGGCTGAAGAATATACATTTTCTTCCTCAGCACATGGATCATTCTCAAGAATAAACCATATGTTAGGTAACAAAACAAATCTTAAAACATTTAAAAAAAGCATACTCTCTGACCACAATGGAATAAAACTAGAAATCAACCACAAAAAGAATTTTGGAAACTATACAAACACATGGAAATCAAACAATATGCTCTGGAATGACCAGTGGGTCCACGAAGAAATTAAGAAGGAAGTTGAAAAGTTTTTTGAAACAAATGACAATGGAAACACAACATACCAAAACCTATGGGATACAGTGAAAGCAATACTAAGAGCGAAATGTATTGTCATAAATGTCTATATCAAAAAAAAGAAGAAAAACTTCAAATAACCTAACAATGCCTCTTAACTAGAAAAGCAAGAGTAAAGCAAACCCAACATTAGCAGAAGAAAATCAGTAATAAAGATTACAGCAGAAATAAATATAATTGAAATGAAGAAAACAATACAAAAGATCAACAAAAATAAAAAGTTGCTTTTTTGAAAAAACAATCAAAATTAACAAATCTTTAGCCAGACTAAGAAAAAAAAAGAGGGAAGACCCAAATACATAAAATCAGAGACAAAAAAGGAGACATTACAACTGATACTGCAGAAATTCAAAAGATCATTAGTTGCTGCTATAAGCAACTATACGCCAATAAATTGTAAAGCCTAGAGGAAATGAACAAATTCCTAGACACATAAAACTTATCAACATTAAACCAGGAAGAAATCCAAAACCTGAAAAGACCAATAATGAGTAAGAAGACAGAAGCTGTAATAAAAAACTCTCCCACTAAAGAAAAGCACAGGACCCAATGGCTTCACTGCCAAACAGTTAAAGAACTAATACTAATCCCACTCAGACTATTCTGAAAAGTAGATGAGGAGGGAACACTTCCAAACTCATTCTATGAGGCTAGTATTATTCTGATACTAAAACCAGACAAAGACACATCAAAAAAAAAAAAAAGAAAAAAGAAAAAGAAAAAGAAAAAAAGAAAAAAGAAAACTACAGGCCAATATTATTGGCAAATATTGATGCAAAAATTCTAAACAAAATACTAACAAGTCAAATTCAACAATACATTAAAAAGATCATTCATCATCACCAAGTGTGATTTATCCCAGGGTTGCAAGAATAATTCAACATACATGAATCAATCAATGTGATACATCATCATATCAACAGAATGAAAGACAAAAACCACATGATCATTTCAATTGCTGATGAAAATCATTTGATAAAATTCAACATTGTTTTGTGATTTAAAACAAAACAAAACAAAACAAAACCTTTAAAAAACTGGAAGTAGAAGGAACATACCTCAACATAATAAAAGCCATATACAACAGACCCATAGCTAGTATCATACTGAATGGGGAAAAACTGAAAGCTGTTCCTCTAAGATCTGGAACAAGAGAAGGATGCACATTTTCATCACTGTTATTCAACATAGTACTGGAAGTCCTAGCTAGATTAATCAGACAATAGAAAGAAATAAAGGGCATCCAAACTGGAAAGGAAGAACTCAAGTTATCTGATTTTCAGATGATAGGATTTTTGGAAAAACCTAAAGACTCCACTAAAAAACTACTAGAACTGATAAACAAATTCAGTAAAGTTGCAAAACACAAAATCAACATACAAAAATTAGTCACATTTCTATATACTAATACTGAACAATCTGAAAAAGAAATTTAAAAAATAATTGTATTTACAACAGCCAGAAACAAAAATTAAATTCCTAGGAATTAACAAAAGAAGTAAAGGCTCTCTACGATGAAAACTATAAAACACTGATGTAATTAGTGGAAAATAGCACTCAAAAAATAAAAGATAATCCATGTTTATGGATTGAAAGAATCAATATTGTTAAAATGTTCACACTACCCAAAGCAATCTACAGATCCAATGCACTCTCTATTAAAATACCAATTACATTCTTCAAAGAAATAGAAAAAAAATCCTAAAATTTATATGGAACCACAAAAGACTCAGAATAGCCAAAACTAGCCTGAACAAAAGAACAAAACTGGAGGGATTACATTACCTGATTTCAACTTGTACTACAGAGATATAGTAACCAAAATGGCATGGTACTGGCATAAAAACAGACACACAGACCACTGAAAGAGAATAGAGAACCCAGAAACAAACCCATATATATAAAGTTAACTTGTTTTTAACAAAGATTCCAAGAACATACATCGGAGAAAGGACAGTCTCTTCAATAAATGTTGCTGAGAAAACTAGATATCCATATGCAGAAGAATGAAACTAAACCCATATCTCTGGCCATATACAAAAATCAAATAAAAATAAATACTTAAATCTAAGACCTCAAGCTATTAAACTACTATAAGAAAACATTGGAGAAACTCTCCAGGATATGGGATTAGGCAAAGATTTCTTGAGGAATATCCCATAAACATAGACAACCAAAGCAAAAATGGACAAATGGGATCACATCAAGTTAAAAAGTTTCTGCACAGTAAAGGAAGCAATCTACAAAGTGAAAAGACTACCCACAGAATGGGAGAAAATATTTGCAAAGTACCATCCGACAAAGAATTAATAACCAGAATATATAAGGAGCTCAAACCACTGTCCAGTAGAAATATCTAATAGTCCAATTAAAAAATGGGCAAAAGATCTGAATAGTGTGGGTGTGGCGGCTCATGCCTGTAATCCCAGCACTTTGGTAGGCTGAGTGAAACCGTGTCTTTATTTCTAAATAATAATAATAAAAAGATCTGAATAGACATTTTTCAAAAGAAGACATACAAATGGCAAACAGGGATATGAAAAAGTGCTGAGCATTGCTGATCATCAGAGAAACGTGAATCAAAATTACAATGAAATATCATCTCATTCAAGTTAAAATGGCTTTTATCTGAAAGACAAACAATAACCATTGATAGTGAAGATGTGGTGAAAAGGGAACCCTCATACACTGTTGGTGAGAATGTAAATTAGTACAACCAGGATGGAGAACAGTTTGGAGGTTCCTCGAAACACTAAAAATAAAGCTACCACATGATCCAGCAATCCCACTGCTGGGTACATACCCAAAAGAAAGGAAATCAGTCTATCGAAGGGACTTCTGTACTCCCACATTTGCTGCAGCACTGTTCACAATATCCAAGATTTGGAAGCAATGTAAGTGTCCATCAAGAGATGAATGGATAAAGAAAATGTGGTTCATATACACAATGGAGTACTATTTAGCCATAAAATAAATGAGATCCTGTCATTTGTAGTAACATGAATGGAACTGGAGGTCATTATTTTAAATGAAATAAGCCAGGCACAGAAAGGCAAACTTTACATGTTCTCACTTATTTGCAAGTGCTAAAAATGAAAACAGTTGAACTCATGGAGATGGAGATTAGAATGATAGTTACCAGAGGCTGAACAGGGTAGTGGAGCAGGGAGGGGGTGGTAAGTAGGGATGGCTAATGGGTACAAAAATTAGAAAGAATGAATAAAATCTAGTATTTGCTAGCACAACAGGGTGACTATTGTCAAAAATAATTTAGTTGTACATTTTAAAATAACTATAGTTGGATTGCTTGTAACGCAAAAGGATAAATGCTTGAGGGGACAGATCGCCTATTAACCCTACGTGATTATTAGACATTGCCTGCCTGTATCAAAGTATCTCATGTACCCCATCAATATAGACACCTACTATGTACCCACAAAAATAAAAAATTTAAATATTTAAATATTCATCTCAGAATCCCCAATTGCCTGTATAAATGTTTGTTCTTCAAATTTCCCTTTGAACCAGTCCAGTCACAACATCTTACGGTTCCTTCATTCATTAGCGAGTTGAGTAAAATCTTTGACTTGTGTTCAGTGTTTATTTGCATGAAAGTCTTGTTTGTAATTCCTTGAAAATTACAATTTAGAAGGCTTAATGAGGCTTATCTCTAGGGATGCAAATAGCAAATTGTAAACATTCTCAATTAATTTGTAGTTAAAATTTGAATAAACACTGGAAAGGTGAAATGCACAGCTACCTCTAAACCTTTCAAGAGACTCTCACATTGATCTGGGATTATAGTAGCCTTTTAGCTGGGACACAGGTGCTGCCAGCCTCACACCAAAGAGTCCTATCAAGTTTTCTTCTGATCTCCCAACAGCAATCCCATTTAGGGCAAGCTTTGACTCGAGGCTCCAAGGAACTGCTAGAGACAAAGGGAAATATTAAAAGAGCTAGACTCGAATACATTCCTTTTGACTGCTGAGAACACAGAATGATTTGCTGTTTTTTAATTAACAGGGACGAGGTTCTTGAAGATCAAGGAAAGTGAGAAGTAAGTTCAAATGTTGACAAAATATCCATCCTCAGAATTTAAATAGAAGTCCCCTGCCCAAGAAGATCAAGACCAGGGAGGATTCAGGCAGGTTTGGCTGGATGGAGTCTATTTGCAGAAGCTGTGCTTGGAGAATGAATAAAATAATGAGACTGCCTAATGCTTTCCAACCTGGGTTAAATTTGAGGGAAATTTTCAGAACACTTTTCATATAGAAGGAAGAAGAATTACAAGTTAAGTCAGAAAATTGATCTAGATTGGAGTTTTTAAATCTCAGGACTCTCCACACTGTGGGCTGAATAATTCCCTGCTGTGGAGGGAGGTTGTTCTGTATATTCTAGGATGTTTAATAGCATCCCTACATTCAACCCCACCAGTGGCA
The DNA here is from genome assembly GCF_049350105.2 of Macaca mulatta. Lineage (NCBI taxonomy): Eukaryota > Metazoa > Chordata > Mammalia > Primates > Cercopithecidae > Macaca > Macaca mulatta. The sequence goes on from NC_133410.1 coordinate 15,176,149, forward strand.
ACATCTCTCACTCCTGACTGTGACAACCAAATATGTTCAAAACCTAGGGTTTGATTTTTTTTAAGTCACAGGTGGAATGATTGAGTTCAGGCAGAATATTATCAGATATATTAAGCGAGGGGTCCCTGGCGGCAGTTTTGGCAAATACTAAGGACTGCGGTCATGAGCTGAAGCGGACTTACCTGTGCATCCACCCTACTTGACCCAGTTATGGTACCTGCCTGGCCCTGTGGGCAGGTGAGTTTCTTCTGGTTACAGGATTTTTGCAGTTGTTAGATACTTGTTTTCTCCTGTAATCTTCAAAGCAAGCCAACTGGGTAGATATTATCAGCCCATCGGGCAGATGGAAGAGTTGAGGCGCACAGAATATGTGATTTACCCAGTCACAGAAGGGGCAGACCAGTGCTCAAAGCTCTCAGAATCCTCATCAGAACCCTTCCTACTACAACACAGAAGAGAAGGTGTGCACTGCCCAAGCATGAGAGAAAGCCAAGGCTACTGTGGGAAACTTGGACTTCACTATGATGGGTAATTAAGCCTCTAATCACGCAGACTTCTTAGTTGTACACCCTGACAGCCAAGACAGCAAGAGTAAGAGTAAGAAGTTCAGAAGGACGACACTGGGGAGTTCTCACATTTGTGCCGTATCATCCCCAGTGACAGCCTGCCCCAGAACAATTACAAAGTGAACTGTTTCAGGGAATGTACTCGCCGCCTCCTTGTATTCCTCACTTCCATGTTTGCAGCACACGGGGCAGGATGCTTGTTACAAATGTAGCCCAGCACTTGCCAAAACTCCAAATTTTACTCCTAAGTCTGATTGAGCATAGAAGCACTTAGAAAAAAGAATAGAAGGACTATTAATAAAATATCCTACGGACTGAATGAGAAATTGCTTAGCAGATGATAGCCTTCAATAAATCCCAGAGGAAAGCAGAGGCAATAAAGTGAAATTATAAGCTCTTTAAGCAGACAAATAAATGTAGTAACAGTAAAAGTTGTCTAAAAGATAAATGAAATATATCCACGGGGCAGTTTTATGTCCTTGTTGCTGCCATTTGCTGACTATCTACCATTTCTCAGGAACGGAGTGAAGTAGTTTCCATACATTCTGTTATTTAATTAAACCCTCATAGGGGGCCATTTTTATCCCCATTTTCCAGAGAAGGAAATTGAAGTTTGCAGAGCCAGGCTCTACACTGTTATTTTCATAGTAAGAGGAGCAGTAGAGCAGTTACCATTTGTCGAGGAAACCATTACTCTAATCACCTTACACACGTATTTCATTTAATGTTTAAGATAATCCTAGGAAGTAGGTATTATCCAGCAAGCTAAATAGAAGCACATTGAATAACTGTTATGCACCAGGATGGGGCTAGGTGGTGGGAATACACCAGGAAACAGTCCCTGCCCTCGCAGAACTCACAGTTTAGAAAGAAAAGCAGGCATTGACAAACACTTTCAGATGAGGTGAGTGGTACATAAGTGGGCATCTCCATAGATGTTATGAAAGTATATAAAATGATGTCTATATTCATTTTCTGGGGCTGCCTAACAAAGTAGCACAGACTGGGGGGATTTAAACAACAGAAATGTATCGTCTCACAGTCTGGAGGCCACAATCAAAGTATTAGCAGTGCTGGCTCCTCCTCAAAGTGGTGAGGGGGATCTGCTCCAGGATTCTCTCCTAGCTTTTCGTAGCCCCAGATGTTGCTTGGTTTTTAGATGGAATTCTCCCCATGTCTGGCCATCATCTTCCTTCTGTACATGTCTGTCTCTGTATCCATGTTTCCCTCTTTAAAAAAGGACACCAGTCAGAATAGGTTAGGGTCCACCCTCATGACCTCATCTTAACTTGATCATCTGCAACGACCCTATTTCCAAATAAAGTCACATTCACAGGTACTGGCAATAGGATTCTAATATCTTTTAGGGATACATAATTCAACCAGCAACAGTTTCATTATTATAGATGGAGTAACTGATGCTCAGAGAAATTGACCTGCCTAAGATCACCCAGCTGACACGTGGTAGAAGTGCAATTCTGTCTTGGGTCTGACCAGTCCTGGAGGCCAAACCTGTAACAACTATGCTAAACCAGCTATCAAGAAGACAAATCTTAAGAAAGTGCTTCAGAAATTTTTGCTCACTGATTATCTCTGCAAGATACAAAATCATTTATTCTTTTTTTTTTTTTTTTTTTGAGACGGAGTCTCACTCTGTCGCCCAGACTGGAGTGCAGTGGCCAGATCTCGGCTCACTGCAAGCTCCGCCTCCCGGGTTTGTGCCATTCTCCTGTCTCAGCCTCCCGAGTAGCTGGGACTACAGGTGCCCGCCACCTCACCCGGCTAGTTTTTTTGTATTTTTTAGTAGAGACGGGGTTTCACTGTGTTAGCCAGAATGGTCTCGATCTCCTGACCTCGTGATCCACCCGTCTCGGCCTCCCAAAGTGCTGGGATTACAGGCTTGTGCCACCGCGCCCGGCCATTTATTCTTTAATTCATCCAACAAACAGTTATTGAGCACCTACAGTGTGCCCATGCCAGGCTTGGTGCTAGCATTAGGGACCTATCCATGAATAAAAACAATAATCCCTGACCTCAACTTTTACACACAGTCATTAGAAGTTGATAAGTCTTCTAAAAATAGAGAAGAAACGAATGAAGGAGAGAGCCTTGGAAGCAGCAATTACAGCAGGAATCACTGAGATAGGGTTTGGGGTTGAGGAGTGAGCCAGGTGGTGAGGACAGAGGACAATCAAAGCCAGGTCCTGGGGCAGGAGCAGGCCTGGCCTATTCAAAGAGCTCCCAAGAGGCCAGATGAAGTAACTGAATGTGGGTGACTGTCAGAAAAGACCTGCTTGCTCAAAGTCAAAGCGAATCAACGGCTAATGTGTTTTCAAATCCCACCTCCTACTTCCAAGATGGAAGGCCTTACCATGAAAATACAGATAGCGATGTTCAGACCTAGGGCTGGAAGTAAAGACATTTTCTTGATGAGCTTTCAGTGAGCATTTAGTCTGTGCCAGTCAGGCTCCCTTCTTGACACTTATGGACATATAGGTGACTTCAATCCCAGCCCCACAAACTTTTTGTTAGGACTTGGCTGCTTACACACTGTAGTTACTCAATTAAACTCTATTAAATGGCAAATAATGATAGTGGTTAGCAAAATAATAATGTAAAAAAAAAAAAGGCAATAGGAACAACAACAACAAAACCTGGATCTATCTGAATGTGACAAAGCAATGATCATAAGCCTAAGGAAACAAGGCCTTGGAAAACTGAGCTGAGGTTAGAGGATTTTAGAGATTCACTGAGTTACAAATTTGCAGAAGGTAACATTTATATGCATGTCATTCTGCACAATGTTTCAGGAGCCATTTAATACTGTCGAGAAGTACTAAAATGCATAGACCTAAAAAGAGGATTTGTTGCTTTCAGAGATACCAAATTTGAAGACGGGTTTAAAAAAAGAAAACAAAGTAAGTAAAATTAACATTGAATTCTAAGGAAAAATTCCCTGGTAAGGAGACCTAGAGATGCAAGGAATGCTAATGAACATTGTAAGGGTACACTGAAGTCAAATTTAAGTCAGTAAAATTATTAAAGCTGGGTAATAGGTATCAGGGGTCTGTTTGGTACAGGTTTGAAATTTCTCATCATAAAAAGGTAAAAAGAAAAAGGAAGAAAAAATGTTAATGGCTGGAATGCTGGAAAATGGAGGTGGCACCAGAGCCCCTTGTATTAGTCCATTTTCATACTGCCATGAAGAAATACCCAAAACTGCACGACTTATAAAGAAAAAGAGGTTTAGTGGATGCACAGTTCCACATGGCTAGGGAGGCTTCACAATCATGGTGGAAGGTGAAGGAAGAACAAAGTTATGTCTTACACGGCGGCAGGCAAGACAGCATGTTCAGAACTGGCCTTTATAAAACCATCAGATCTCATGAGACTCATTCACTATCACGAGAACAGCACAGGAAAAACCCACCCCAATGATTCAATTATCTCCCATTGGATCCCTCTTATGACAAGAGGGATTTATGGGATCTACAATTCAAGATGAGATTTGGGTGGGGACACAGCCAACCCATATCACCCCTCAACAGGCTGCAGGGAAGGTGTGCTGGAAGCAGGGTGCAAACCCAAGGGCTGGGTGAATCCATAGTAAAGACCAGAGTCAGCATGCAAGCAGAGTACTGTCATTCATATGCTCAGCCATTTTCATCATATTAAGTGTTATGGAAGGAAAATGTCAAATGCTCAAAGGCTTAACAAATAAGGGACCACTTTTATTGGCCAGGCAGCAACATGATCTCTGGGGTAGACCAACTTGGGTTCAAATCTGACTCTGACACACCTAACTCTACATGTCATCTTGAGCTTCTTATACTTAACCTTCTATGAGCCCTTATTTCCTCGCCTGTAAAGTAGAATTAACAACAGTAGCACTGCTGGGTGTCATGAGTCTCACATGAGACAAGGCATGCATGGCACCTGCACAGCAGAGGGTTCCAGTAAGAGCTGGTGCTCTCCTCCTGACCATGCAACCTCTGATTGTATTTAGGGCGGCACAAGGATCCTTCCTTAGAAGGACCCCAATCCCACCCCTGAGAGAGGCAGGTAAAATTGTGCAGGGAAGTACAAAAGGGCCTGAATCTCCCCCTAGCTCGTCCTCATGATAAAACACAGTCCAAATGCATCCTAGATGGGGCCAATCACATTGCTAAAAGTGAAACCAACTTAGTATTTTCCTTCTGCCATTTAAAAAAAATACAAGCTTGTTCCTTCTCCAGAGTTCTCTATTTTAATAAATAACATCAGTCTCCCAAGATGAAAATTCAAACTTACCTATGTTATTGGTCATGTGGATCGAACAATGCAACCCCTTTTCTTGCTGGGGACCTCCTCCCCATTTGTGGAGAGTAGCAGTGGGACACAGCCCAGCACTTTTCACCACAAAAACCTAACAATCGTCCTCCCATGCACCTGTCACACACCCAAGCATGACCCTTCCAAGGCCTGGCTGGTTGGCCACTCCAGCCTGGGACTTTCACTCTGGAGTGTGTGATGCAGGACAGGAGGCCAATCAGACATCAGAGTAGCAGCAGGGGTGGTGGTATGGATGGTGCCACATGCCAGCTGTAGTGTCCTAATCAGGCTGTACCTGACCTGGAGTGCTGATTCCAAACTCCAGCCTCCTGACAGGGCCAGGAGCCATCCAATATCCTTTGGATATATTCCTCTTCTGGGGAGAATGATTAGTCAGAGTTGGCTTCTGGTGATCCCTGATTGATTAACACACCACCTTCAACATTGCCCTCATCTTCCTTTTGTAATCCATCCCCTCCTCTACAGTCTCATGGTGGCAGTGCTAACTCAGCCACTCATGTACTGTGTGGACTCGTCATACTCCATGTACTGTGTAAAGTCCCCCAAAGTCCCAGCTCATTGCTCACTCATTGGGATTAAGGGGAGGCAAGTGATTTGTCATGCAAGTACAGGTTCAGATCCTGTCTGTATGTTACATTCTGAGGCGTGTGTATCATGGAATTTGGGGCATAAATATGGATTTTTAAAATATTGCATTAAGTATTATTTACTATAATTAATGAGCTGTTTGGGAATGCCCTTAAATTTTGTGCTGGCCCCTTGAGTGACTCTGCAATACTGACCAAGACCATAGCTCATCCACACACTTCCCTTCCTTCACTAAACAAACTCTTCAGAGCATCGCTCTGCATCCAACTGCACTAGGCTCTAAGGATGCAGAGGTAATTAACACCAAGTCAGGCCTTCAAGAATGTTATTTGTCTAGTGGGGGGAACAAATCAATGCCACTTGGAATTCTACATGCACCAATAAAGGGAGAGTACAAGATAAGCATGCCCATAAGGCAGGAAGTCTCAGTTCAACCCCACATGAAACCTTCCAGAAAAGGTTTCCCAGGGCTATGATGCTCCAGCTAACTCATTAGAATGAAAAGTTTGTCAGATGAAGAACAAGACTAAGAGGAGAGGAGCCCTGGGCAGAGAGGTCAGCACACACAGGCATGTTCAGATTCAGTCAGTGGTTTGGTGGGGCTGGATCGTGTGGGCTGGGACATAATATTGGTAAAAATGAATAACGATAGATGAATCTAGAACAGCAAGTTGGAGGGGCTTGGGATGTGGAGGTGCTCACACCCCATGCTGAGGAATTGGGACCATCTGAAGGCAATGGGGAGACATTGAGGAATGTAGAGGAAGAACTGCTTGACATTAGCTATAGGAAGATTACCCCAGAAGGAGGACCGGGGAGGAGAAAGATGTGGGAAGAGAGGAGCCTGACAGGAGTCACCCAGGTGGGTACTCAGGGCTGGTTCATGGGCTTGGCATTTTGGAATAATCCATTAGGTTTAACCTCTCCTTGTGCTGCTTCTTTCCCCCTAGTTGCTGGCAAGCAAAGTGCAACTATTAGATGTAGCAACTGTCCACTGGCCTCAACACCCTGGGTCTACAGAATAAGGTCTCCTTTACACTTACATCCCAGCTAGAAAGACTCCATGCCCTGCCCCACCTCCACCCGCCTCAGCAGGAAACCAAGTGCCTCTTACAGCACCTATGCGGCATTTCTGGGGGTCCCCCACCACTCAGGGCCTGACACCTTCTTAAGTTCTAGCTCTGATGGTCGCGACCCACAAAGCCTCCTGATGAGGCCCTTCCACTGCCCCTGCTGACCGAGTGGTGGCCCGAAAGGTCCATCTCCTGGGTGTTTCATTTTGGGACCGTTGCCCTTTCCTCTGATCCACATGACTGAAATTTTAGATTCCCATGAAATGTACGTTCTGCAAGGGCAGGGGTCTTGATCTGTTTTGTTCACTAAAATATCCCAGGAGCCTAGAACTGTGCCTGGCATAGAGTTGGAGCACAGTAAATACGTGCTGAATGAGTGAGTGCTTATTCTCAGCAAGCAGGTTGTGTAGTGAAAAGAATATGAGATAAGCATCTAAACCTGGATTCAAATCCAGCTCTGCTACATGTTAGTTGAGTAGTCAGTTTAAACCCATCACTTTACCTCTCTGCACCTAAGTTTCCTCATCGGAAATGGGGACTATAGCTGTATCTTAGAAAGAAGTGAGGTATAGGCTGGGCTTGATGGCTCACACCTGTAATCCTAGCACTTTGGGAGGCCAAAGAAGGCAGATTGCTTGAGTTCAGGAGTTCAAGACCAGCCTGGGCAACATGCCAAAACCCTGACTCTACCAAAAATACAAAAATTAGCTGGACACAGTGATGCACTCCTGAAGTCCCAGTCACTTGAAAGCCTGAAGTGAGAGGATCACATGAGCCTGGGAGGTCAAGGCTGCAGTGAGCCATGATTGCACCACTGGACTCCAGTCTGGGTGACAGAGCCAGACCCTGTGAAGGAAGGAAGGAAGGAAGGAAGGAAGGAAGGAAGGAAGGAAGGAAGGAAGGAGGGAGGGAGGGAGGGAGGGAGGGAGGGAGGGAGGGAGGGAGGGAGGGAAAAGACAGATATTAACATACAAAGAAAATGAAATGTGACTGTAGTGTGTGGTATATTGTAGGTACTAACAGATATTTCTGTCCCTCTTTCCTCCTTCCCTTTTTTCTACAAATATTACTGAACACCTTCTATGTGTGTAGGCATCATGCCAAGTGTTCAGGACACAGCAAGAGCAAGACAGTGGAGGGAAAAGTTTACTGTCTAGTTTGGGAGATGGATAAAAAAATCTGGAAACAAATAAACCAAACAAATCATTTCAAAAGGTGCTCAGAACTATCTGGCCACGTCCAGATTTTAATCTCAGTGGAAATCTCTTTTGTTCCTGACCCATGGGCCAAGGCTGGGTGCTGACTGGGGTTAGGGGCTGGAGGTTCTAGGCCTGACTTGGCCCTTGACCAGATACGTAGACTTGGGGAACTACCTAATACTTCCTGACCTCAGCTTCCTCATCCAAGAGCAGAATCTCTGAGCTTCTTCTCATGGTCCAGCGGTCTGTGATTCATTTTTTTCGCCCAAGGTCTGCACTATATTGGAGCAAGTTTGTAATTCATAGGGAGCTTAATATTTTAATTTAGGAAAGGACCATTAAATTCCTTGCTAATAGACACTGTCATGCTGCTCAGCATCTTCGTTAGCCAATCTATCCTGAGTCTTAAATTAAAGCCAGGAAACCCCAGGGTGTCACTCAGTGTTAATGTCTGGATAGCATTAAGAGGCTTATAGGAGCTTATATTAAGCCTCCCAGCCACCTTCCTTCTTGAGTCAGCTTCCATCCTGCTCCAGCTTTCCAGATGCCACTCAGAGCAGCCCACGTTGGCAATGACTTTGATGGTGGAGTTTCGAAGACATTTTAAGTACAGTCATGTGCTGTTAAATGATGGGGATATGTTCTGAGGAAATACATCGAAGGCTATTTTGCTATGCACACATCACAGAGTGCACTTACACAAATGTAGATGGTCTAGCTTACTACACACCTATGCATATGGTATAGGCTATTGCTCCTAGACCACAAACTTGGGCCGCATGTCACTGTACTGAATACTGTAGGCCACTGTAACACATGGGTAGTAGTTGTATATCTAAACATAGAAAAGGTACGGTAAAAATATGGTACTACAATCTTATGGGATGACCAAGGTGTGTATATGTGGCCTGTTGTTGATTAAACATTGTTATGTGGCACATGACTGTAACTGTGCACTGTAGAAGGCATTGCTCTGCAACAGCATGTCCCAGACGTTTTCGTGACATGACAAGTATGTTATCTGCAGGGTCAGCTCTAGGCAAAAATGTGGAGTATGCATAGGAGGAAGAACATGGACTTTGGAGCCAAACAGACATAAGTAGAAGGCTATGTCCGCAATATCTTGTGTGATCTTGGACATATTTTCTCATCACTCAGAATTCCAATTTCGTCATTGACAAAGTGGGAATAACAGTACCTATTTTACACTATCATTGTAAGGATTTTATGGAAAGGATACAATTGGTCCTCAGTAGATCGGGGGCCTCTTAGAAGCTGCACCTCCATGTCACTCTCTGGAGTCTCTGCTCCCATCTGCTTTCCCCATTGTCCACCCTGGGTAAGCAATCTCCACTTCTTCCTCATTTTCCTATGTCAGACCTGAGCCTTGGAGGTATTCAGAGATTTGGGGGAACATTTCTCTCTCCTTAGTCCCAGTCCTAGCACTGGAAATGACTTAGGCTCAAGCATCGCCCCATCCCACCAGCCACCTGCACATGAGAAAAAGGAGACCCCAGGAAGTTGTGTGTATTGAGTGTTTTATATCAGAGGAGTTAAAAGTGTGTGTTCTGGAGGTAGATTGGCTGTGATTTATGGTCTATGTCCCCTTGGTGAGTTACCTGACCTCTTTGTATTTCCGTTCCCTCGTCTGTATATTGTGGCTAGCACCTAATATGGCATAACATTGTGAGGATCAAATGAGTTAATACACACAGAGCTTTGCCCAGCAACTAACATGTATTATTTCCAACAAGTATTTATTGAGTATCTGCCCCATGATGGCAGGTGTCTTTTCTAATGTCACCATGTCAGTCAGTGGGGAACAAGTGATTAAATCCCAGGTCTCTGACTCAAAAGTGCCAACTCCTCCCAGAATTTGCACTTTTCCTTTTTCTTCCCTCCCCATCTTTCAAGCAGGAAAATGGGAGGGAAGGAAGGAAGGAAGGAAGGAAGGAAGGAAGGAAGGAAGGAAGGAAGGAAGGAAGGAAGAGAGGATGTATGGAAGGAAGGAAGGAAGGAGGGAGGGAGGGAGGGAGGGAGGGAAGGCAGGAAGGAAGGCAGGAAGGAAGGAAGGAAGGAAGGAAAGGAGGAAGGGAGCAAGGAAGGAAGGGAGAAAGGGAGGAAGGGAGGAAGGCAAGAAGGGAGGGAGGGAAGAAGGGAGAGTGGAAAGGAAGAGGGGTAGGATTTAAACCTGCCAAGCATGCTCTCCCTCCTCCTCTGGGGTCAACTGAGCCAGAGCTCACTTCCGTTGAGTAGAAGACGATGGATTCTATGGGGGTTTCTATATTTGATGCTCATGTCTACCTTTACCACATAGTGTGTGTAGACTCACACTCTCCCCTCAACCACAGATTCTTCATTCAGAAGGGTCCAGTTCCAGTTACTGCACAGCTGATAGAGACATTGAGAGGCAGGGAGGAAAGAGGACAGATTTCACATCCAGGACAGAGCAAATTATTTCCTCCCTCTCATTCATTTGTCCGTTCCTTTGTTTAACAAATACTGACTGACTCTGTGTCAGATACTGTGTAGTATCTCATCTAACCCTCATGAACCACACAATGATGGAGGCATCGTCCCATTTTCCAGATGAGAAAGCTGAGGTTCTAGAGGTAAAGAAATGGCAGAATGAGAATAAGTCTGTCTCCCTTGGTCTAGCACTGGGTCATTATTGATCAAGCACTGATTATTTTAATTGTTATTATTTTAAGAAACAGGGGCCTACACTGTCACCTAGGCCAGAGTGCAGTGGTATAATCACAGCTCACTGCAGCCTCAAACCCTTGGGCTCAAGTGGTCTTCCCTCCTCAGTCTCTCAAGTAACTGGGACTACAGGAATGCACCACCACATCCAGCAAATTTTTAAACATTTTGTAAAGATGGGGGGCTTATTATGTGGCCCAAGCTGGTCTTGAACTCCTGGCCTCAAGTGATCTTCCCAGCTTAGCCTGCCAAAGTGCTGGGATTACAGGCATGATCACTACACCCAGCCCACTGATTATTTTTTAAGTCATCAAACATATTTTCATTTGACTGGTGGAAAATTGTCTAATGTATTCCAAAAATTTACCCCAATAAGGCAGAGAATTAAAAAGCCTGAAAAGTGCCCTATTCCTAGATCACAGTGACAAGAAGGTGGGGTTAGTCGATCAGTTACCCCTATCTGAGGGTGCCAACTCCCTGCCACGCACTATCCTTGGGGCGGGTCATCACTCATGTGGTGTTCTCGGAACACCTTTTGCTCCAAAGTGTGGGCACCACAGTTTTCTGTGCAGAAGCAACATTGCCCTGATGCACTCTTATGTTTCAGAAGGGAAAATACCAGCCAGGGATGCAGAAAGCTGGGTCTGGTTCCACCTCTACCACCTACCAGATGTGTGACTTCAGATAAGCTGATTAACCTCTCTGAGCTTCTGCCTCTCCTTTCAGGAGCTCTGAGAGTGTCCTCATCTCTGCTTGTGCTCCTTTCGAGTGTTCTTTAATTAGCATTTGGACAAAGTTTGTCAGGGCAGAGCTATTTACAGTTGTCCAGGAAGCTGAACTTTCAGTGAAAGTTCTGGAGACTTCCATTCGCCCCTCAAAATAATTCACATAAATAAATATCAGGCTCAGATGCAAAGTTTCTTTTTATAATAGAGAGGAGACATTTGAGAAGGAGCTGTTGCTGTGTTGAAATAGCCACTACAATCATGTTTTTGCCTCCTCTTTGACCTTTCTCTTCTGGGAAACTCCTTTGAGAAGGAGTCCCTTAGAAATGTATTTCCAAAACTTATTTGGTGATAAGATTCACCTGGGGCACTTGAATAAACAAACAAACAGAACCAGAATCCCAAGTCCATCGTCTGGAGCTGTGATTCTGCAGGTTCAGGTGAGTATTCTTACAAGTATACCCGGGCCTGGGTAATTCTTGTGGTCAGATGGACTGGGGGAGCACTTGTAGATCCTGGAGCCCTGGAAATAAACTCAGCGTCCAACCCTGTCATTTTATAGTTGGGGAAACAGAGACCCAGAAAAACTGAATGTCTTACTCACCAGCTGTCACCAACTGAGGCTAAACTGAGACTTGTGTGAAGGTCCTGGGGCTGGGAAGAAGTTGGAATCAGGAGTTTGATTCTTGATCTGCCCACTTAGTAGCTGTGTGATGTTGGCAAGTATTCTGTTCACCTCACAAAGTATTCCTTGTCAAGGGTCCAAATATTCAGGATGGTCGTGGTGCCATCAGGTTTTTGAGATTGTGCACTTGGCTTAAGTGCTGACAGGTGAGCAAGAGAGAAGTTGACCTGGCCTTGGTGACTGGAGCCCAAAGAAGGAGGCCAAAAAGAGTAGGTACTCCCAAAAGTGAGCAGTGTGGCCAAAGTAGAGGGTGGAACCCTAGGCTGTATAGAGCCCTACCCAGCCTGGTCTGCGAGAGGCAGGAGCGGCTTCCCTGAGAAAAAGAAGGTTGAAGATGGTTAAAGTGACCAGGTCTTAGGCAGATAAAGAGGTGGAGGAGAACACCGCAGGCATCAGGGAAATGTACACAGGCCAGGTAAGTACCAGAAACACGGTCTCGGGTGGAATCACCAAGTAAGAGAGAGAGAGAGAACAGAAGGCAACTCCATGGTAGCAAGGCAATGCAGAGGGAGGCTCGTGCAGATCAGGCGGGATCTCGTGGGTGCCCGTGTATATGTTCCATTTTAAAGGCAGAGGGAAGTCACCTGAGGATCCAGGTGATCCAGGACAGAGAGGGTCATGGTGCCATCAGATTTTGGAGGCACATTTGTGAGCTGAGAATCATCATCTGAATATGGCAGGGGGTGGGGAGTTCCTGATTTGCCTCCTGCTTTCTCTCTGACCCCTCTGTGGTCTAATTCTCCACCCAGTGGCCCTAGCAATGCTTTCATAATGGAAGCCAAATCCTGTCACGTCTTTGCTCAACTGCCCTGACGGTTCCCATCTGCTATAGTTTGGATGTTTGACCCCTCCAAATCTCATGTTGAAGTGTGATTCCCAGTGTTGAAGGTGGGGCCTACAGGGAGGTGTCTGGGTCATGGGGTGGATCATTCATGCATAGTTTGCTGCCCTCCCAGCAGTGAGGAATTCATGGAGATCTGGTTGTTAGAGTCTGGGACCTCTCCACTTCTCTCTTGCTTCCTCTCTCACCTTGTGACATGCTTGCTCTCCCTTCTTCCCCCATGATTTTAAGCTCCTGAGGCCTCACCCGAAGCAGATACTGGTGGCATGCTTCCTGCACAGCCTGCAGAACTATGAACCAAATAAACCTTTTCTTTATAAATTACCCAGTCTCAGGTATTTCGTTAGAGCAATGCAATACAGATCAACACACTATCTCATTCCTCACTCAGCACAATGTGCAAAGTGCCCAGTGTGGCCTGTAACTATCTGTCCTAAGCCCCAACACCCACACCTTCCTCTTTCTAACTGGACACCAGTCCTGCTGGCCTCCCTTAACATCGAACAGCCTGTCTCTCGAGACGTTTGCACTGACTGCTCCCACGCCTGGGGGCAGAAGGGTCAGCCCCAGACACCCCCACAGCTCCCTCACTCCCCAGGCCTTTCTTGACTGCCTGCCACTCGCTGACCCGGCAGCTCAGCTTTCCTTTGGTGCACTCACACCTGTCATCACTTATATGCATTTGCCCAATTCTTTCCTGAATGCTAACCCATTAGAAGGTAAGCTCCATGGCAGCGGGAACTTGGGTCAGTTTGCTTCTGCTCTCCCCATGGTCTGGCACAGAGCCACCAGGCAATAATATTGTTGGGTCAATGGCTGAACAATACCTATCTTGAATGTTTATTGAAAAGCTTGAAGAATAGAATTTCTATACACACAGTACTAGTTGCAGTATGTGGTCAGTGAGTAGAAGCTTCCTCATTTCTTTCTATTGCATCCTCCCTTCCAGACTTACAATTAGAAGTTATTTCCAGGACATCAGTCATCCCTGGGCACCCAACTGACCACACTAAACCCTCTGCCCTTCCTGCCAGCACCTGGCTCTGTCCTTGACAGAGCTTGTTGTTTGCATTTCTCTGGTGTCAGCTTAGCTGTGTCCCTAGGGAAGGAGATGGTGGTGGTGGTGGTGGGCGGGGGCGGTGTGTGTGCAGTTACCATACAGTACATTGGGATGGTTGGGAAGCTGGTGCCTCTTAGATCGAGTCATTTCTCTGGTTCCTTTGGACCCTATGTGATCAGAACCCAGAGGTGGTCATCACACCCATGTGACACCAACTGCATGCCAGGGCATGTAATGATTCAGGACCATTGTGCAGGGACAGAAAAAACAAAGCCTTCCTTGCACCTTGACTAATAGGTTCTTCTCCACTGACCCCAGCACAAACAGACTGTGCTAGTCTGGATGTTGCTGGCAGTGTGAACTTGGGATCATGCGCAGAAGCGTACTTTCCTCCCCGAAAGCATGGCTTGAGATTCCTGGAGATAGCAAGGCTGTTTGTAGTAGAGAGTCCCAGATGACCATCTGAGAGGGGTTTCTCCTCCTTCTTTCTTTACTTACAACTCACATTGACTCAAATAATATATGGAGACATTTGCAAGCTTCTTTGGGAAGGCAGCATTGCAAACTGTCAAGAAGTCTGATACCTAGTTCAGGATGTTTAACCTGAGAGGCTCCTGGATCGCTAAAGGATTTGGATGTGGGCCCTGAACTTGTATGCAAAGCGTGGGTCTATCATGAATATTTGCAGAAAGAGGGTCCGCTGCTTTTCTCAGATTCTGAGAACCAACCTGTGAAAACGTCCGGTCTAGACAGGAGAAGTGACTTACCTGACTCAGAGCGTCACTGGCCACCCAGCCTCCACCTCCACATCTGCTGCTATCCACAACCTGCATCTGCGAGGTCATTGGCACTGTTTAGAACAAATGATGAACAAATCAATAACAGCAAAGCCAAGGACTATGAAAACCAAAAGCTCAGGGAAAAGAAAATACATCAACACTTTAACCATGATTGCCTCTATGAGCGGTTGGGCAAAAATCTTTTTCTTTTTTCTTCTCTTTTTAATTTTTGTGTATTTTCAAGATTTTCTATGAAAAAGCATTTAAATTTAATTATTATCAAGAGGAAAACTTTAAGAAAAACAAATAACTGTAAATATATAAATGTAGCCCTTCTTTATACAGTTTTTTAGGTTTTTTAAAAGCGTTGCTGTTATTCAAAGTTTACAGTTTAGATATTTTGGGAACCTGCTTTTCTGGGGAAAAAAAGCATGAAAGTTTTAGAATGCATTCATTTTCACTCCTTTAGCATTTAGTTGAAGAAGGAGTTAGTGGACATGCTTTAAAGGATAATTTTCATGCTCTGATATGTTCTATTAAAGGGCAAGCTGCATTCATTGGAAAGATGCGTTTTTATGGTTAGTTTTGATATGGCAAAGATTTTGGTTCACTTAACTATTGTAAAGTTTTACTTCTTTAGGGACCAAGCTAAATTCAGGGAGCTACATTTGCCCTAAGATACCACTCCAGGGTAGCCCTCTATTTTTCTACAGTTTAGCTTTAATGGAGTTTTTCAAATATGAATTCTAAACTGTTACTTCAGCTGATGAACTCAAAGTGACAGCTATTAAACTCAATATTTATAAGATTTCCTAGAATAAATTTAATCGTCATATGAATACTTGCAGTCAGCTGTCACTGTTGCTATAAATACCTCTCTTGCCTTCTCGAGTCCCAAGTGTGCCAACACTAGCTCTGGCCTCAAGAGAAGAAGTTAACTAGGTATCACCAGTTTATGTGACCTCACCGTGGTCAATTGTTTTGATTCATCTGGGGCAGGTCTTTGTGTAGTTTAGGCTCTTTCCACACGACAAGACTATATAAAAGTATTCTCATCCTCATGGAGAAAGGACACATGGCTTTTACCTTTAGGCATGTAGAAATATGCTTCCAAATCTATGCCTGATGTGTAGCTACGCTGTCTACTGGAATCCCATCCTGAATTTATAGTGATAAAAATAATTTAAATGAGTATAAGTCATCTTGTCTTTAAATATATAAATCTGACTTCAAACCCTGGTTCTGTCTCTCAGTAGCCGTGTAACCCTGGGCAGCTCACATAACTTCTCTGACCATCCTCTACAAAACAGGGATAGTAATACACTTCAGTAAGATTGCCAGGAGGGTTTTTGGAAATAAAGTATGTTATGGCATTATTACCCCAGTGTGTAGCATGCAGCCCACATTCAAATTCACTTCATTTTCCCCACCTAATTCTCAGAGAATAATGTCAATTTTATTCAGTTAAGCAAACATTAATTGGGCATTTGTTATGTGCAAATCACTAGAGATACCGGCACTTCATTCATGTCTTTAAGAATCCCAGCCGGGTGCTGTGGCTTGCACCTGTAATCCCAGGGAGGCTGAGGTGGGAGACTCATTTGAGGCCAGGAGTTCAAGACAAGCCTGAGCAACATATGGAGACCTTGACTCTATTAAAAATTAAGAAAAAACTTAGACAGGCTTGTGCCTGTAGTCCCAGCTACTCAGGAGGCTGAGTAGGGATGATGCTGGAGCTCATAATTTGACTGCAGTGAGCTATGATCATGCCACTGTAATCCAGCCTGGCTGACAGAGTGACAGAGTCAGACCCTGTCTCAAAAAAAGAAAACAAAAACAGAAACAAACAAACAAACAAACCAAAAAAACCTCCCTATCTTCCAGGGAGGATAGAGCCTTTGTCCTTTCATAGGTCTTAATTATGTCAGATTGTAAAAATGCCTTAATCAAAGTATCAGGAAAAGGTTCTGGGATCCAAGGAAAAGAAATATTAGTTTCACCTGGTATGACTTTACCAAAAAGGTTACAGAGCCTCCAGTGAGCCCTTGAAGGATGAGTAAGTTCTGGCCTTAGAGAGGAGCAAGATTTTGGAAAGCTGAGAATGAAGAGGGAACAGTAAGAGGGAACAGTAAGAGGCAACAGCAAGAGCACAGGCAAGGAAGAATAAATGTACGGGTGGAGTCGAAGAACCCTTTGAAGGGACAGATCTTGGGAGAAATGACCAAGTAACAGAAAGATAGGGGGACAGATAGGAGAAAGGGCCAGGTGGAAAGAGCCATGGCTCCTCACCATTGCCTCTGGCATCTTCCCACCTCTTGAAGCAAAAGTCTTAGAACTGTAGTAGAAGCTAAGTTGACACCTGTTGTCTTCATTCACTCAACAAATATGGATTGAAACTTCTATGTGATAGGTCCTATTTGAGGTGCTTGGAAGTCAACAGTGGTCAAGACACAGTTCCTGTCTTCATGGTGCTTACACTCTACTGTGGCAAACAGACAATAATGAGAGAAAAAACAAATAAACATACTGCAGAATATAATTGTAGGAAATTAGTGTTGCGTAGTAAGAGAATGTGTAAGGGATAGATAAGAGTTGTTCTTTTCCATGGGGTGGTCAGAGACCTCTCTGTCAGATATTTGAGAGGACTTGAGTAAAGTGGATAACCGAGGGAAGCAAGTTCCAGGCAAAGTACAGTGCAAAGTCTGGGGAAAAGGGGCCAGCTTCGTGTGTTCAGGGAACAGCAAAGAAGCCTGGATGGGTCCAGTGCAGGGCTAGGAAATGAGATCAAAAGAGATATGGAAGAGCACCAATAAGGTTTCCCAACCCCAAGTTCTGTAACCCACTCTCTGCTCCTGCTCTGATCCTTGGAGTCTGGAGTTTAAACCTAGGCTTTCTGGGACAGATTCTCTTGGCTCCCTGCTGGCTCCCTCTGTCCTTCCAAACACGCCTGACCCTTGGCACACAATCCTTGACACGAGTCTTTGGGCAGAAAACCCACTGAGAAGGGCTTCAGTCACTGGGGTGGCTCTGCCTCCCTCAATGGCATCCTGATCAAATGCTCCCCTTGATTCTCCAAGGTTGGCAGCAGCCAGGGAGATTCTCCAACATGGGAGGGCCATGGAAGTCTTGCCACTGAGGCCCCCCTTTCCCTTGGGACCTCACTAGTGTCATCGTATCCCTGGCATGGCGAGGCTTGCTTGTTCTTTAAACTCTGATCTATGCCTGAACACCTCATCTATTTCCTCAATTTGCCCTAACCCAAATGAGATCAAACCTGATTGTTTAGCAAGATTTTAGAGAAGACCTAAACATAAACAGAGTAACTGACAACTGCCCACTGCTGTGCATGGCTGCTCTCAGAACCCTCAAGGCTGCCCACAGCTGTCCCTTGACTGGCTCAGCCTCCTCCAGGGCAGTGGCCACCACCTCCAACATCCCCATCACCTGGCACCCCTCCTCCCTATGTCTGGGAACTTCTGGGGTCCAGATCCAGGAGAAAGGAACTCACAGAGAAGAAAGCAGCAACTTCTGCCAGCCTAAGGCCCACCTCCAAGCTACTTCCTGTCCCAGCATCCTCCCCTTCCTGCCTGATTGACATTGGGAACAGCCACTCTCTGGGCAGACACTGCCCAGCACCCTGGAAGCTTGGAACTCCCCTCAGTCCCATCAGAGCATCAGAGCAGTGTCCTCTCAGGGTCATTCCTGAGATCACAGATATTCCCGCAGAAGGGTTTGTCACGGCCCCATTTGGTGCACGTGGATTTGGTCTGTCCCTGCCCTGAGCTGCTTAGGGTAGGAACTTCCACCTGGTCTGGCCCCTTAAAGATCTGCTCAGCTCACCAGCACCACACAGCACTGGGAGTCAGGAGCCTGGCAAGGCAGCCTTCCTGCTCACACTCTGCCAGGACAGATGCTGCATCTTTGGGAGGCAGCTTGGGGGCAGAGTGGGCTCAAAGAGGGTTTCTTGAAGACCCGTTTGACTCAGGGTGGGGACATGGTTCCTTTTATCCATCGGGATCTGGCTGAGGAACTGTGACCCTATTTACAAGACAGATACTAAAGTCAGTGGTGCAGAGTAGTTGTGCAAATTCAAGTGGGATATGAAGGGAATGGAGCCTGAATGAGCTGCCAGGAGAACAGAGACAGAGAGAGGTCATACCGCATTACACAGCTGTACACACCAATATTGACTATATGTAAACTTGGTAAAGAAGATACAAGAGCAAACTTTAATCCAGACATAGAGGCTGTGATTAATTCTGATATTCAAGATGAAGGGCCATTGCTGAGGAATGGAAGTGGGGGCTTGAAATCCAGATTGACTGACTCTGGGACTGGGAGTTTGGCTACCACAACAGACTACTTGTGAAGTGAAGAGGTCTGAAGCATGAGGAAGAGAAAACAGAGTCTGGAAGAATTCACCCAGCCGGAGTGTCCTATGACATTTTATGCTGAGTTGGGACCACTATGATATTTTATGTTGAGTTTATGGCATGTGTCCCTCGTAGAGTGTACAGTGGAATCATCTGCAGTAGGGTAGGGAATCACCCAGAAAAAAATCCTATGTGAGTTGCTTCTATAACCCAGGCAAGATGAGGACAAAAACATGTCCCCGAAAGGAAGCTTCTCTTTTCCTCCAGGAGAGTGGCATTTATGAATGCTTACCCATCCCTGATTTTCTGTCATCATTGCAGCTACCCTGTTATGGGCTCAATGGGGTCCCCCAAAAAACTCATACATTGAAGTCCCACTCCCCAGTACCACAGAATGTGACCTTATTTGGAGACAGGGTGTTTATAGAGGTAATTTGTTTAGTGAAAATGAACTCATTATGGTGAACCTTAATCCATTATGGCTAGTGTCTTTTTAAAAAGGGAAAATTTGGACACAGAGACAGACGTGCAAAGAAGGAAGACAGTGTGAAGACACACAGGGAGGAGGTCACCTACGAGCCAAGGAGAGAGGCCTGGGACACATCCTCCCTCAGAGCCCTCAAGAGGAACTGTTGCCATCTAATCACTCCTTAGTTCGGCTAGGTCCAATTTATTGACCTGCAACCAAGAAGAATAAGGCACGTGGCCACCAGAGAGTGAGTAGAGCAGAGCAGGGTTTTATTAAGCAACAGAAAATATCTCAGCAATGAGAGGGGATCCAAGGAGAATTAACAAAAATAGGGATGAGTTCCCGGTCTTTATGTGGCAAAGACAAGGAAGTCTTCTGTGGGATCTGCCCACGTGGGAGGGGTAAAGTTCCCCCTTGGGGGTGTTGCATCTGTGCATGCCAAGATGAGGACATATTTACTGTCCTAAGCAAAAGTACAGCAGGGGAGGGGGGAGGAGGAGGGTTAAAACACAATGCTAATGGCATGTTAATGACATTATAATGAGCTGGGTTAAGTTAAGGACATTTAGGTTGATTCATTGTGCCTGCACCTAGGTCGGCACAGTCCCTTCCGAGCAACATCCTGGCATTAGAGGAAATTCTTAACCACATTTCTTTCCACTAGCAACAGAGGTAGTGCAGGTGCTGCCCCACAGGTATTTTTCCACTCCCGAGACTCTCCCTCTTTATCTGGCTAAGCAGCCTCTAACTGTCTTCTCTCTCAGAACCAACCCCGCAACACCTTGATCTCAGACTTCTGGGACAATACATATCTGCTGTTTAAGCCACTTGTTCTGTGGTACTTTGTTACAGCAGCCCTCACAAACTAATCCACATCCCATGAGACAGGAGTTACTACCTGTTTTGAGGACGAGGAAACTGAGGCTCAGAGAGGTTGGATGTTTGCCTCAAAGGCCCTCACATCCAGTAAAAGGCAGGGATTTTGGCTTCCAAGACATTTTCCACTGCACTGAGCTGCTCCTCTCGAGGCAGTGAGAGGTTTGGGGTCTCTGGGGTTCTCCCACACCTGGCACAGGCTGCACTCTCATGCTGTAAACAGAAGGCTCTGTAATTGTGATTATTCTCCACTCTTCTGTGGTTAGGTAGCCATGCTGCCAATTATCTCCCCGGTGCTTACATGGGACAGAAAACCTGCTTCTCTGAGGGGGTGCCCGGATCCCATTCCTGGCAGTGAAGAGGACGAAAGGCCCAGCAGTGTTTCCTTGTTTACACTGCAAAGCTGAAGAAAGCCTTGGTTGTGAGGCACCAGCTCTTTCAACCCCGAGGAGCCCTTCACCCACCTCAGTCTCTCACACCTCTGGGAGCCAGAGGCTGGACTTTTATTTCCCCCTTTCACAGACAATGAAACCCAAGCTCAAGGAAGCAGAAAAACTCACCTGAGGTCACCCAGTAACTATACTGGCAGAGCTGAGTATTTGTTTAGTGAAAATGAACTCATTATGGTGAACCCTAATCCACTATGGCTAGTGTCTTTTTAGAAAGGGAAAATTTGGACACAGAGACAGACGTGCAAAGAAGGAAGACAGTGTGAAGACACACAGGGACAAGGCCACCTACGAGCCAAGGAGAGAGGCCTGGGACACATCCTCCCTCCTTAGTTCAGCTAGGTCCAAGTTATTGACCCGCAACCAAGAAGAATAAGGCACGTGGCCACCAGAGAGTGAGTAGAGCAAAACAGTTTTATTAAGCAACAGAAAATATCTCAGCAATTGGAGGGGATACAAGAGAGTTAACAAAAATGGGAATGAGTTCCCGGTCTTTATGTGGCAAAGACAAGGAAGTCTTCCGTGGGATCTGTCCAACACAACCTTTTGTTGTCTCTCCATAGTAACAAGTCACCATTGTTAGTAATACTAATTGGTAATTACTAATTAGTAGAAACTAAGTTGACACCTGTTGTCTTCATTCACTCAACAAATATTGATCAAAACTTCTATGTGACAGGTCCTATTTGTAATACTAATTAGTAATTAGTATTAGTAATTAGTATTACAAATGGAATCATTCAACACCCCCTTCTTAACAGCATGCAGAGCATCAGGCTGAGAAGGGCTGGATAGGGGTTTCTGTTTTTGATATATTTTAACCACTGTTGAGACCATTTCGTGTGCGATAAAGTTACACATTTTGTGGTAGAAAACCTGGAAATGGAGAAAAGTCCAAAGAAGAAACTTAAAATGATGAATTTTCGCTCCCTCGTTATTTTATTTATAGACAGATAGAGCATATTAACTATGCTAATACTTCAGAGACACGCCTTCCATTTTCCCCCTTGTGCAAAGGTAGATGGGCAAATAGGCTGCTGTGTGCCCTGCTGTGTGCCCTGGTTTCTTAAACGCTCTGTATCTCAATCCCTCACCTGTAAAACGAAGATGTGAATTGTACCCACTTCATAGGTTTATTGGGGGGATAGAATGGGTGAAAATGGTGTGAGCCACAGAGCAGGTGCTCAGTCAGCCCAGCACACATCAGTTATCATGTTTTTCTGTGCAACTCAATGACACGAGGCTTGTTATATGTCCAGAGAAAGAAACTGAGGAGTCAGGAAGGTGTCAAGTAACTTGCCAAATGACAAAAGGAAGCAAAAATTCTTTTCTGAGTACCTCTATGTGCTAGGTCATCACTGTTGGCCCATTTACCAGAGAGGGAAATTGAGGCACTGAGAGGTTGAGCGTGCCCCAAGTCACTCAGCTGTTTCAGGGCAGAGTTGATTGATATGGCAGGCTTTGTGTGTTCCTCCATCCCACCCCACTGCCTTTTCTTGTGTGGAAATGCCCCTTGTCTGGGACTAAGAGTCACCCGGCCAGGGCCCCTCACCTCTGGGTGGTTCCAAGCATCTGCTTCTGCCTCCCTGCGTGCCCAAGGTTGCTGTTTACCTCTTCTCTGGCTTCTTGCTGTGGTCATCTCCCGGCTATAACTGCAGGCACTCTTGCAGTGCTTCCAAGCAGAGGCAGGGGCCAGCGCTGTGGAAACCGGTGTGTTGGTCCCTGAGTTTCTGTTCTCAGAGTGTCTCAGGCGCTGCTCTGAAGCTTCACAGGGCCCTCAGGTGATCCCAGGCCAAGAGACACTGTCAGTGTCAGATACTGAGCCTGCCCTTCCAGAAACCTCTCATGTAAGCCTCCCAACTCTGCCCTGGGAGAAAGGTTAGGCCCTCAGAAATACAGGAAAAAAGGCTCGAGGCCTTGTTAAGCAAGGAAGACACTGTCTATCTCAGGTCTGACTTCTCATCCACAGATGCCAAGGGCTCAGGGTGGCTGGTATTTGGTCCTGTAACCAAAACAATGTGATCAGCCTGGAGGGCATTCCCTGAGATTCCACAGGAGGGCCAGGAGACTGCAGCATTTTCCCAGGATGCTAATTAAAAACACTATGAGACCAATACAGCATCATAAATAATTCAACTTGAAGAGCCCCACCCAGGGTCCATGCTGTTGCTCAGATCCCTCCAGAGCATGCTGGTTCTTGCAGTTCTTCATCTTTCTAAAGAGCTTTTAGAGATGAGGGCTCTTCCTGGTAGGCAGCTGCTCCCAGTCCCGGGGAACCCCAGGACTAGAGGCCCACATAGCTGCCTGGGACCCGGCATCCTCAGGGACACGGGAACGTTCACTGACTAAGCCCACCCTCGTGGCACCGCCAGGCTGGTCTGTAGCTTGTCAAGTGGGAGTTGAGTCTGGAAGCAAAATTCCTTCTCCTCGATGAAATTTCACAGCATTCACTTGGCATGATATTGAGCAGGTCACCTGCTTTTTGAGCTCCCAGCAGGTCCACAGGTAAATCCTGTTGTCATCTCCTCTCTTCTGGGACTCAGCTGGCGTTGCTGGTGGGCTGCAGGCTCTGTTACCCCCATCAGCTGAAACTGTTAAGTGGCCATTGCATCCCCCTGAGATCATGGTTTTGAGAGTTAGTGGAGACAGGTGTCAAGAAAGACCTTAGTACTGTTTGTTCTGCATTCTCTAGCGTCATCATCTTCACCTTTGTCCAAGGTAAACATTTATTGAGTACCATTCTGCTCAATAAGCTGAGCCTTTTATAAGCAAAATAGCATTTATCCTCCCCCACACTCATGAGGTATATGCTGTCATGATCCCCATCTCACAGAGACACACTGGGGTTCACAGAGCTTCCATGCACTGCCCAAGGTCACACCTGGTTAGTTAGTAGTGGGCCACGGGTTAAGATCAGGCAGGTTGACTCCAAAGCCGACAGTCCTGACAAAGGCTGCTAGGATCTACCAGTCATGGGATGGTCTGTAGGATTAATAATCTGGGGTAGGAAGAAGAAGATATATATAGACTGTGAGGATGAGACAGGATGTTTAGTTCCAAAGCAAAAACCTTATCAACTAAAAAGAAGAATGTGAAGGAGGAATGGCAGATAACAGTAGCACCTGAGGGTAGACTGACAGCAGGCTCAGCTTCCCAGTGTGAGAGCTTCTTAACTGTAGACAGGTCAAGAGTATATCAAGTACTCGATGTACTCGCCTGGGCCCCTCTTCTGCCTCATCCTCTCCCCAAACCAGACACAAGGTAGATCTCTGGTATCTATAAATTTAACAATCCATGTATTAACCTGCCATTTTTCTGAGCTAAGAATTTGAATGACAAACAATGATGGGGAAAATCAGCCTCCCAATCAAAAGAGTTTCACGTCATATAACCTAAAAGTTAAACAGTAAACAAATACTGACTCCTTTCCTTTTCAGATGCTTGCCTAAACCTTTCTTTCCCTTGTTTATTGTTTATCTCTCTTTATTTTCAAAACGTAAGTTTACATCTCTTTTCCAATGTATATTTTATCTTGTTTACTATTCTTCCATCTGTTTTCAATGTATATATTTACAATGCTTGTCAAATGTGCATTGCATGTTTATTTACTTAGTAAGCACCAGGATCTGCCTCCAGATGTATCTCAAAACACAAAACAAGAAACTTTCTGGAAAGGTGTATGTGTAGGGTGGGTGGAATCTTGGGTTTCACTCATGTATAAAACAGAACCTGGCCGGGCGCGGTGGCTCAAGCCTGTAATCCCAGCACTTTGGGAGGCCGAGGCGGGCGGATCACAAGGTCAGGAGATCGAGACCACAGTGAAACCCCGTCTCTACTAAAAATACAAAAAATTAGCCGGCGCGGTGGCGGGCGCCTGTAGTCCCAGCTACTCAGGAGGCTGAGGCAGGAGAATGGCGGGAACCCGGGAGGCGGAGCTTGCAGTGAGCCGAGATCGCGCCACTGCACTCCAGCCTGGGCAACAGCGTGAGACTCCGTCTCAAAAAAAAAAAAAAAAAAAAAACCAGAACCTATAAACCTGAGAGGAAGCAGTCACTTGCCTTCTGGCTGCTGGATAAAAAGCCCGCACTTCTTCCAGCATGCACAATTTCTGTGAGACAGCTAAAGTGTTATCTCAAACCATTTTATGTCAATGATTGTTCAACAATAACTCCGTGGGGTTATTGTGCCGCGTCATTGACAAGTGAGTGTGCTGAGCTGCCTGCCCAGGGCCCACATATCGACTTAGGTGCTTATTCCTTAGCATACTTGCTGTCACTGATGTGAAATACACTTGGTGCATTTTAGACGGAATGTACATGCTGTAGTAGTATTCATGAATTTAGGAATTACAGATATCTCGGAAGCTATCCCTTGAGATGTCAGGTATCCACTAGGTGATGAGATAACCAGCACGTATAGAACTACTGTTCTGTGCCAAACTGATAAGGAAACCCTGTTGGTGTTATGGGTATGGCCTTGACAAGGGAGAAGATTTGGAGCTTCCACACCAGGTAGACCTGTGAAGCATGTGATGTTTCCTGTGGCGTCTGAGAGGAGTGAACCCCTGCCCACCCAATCCCTTTCCTAGGCCTTTCTGAGCCAACAAAAAAACTCACCTGAAACACCTTGAAACATCTCTGTTATTTGTGACCCATGACACTGGTGCTGGTCCAGGCCTCGAACTTTGAGTAGCTGTGGCTCAAACTAATTTTAGTGCATGCTTTATTACTTGCATCCAAAAGCATCCTATCCAATCAATGCTTTTGGTGGGCATGTGACAATGCATATTTTTACTTTATATTTACAAAGCTCTGATACAAACATTAGTTCACTTGATCCTCACAACAGAACTAGGAGGTAGCTTACTTTGCAGAAGAGCAAACTAAGACTTAGAGAATTGCATTTGTCAGAACACTTCTTCTTGCAAGTGACACATAACTAACTCCAAAGAAATTTAAACACAAAAGAGAAGATGACTTAGGTATCTAGAAAGAATAGGGGCAAGCCTCTGGCACAGCTGCATCCAGTGACTCAAGTCATTTTTCTAGGGCTTTGTTAATTTTATTCTTCCCTACTGCTGACCGGCTTTCTTCAAGAAGTAGAGAATCTGACCATTAGCAACCCAAGGCTCCTATCTTGTCCCATAGGACTCAGACTCCAGAAGAGGGTATTTTCACCTGCCCAGTGTCCATATACAAAACCCCGTGGACCACTTACAGAGGGTAAGAATGGATTGCACACAGTGAGAATGGTTTGGAAGGGCCCTTGATAGACAGGCATGAGATTATGTGGCTTACCTTAAGGTGGGAGAGGAGGAGGTTATAGAAAGCAGTTGGATGTGCATAAGTTGGGATATTTTCATGTAAATATATTTTAAAATCAAAAGAAAAATACTTTATCAGAATTCTTGTTGCAGGTTTTGATCCAGAAAATGGGATCCCCGTGGTTGTAGCACTTATTTGATCCTACAGCTTGTAAATGTACACTATTACCTCCTCCACCAGATTACAGGGACACCGACAACAGGAAACATTTCTTTCATGTATTCACTTACTCAACAAATATGTGTTGCCCTGCTGTGGGCCTGGCTCAGGGAATGTCACTGATAAGGCTGAGTCTGTTTTGATTAGATTTCATCTGAACAGCTGGCCTTTCTGTGTGTCAGGCGTCCTAGGAGAGGCAGCCTTGTGGCCGAAAGAACCATTTTGTCACACTCTCCTAAAATAGAAATGTATGTGATCACAGTTTTGTGAATTCACACACACACACACACACACACACACACCAGTTAAAGAGTTTGACTGCAAATACCTAAAACAGACATTGAGAAGGAAACGGGAAAAAAGATGCTGAGGTCACTAGCTGTGTCTGCCATGATATATATTTGTAATAAGATCTTTTGATATTAGACCTAATTTTTTTGAAACCTCAATACAGAGAAGTGGAAACACATTTGTATTTTTACATACAGGGAGATAAGGCGGACTTTATCTTTGGGCAAAGACTATACATTGATTTTGTTGCTGTGTTGTTGTTTTTGAGACAGGGTTTCATTCTGTCTCCCAGGCTGGAGTGCAGTGGCATGATCACAGCTCACTGCAGCCTCAATCTCCCAGGCTCAACCGATCCTTCCATCTCGGCCTCCTGAGTAGCTGGGACCACAGCTACTATCAGCGTGTTGTCTAGCCCAGCTAATGTTTTTAACTTTTTGTAGAAACACGGTCTTGCCATCTTGCCCAGGCTGATCTCAAACTTCTGGGCTCAAGTGATCCTCTTTTTTTTTTTGAGATGGAGTCTTGCTCTGTCGCCCAGGCTGGAGTGCAGTGGCCGGATCTCAGCTCACTGCAAGCTCCGCCTCCTGGGTTTATGCCATTCTCCTGCCTCAGCCTCCCAAGTAGCTGGGACTACAGGTGCCCGCCACCACGCCCGGCTAGCTTTTTGTATTTTTTAGTAGAGACGGGGTTTCACCATGTTAGCCAGGATGGTCTCGATCTCCTGACCTCGTGATCCACCCATCTCGGCCTCCCAAAGTGCTGGGATTACAGGCTTGAGCCACCGCGCCCGGCTTCAAGTGATTCTCTTGTCTCAGCCTCCCAAAGTACTGGGATTACAAGTGTGAGCCACCGTGCCCGGCTGACACATTGATTATGTGAAGACACTGTAAAAAGATTCCTATAATCCGACAAAAAGACCAGGACCTCTTCTGAACTGAAGAAATTCTGAAAGAAGTTTTGCTAACGACGGGCTGCAAAATGATACAGGTGAATGTGTTCATTGATGGCAGAGTTGCATTGCTTTGAGGATCAGGTTTGATCTGTCACTTTGGGGTCCAGGACTAAAACTACCTGAATCTGGCAAGGAGAAATGGAAAAAGACTGTCTTCTTGTTTGGAGACCAAGCAGGTCAGAAGTAGGTGTGGAGCTAAGCAGAGCCCATCTGAGAGGGATTGGTCCCTCAAGGCGGGACTCAGCCTCTGGATCTGGGAGTCATGTCCTGTTTGTTTGGACACATGTACTTTGTGTCCTGTGTAAGTGGTTTATTAATTTTTTCTAGTTTTTAATTACCTTCTGAGGATATTGCCTACAGGGATATTTTACTAACTCTTCCAGTCTTGAGTCAGCTGTGGTCTGGGGATTAGGGAGGCAGGATCCATGCATGGGAAAGCTGCTGCTGTGAAGTATGGAGAGAACATCTGCAGGGAGTGAGCAAGGCCTGGAGGGAGGTTGTTGTTGAGGTGACAAATAACATGAAAGACATATTCTGGAACATGTTGGTGTCCCTCTGGGACCCCTGGGAGAGACTCCGTTAAAACTCTGTATTTTCTCCTAATCAAGTAAAGGATCTGGGGCTTGGGCCTATACTGGTTGTTTTTTTGTTCTGTTTTGTCCTGTTTGTTTTGTTTTTGAGACAGAGTCTTGCTCTGTCACCCAGGCTGGAGTACAGTGGCACGATCTCAGCTCACTGCAACCTCCACCTCCCAGGTTCAAGCAATTCTCCTGCCTCAGCTTCTTGAGTAGCTGGGACTACAGGTATGCACTACCATGCCCAGCTAAATTTTTTTGTATTTTTAGTAGAGATGGGGTTTCACATATTGGTCAGGCTGGTCTCGAACTCCTGACCTCAAATGATCTGACCACCTTGGCCTCCCAAAGTGCTGGGGTTATAGGCATGAACCACCATGCCTGGTCCACTGGTTGTTTAAGGGAAGGGTTTCTCATAGGTTAGAGAACTTGGGAATAGCCAGGCTATACTTGGGGTTCATAGAAGTTTGACTTTGGTCTCAGTGTTTTTCCAAATATACAGTTGGATTTAACCTTGACCTTTGGAAGGCTCAATAGCCAAATGCCCACCTCAATGTCATATCTTGCACCTCTGAGCTATTATAAACATTCCTCTTATCCTTCTACTCCAGGGAAAGGCTGAAATTTGTGTGCATGCAATGAAAACTGAGATGCACTAGAAATTTAGGTGGTATCTTACCGTCTTGAAAGCCAGTGACTAGCTTTATCGCCACATTTCTAGATCCAAAATTTAAGGACACATTTGTCTCAAAGGATCATATAAAGTATCAAGTCCATGCAAAAGTATAGGAAATTTAAAACTGCAAGAGAGTACAACAATCTTAAGAGCACATTTTTTTTCCTTTTTCCTTTTTCTTTTTTTGGCGACAGAGTCTTGCTTTGTCGCCCAGGCTGGAGTGCAATGGTGCAATCTTGGCTCACTGCAACCTCTGACTCTCAGGTTCAAGCAATTCTTGTGCTTCAACCTCCTGAGTAACTGGGATTACAGAAGCTTGCCAGCACAGCTGGCTAATTTTTGTATTTTTATTAGAGATAGGGTTTCACCATGTTGGCCAGGCTGGTCTCAAACTCCTGATCTCCAGTGATCTGCCCACCTCAGCCTCCCAAAGTGCTGGGATTACAGGCATGAGCCACCGCACCTGGCACTTTATAAAATACTCAGGAAGTATTTTCTTTCTTCCTTTCCAATCTGTATGCCTTTTCTTTCCTTTTCTTGTCCCATTGCTAGGCCTTCCAGTATGACATAGGAGTGAAGAGAAGGTGTCTTTGTCTTATTTTCAGTCTTAAAGAAAAACTGTTCAGTCTTTTACCATAGTATGCTGTTAGCTGTAGGATTTTTTTTAAAGAAAATATTACCTTTACTGTGTTAAGGAAGTTCTTTTCTAATTCTAAATATTTGAGAATTGCCATCATGACGCAACTAGGTGGGTTTTCCTATTCAGTCTGCTAAAAATTACATCGATTGATTTTTAAATGTTGAACTAGCCTTGCATTTCTGTAACCATATATATATTTATGTATATATGGTTTTGATTTTGCCCGTATTTTGTTAAGGGTTTTTGCATCTATATTCATGGAGAGATATTTGGTCTGTAGTTGTTATGTCTTGTACTGTTTTTGTCTGGTTTTGGTAGTAGGGTAATATTGCCCTCTGAAAATGAGTTAGGGAAGCGTTTCCTCTGCTTCTATTTTCTGTAAGATATTGTGGAGAATTGGTATTTTTTTCTTCACATGTTTTGCAGAATTCGCCACTGAAATTCTAGTGCTTTACTTTTCTTAAATTTTAATTATCCATTTGATTTTTTAGTAATTACAGGTCTATTGAGATTATCTATTTCTCCCTTATTAGTTCTTATAGTCTCTTTCAATGAATTAGTTTATTTTATCTAAGTTATCAAAGTTGTGTGGAAGTATCTTTTT
Source organism: Macaca mulatta (assembly GCF_049350105.2). Taxonomy (NCBI): domain Eukaryota; kingdom Metazoa; phylum Chordata; class Mammalia; order Primates; family Cercopithecidae; genus Macaca; species Macaca mulatta. The sequence continues at coordinate 15,206,088 of NC_133410.1, forward strand.
CAAGTGCTCAAAACATTAGTTTATCAAATTGCTTCCATGAAATTGCATCAGCATCATGAACCAAATTCTCCTGTCAAGTAGGTGAGGAGACAGTAAGTCATGACCTTAGTTGCTTACTAAAAATGAAAGGAGTTTGAGGAAAGCTGATAATTCTTCGACAACATTACCATCAGCCACCCCTTACCATTTCCAGCAGAGCTGGCCAAACGGATCTTCCTCTATCAATAGCAGGAAGTGGGTATCTATCTGGTATTAACAAACATGCAAATTAGTGATTTAGGAATCACACAGTCCCTGATGATGAAGACACATGATTCCTACACTATAACTTCAAAATGTAACATTGAATACTAAGTTGTTTTAACAATAACAATTTTAAATTAATGTATTTTGGACAAAATATCAGATTTATTTTTTCATTGCATAACATCAATCTATGATTATAATATTCACTTTTTGCCTTGACAGAGACAGACTTTACCATTTGCCAATTTGGAATCTGGTCAAATGCATATTTACCATGCACCTCTAGGATATACATGCATGGACACACACACACACTCCTCTTTATCTCAATGTCTCCAAGCCTCACCAGGCTGTATTTATAATCACATTGAGAATAATCCTTGTGTCTTGCAAGTAGTTCTTCTGTTTATATTCCAGGCCCTTTTCATCCCAAAGTGCATGTTGGTTGGGTCACAGTGGATTTATAAACACAAGCTCACAGAGCATTTTCAGATCCCCAGTGCTCCTATGTGGTCCTCAAGTCTTGAATCTGACTTGTTTTGTCAAAATCCCACTTCTCTTCTGAATTCTCTTGGAGGGTTCCCACAGCACTCTTGGTAGCTGTGTAAATTCATTCATCTCTCAGTTCATAGAAAGACAAGAGAATCACAGTTGAAGCTTTTCTGCAATGCTTGGGACTCATTTCACACCTGTATCATTCAGAGCTTATAATTAGCTTTCTTGCATCTAACCAAACACTAAACAGTGGCTTAAACAAGATCGATGTTTATCTTTATCTTATGTAAATGGAGTCTGGAGGCGGACTTCTCATGGCAGAACGATGACTCCTTTTATAGCCATTGTGGCTTTGGCTTCTATTTTTTTGCTTCCTTACTCTGTTATATCCTCAAGGTCACTACCACATCCAAGAACGCTGTTGGGGCTTCACAATATCTGCACTGGGGGTCATGCTGCAGCCTGAATGTTAGTGTCCCCTCCAAACTATATGTTGAAATTCTAACTCCCAAGGTAATGAACCTCCTAAAGACTCCATTTCCTAATACCATTACCCTGGGGGTTAGAAGCCATCATGAATGGGATTAGTGCCCTGATTAGGTCATGGGGGCAGAGCTACCATAAATGGGATTAGTGCTCTGATAAGAGAGACCCCAGGGAACTTGCTCACCCCCTCCACCATGTGAGACACAGCTAGAAGGCACCACATGATAGCAATATGGAAGCAGAAAAGAAGTTAAGACCAATTAAGATGGAAGGCTGATGGTCCCATAGGCAGAATCAGGAGGTCCATGGGTAGATAGATGTGGCCCTGCTGATGATACTAGGTGTGGACTTGCTGCGATATCCATGTGGTGCTGCCACAGCTGGTCAGAACAGCCACCTTAGAAGACTCACCTGAAAAGTTCTGCTTGAAGGCACAAGAGAAAACTGGCATGTCTAGAGAGGAGAACAGACACAACAGAAAACTCTCCTGAGGGTAAATCCAGGTTTGAAGGGCAGAGGGGAAGTATAGCAAATGGAACCAGTGAAGACGACAAAGAAACAACAGCTGGAGAAATACGGGCAAAGCAGGGCAGTGCAGAATGGCCAAGATCCAGGGAGGAGGATGGCTGGAGGGAAAGGGAGAGAGAAATGGAGCGGAAGCACCGAGAGCTTGAAGTCAAATGGAGCAGACAACGGCAGAGCAGGCCAGTGGGTCTAGTGTTTAGAAAGCCATTGGCGCCCAAAGAGGGCATTGTTTTTTGAGGTATTACCAGTGGGACAGATGGTAGTGTCTTTAAGCCTAAGTCAAAATGAGTAATTAAAAAAAAATTTTAAAAAGAGTCAGCTGTGAAAATAACTTTGAAGGTTACGGCCAGCCCTTGCATTTGCATGATGCTTGGTGCTTTCCCAGCAGGATAAGCTCCATAATTTGCAGGGTCCAATACAAAATCAAAATGTGGGTCCCTTACTGAAAAATTAAGTATTTCAAGACAGTAACAAAACATTATAATAAGAGCAGAGTCTTTCTGAGTCTGGGGCCCCATGCAACTGCATAGATTCCACACACCCATGAAACTCACCTGCTTCCAAGCAGTCAGTTTTCCTCTACTCTTTAATTTCAGAGATGAGTTCTGGAGATGGGAAAAATCCATATGAGTCATTTGGGATAAATATCTTTTCTCAGCATCGAAACACCCTTCTTACTTGGGGGTTAGAGGGATTTCCCATTATGTGAGAAGCATGCTCCCCTCTACCAGGCAAATCCTCTGCCAACCCCAAGCAACCAGGCTTAGCTAATTAGGTGCTCCTTCCCAGGATTTTGAGTCTTGAGGGAGAAGTGCAAAGATGCACGATTATTAAAGATAATTTCCTGTGGCGGTGGCAGAATGGAGAGGCCAGGGCAGAGGTGAAGGTAGGGCAGGAACAGCAGTGAGTGTCCAGTGGAACCCAGGAGTACTGTCCCATCCCATATTTCCCTGGGACCTGCTTGGGCGTTCTCTGCTGCTCAGCCTTCCTTGACTGTTGCCCATTCTCCATATAAAAGTTTATGCTGGGGAAAGGGTCCCTAAGACCACCCTTGGGCTTAGTCATTCACTAGAAGGATCACAGAATTCAGCAAAGCTGTCATGCTTACAGTTTTGATTATTACATTGAAAGGACACAGACAAAAATCAGCAACAAGAAGAGGCGTGCAAGGCAGGGTCCAGGCATGAGCCTCCAATTGCGCTCTCCCAGTGGCATATGTGAACAGCAATTACCTCTTTCAACAAAGATGTGTGGTAACACAAATGTTGGCAATGCTGATGTTTGGCAACACAAGTATTGCCAACCAGTGCAGCTCACCAGAGCCTTGGTGTCCAGAGTTTTTGCTGGAGGCCAGCCATGTAGACACAGCTGACAACCCACACGGCTGAGATTAGTATCCAGTCTCTCCAGAGGTTGAGCTGTGGCCCTAGGGCTTCACCATCAATCACGATTCTAGCATAGCCTATATGACATAGTCCAAGGCCCCCAAATAAACAAAGACACTCCAATTCGGCAAAACATTCCCAGGCTTAGGGTTTACCTCTCAGAAGTAGGGATCGCAGCCACACCTTTCTTTGGGCAAGATAAATCTTTCACTGCACACCAAGCCCTCTTCACCTGCTTTCTCATCCATTCCTCTGGGTTCTCCAAGCCCTTTCTTAGGAAGCCCCTCCAAAGAGTACCTGGATCCTCTCAATACCTCCTGAGGTGGGCACAGCAGATACTGTGATCTGTATTTTTCCAATGATCCAACAGAGGCCCGGAGAGATCTAGGAACTTTCCTGAAGTCACAAAAGTTGATGTAGGGCTCACATGTTCTGAAACCTACCCCAATGTCCTTTTGATTCCACCCAGCTGTTGGGGATGTAATTGCTCTAACAGGCTAGCAGCTGTCCAGGAGGACTTGGAGTCACTAGAAAGGTCAGAAGACTGAGGTTGGCTGAACTTCATCTCAAATATTTGGGGATCTGAATTTTTTTAATTCCTCATAAGCCTGATGAAATTAACCCAGGGTTTGCCTTCCAACAGTATTTTGTGGATAAATAAGGCTTTCTGTAGGTTTTCACAAACATCCAATGTTAAGACATTTCACTATGTTAGGAAGCTGGCCAGACTTTCCAGGAAACATGGCAAAACCAAAGGGCATCCCTACATCCATGGAATGGAAAGTAAGTCTTTATAACCAATAGGTTATAATCCCTAAGCGATTATCCCCCACTGTGACCCAGAAGTAAAAGTCCTTTGTGGTGGGCAAGGCTTGTCTCCTAGCCAGGGGACAACTCACCCCAGCCCTACCACCAGCTGGTCCCATCTGCTGCTGGGAGCCCTGGGAAAGAGATGGTCACTAAGGTAACCACAAGTCACTGAGGGTTGGGCAGACACAGACACACAGCAGCTGTCACTGCTGGGCACACAGCCTGTGCCCTGCTCTGGAGAGACCCTGGGGGCCTTCTGCCAGCTGAGGCCTCAGACCTGGGGCACACAGGGCTGCCTAGAGAAAGGTGCTTTGAGAACCTTCTTGGTCTCCGTAGTGTTCCTGCAGATCACGGATCATGGAGACATCTCTTCCAACTGGGTAGACTGAGGCCAGGAGCAGGAACTGACACTTAATAGCAGAGCTCAGACTTCAACTCAGTGGTCCTGACACCAACTTGAGAGCTCCCCGCTTTAGAGGTGAACTCTTGATGCAGTGAGCTCTCCAGGATCCCAAAGAAAGCGGCTGAATACGGCTGCAAGGGATGATGCAGAAATACCTCATTCACTCATTCAGCAAACATTTACCAACTGAAATCAGTGTGTTGACAGGGAGAGGGCTGTGGCCCTTGTATTCAGAGGGTCCAGTAGGAATCCCTCCTTGCCTCTTCTGGCTTCTGGCAGCTTCAGGCAGCTCCAGACATCCTTGGTTTGTGGCTGTATGACTCCAAACAGCCTCTGTCTTCACATAGTCTTATCCTCTGTGTCTCCCCATATTCCCTTCTCTCAGGAGGACACTTGTCATTAGATTTAGGGCCCAGCTTAATCCAGAATAATCTCAACACAAGATCTTTCATTATATCTTCAAAGACCCTTTCCCGAAATACAGTCAGATGCACAGATTTTAATGGATGCATATTTTGGTAAGGGAGCACCGTCCAACCCACTGCCCCCACCCTGTGTCAGTCTGTTTTAAACCCTGGGTGCTACAGGAAACACAGCAGACAGGGCCTGGTTCTCTGAAGTATATAATCCAATAAAGAAAAGACAATCTACAGATGGTCACCAACTTATGATGGTTCAATTTAGAATTTTTCACCCGTAAGAGGATCCAAAAGCAACATGCATTTAGTAGAAACAGTACTTCAAGTACCCATACAACCATTCTGTTTTCAGTTTCAGTACAGCATTCAATACATAACGTGAGATATCTTGATTACTAAATAAGCTTTGTGTTAGATGATAAGTGTTCTGAGCATATTTAACATAGGCTAGGCTAAGCTATGATATTTGGTGGGTTAGGTGTATTAAATGCATTTTCAGTTTACAATATTTTTAACTTATGATGGGTTTATAGGGATGTAACTATGGGCATCTGTATAATTTAATGTAGTTTCAGGTAATGATAACTGCTCAGAAGAACAGTTACGAAGGGCAGAGGAAGACTCTCTGGGCATGGAGTGGGTTCTCTTTTGGATGGAATGGTCACAAACGCTCTCTTAGAAGGGGTTTTGGATGGCTCAGGTCACTGGCACATGCACACATTTCCACCTATCCAAGTTCAGGGGCCTGGGAGACAACAGTACAGTATCGAGGAAAGAGCAGACACTTGGTAGCTTGTCTTTCACTGGGCTTGCATTGGAGGGGCACGACGTTTCCTGCAGTCCTTGTAGCTGAAGCTGAAAATGCATTTAATATACATAACACACCAGATACCATAGCTTAGCCTCGCCTACCTTAATTACACTCAAAACACTTACATTAGCCCACAGTGGGGCAAATTACCTAACACAAAGCCTATTTAGTAATCAAGTGCTAAACATCTTATGTAATGTATTGAATGCTGTACTGAAAGTGAAAACAGAATGGTTGTATGGGTGCTTGAAGCACTGTTTCCACTAAACGCATATGGCTTTTGCATCATCTTAAAGGTGAAAAATCCTAATATCTGCCAGTAGCATTTATGAAAGGAAATGGCAGCACTTTGGGACTGCACTCATTGGAACCTCAACTTTCAAGACTGCCATTTACCAAGTGTTTTCTATGAACGAGGCATCTCATCAACCAATCAGGATGCTGAATGGAACTTCTCCATTGAGATTTCCTGAGTCCTCAGAAGTGAAGACAATGGGTTCTCACACATTTTAAAAGGAGGTGTTAGACACAAGCCCACAGAAATGTCCAGATCTGCAAAAACCTGTGACCCTTGCTCACCACTTGCATCCAACCTACACAAGAGATGAGAAATTCAGAGAAGACTGATCAGAGAAAGCTGTCCCTTAAAGCAAATGCACAGATGTGGAGCTTGTGGCAGTGTTTGTCCTCTTCTTCCTTTTATTATTTTTAGAGACAGAGTCTCGCTCTGTCACCCAGGCTGGAATGCAGTGGCCCAATCATAGCTCACTGCAGCCTTGGGCTCCTGGGCCCAAGGGATCCTCACAGCTCAGCTTCCTGAGTAGCTGGGGCTACAGACCCACACCATTGTGCCTAACTTGTTTCTCCTTCTTTTCTGAGAGGGAAAAGAAAAGCCAGGGCTCCTCATCCTAAATGAGGGGAAGGGGCAGGAGGTTCTCTGGGGGAGGGGAGGGGGTGTCCATGGGCCAGTCTGGTTTCTGACTGCATGCTGGATGTCTCCTGAGCTGCTGAACTGTGTACCAGGGCCACTACAAGGCCAGAGCAGAGTGCAGTGGCAACGTTGGGTGACACCTTGGCCTCCTGAACTTTGGAGGTCACACGCTAGAGTCAGCTTTTTTCCTGAAGATGTCCAGGATGCATGAGGAGGATGGTCAGGCAGCCTGGGGAGCAGCCTGCAACCCCAGAGACTGGCTGGGCCGAGGGAACACCAAGGAAGGGGCCAGACTAGAGCCACTCTGGAAACAACCCTGCCCAAGCAGGCTGCCTGCCAGAACTCCAGGGCGGGCCCCTGGGGCGGGAGAGAAGAGATGAGAAGGAGCTGGGAGAGGTCAGATCAGAGGGTGCGTCTGCCATGCCAGCAGGCCCCAGGTGGGGGCAGGGATGGAAGCGAGGCTAGTAGATATCTCTGAAGAACCCACAAAAGGTACCTCCTTGGAGACAGAAAAGAAAGAGGGCTGTTATGGGTTGAGTTGTGTCCCTCAAAAAGATGTGTTGAATGAATTCCTCACCCCTAGAACCTGTGAAGGTGACCTTATTTGGGAATGGGGTTGGGGCTGATGTAATGACTTAGAATGAGGTTGTGGTGGACCAGGGTGGGCCCTTAATCCAATATGACTGTTGTCCTTATTAGAAGAGGGAAATTTGGAAACAGACACAGAGAAGAGAGCACCATTGGAATAGATGCAAAGATTGGAGTTGTGGTGTCACTATCTAAGGACAGTGCTTCGGGGGCTGCCAGAAGCTGGAAAAGGCAAAACAGGACCCAGCCCCAGGGGTTTCAGAGGGAGGCTGGTCCTGCCAACACCTTGACTTTGAACTTCTAGCTTTCAGAACTGTGAGAGAATAAATTTCTGTTGATGTAAGACACCCAGTTTGAGGTAGGCTGCTATGGCAATCCTAGCAAACTAATGTAAGGGCCAACTTTTGGTCATCTGCCACATAGAAGACCCATGGACAGATACTCCAAGAGTCACGTGAGGCAGCCTTGAGTTCACATCTCCCCTCCCCCACCCACTCCCTCCCCAGCTCCAGGTGCAACAGGGCATATGAAGGACTCACTGTGTCCTATTCCTGGGGCTGTCCTTGCCTGAGCTGGGGAAAAGGCAACTGCTTTGAATGGGACGTGAGATGAAAAAAAAAAAAAAAAAAAGCAAAACAGAAGATCTGAGTGGCTTAGATTGGACTTGAATCTTTTTACTACCAGATCATGCTATAGGATCTACCCATAGTGTGAGAAGTTTCCCCAAAGAGTCCACAAGAAACATACAGGTAGGAATATCTGATGGGCTCTGGCCCAAAACTTTCCCCTAAGCCTCAAGGAGAGCCAAAGCACTACTCCGAAAATGTTGGAGGCAGAAGAAAGTTTTCTCAGATTCTCTGCCATCTCCTGGACTTCTCCATAAATGGAAAGAAGGCTCAGTTCAGCTTCACTAAAGTCTTGGATTCTTGTTCCCCTGGGACTGAAACCTAACCCGGAGCCCAGGTCACTACAGGGAAATGATCCAGACCTCAAGGAATTGCAAAACACTTATGCAGGCAACAGCTTTGCCTGGAGGCTGGCCAACAAAGGTCACATAATGGACAGAGCAACATTTTGTAGTGGGGGCAATGCTTTCAGAGAGGCAAGCCTTTGGGACTGTAGATTAGGATCCAAATACCAGTGTAAATAGAGCAGAGCTTCCTGGGTGAGGGCTTGGTTGCTCAAGGTGAACAGTGTGCGTCTTTGTCCATGCTCAGCTCCACAGTCTGGAGTTAGTTACCCTATCATCAGAGTTAATGGCAGGAAACAGAAAGTCCCCTAGTGGGTGTTAGGTATACAGATAATTAATACAGATAATTAGGTGCTTGCAGAAATCATCTGAAAGCTGTCGGGAAGCCAGGTGGCTCTAGACTGGGTCTTTAGGAGTGTTTAAAAGGCATCTCAAATTTGTTTTAAGCTGGTATGGTGAGACATGAAAGTGACTGTCATGAAGAAGTTTGCTACTCACAGGTTCCTAGAAGCAGGGCATGCAGGGCCACATGGAGAAGCACCGATGTCAGTACTTTACTGAGGTTTCTACAGGAGGAACAGGTGAGGTAGTGTAAGCAGCTTTAGGATTGTCTAATTTGAATACTCTTAGCAGGCTCTTGGGCACAGGGGCTGCCCCTAGTTGTCTGTCCCTAATTGTCTTTCCCTGGGGCTGTCCCAAGTTATCTGGCCCTAGGGTGACTAGAGCAGGTAAACAGTGGCCTGGAGTGTGAGAGCAGACATAGGAGGTGGTTGGCTCTGGATTGGTTGGTTTGCATATGAAAGGTACATTGACTCACAGACCAGAAGTTTGCTATTCCTAGGAATTCCCTAGTCCAGTAAGGGGTGGTCCCTCCAGGATCAGCAAAGCCCCAAGATGTCAAAGCATCAAAAATACAGAATAAAAACACCAACTGGGCAAGGAATTGCTTCTGCAACATTTGAGAAGGCAAGGAAACAGGGGGCTACACAAGGAAGCTCATGAGTGCCAGAGGATTAAGATAGTGTCTGTAAACCACTAGCAGAGTTAAAGGCATTAAATCCTCAATTAACAGCCACTGCTACAATTCTTAGCATTGTTTTGAGCTCTGTAACTTGGCTACACAGACAATGATCATATTATTAGGTTTGCACTTAAAAGGAAAGAAAAGTCCCCTGTCATTTGACTATCTCTGAGACATCTGGAGTTTGTGACTTTCCAGGAGCACAGTACTAATCACACGTACACTCCAGCAATACTGGATGCACTAAGCGAAACTGGTGACCTGGAGTATATTGAGGTGCGTAGTTCTGAACCTCACCTTTTCATAAAGGTTTGGTCCTTGCTGGGGGCTGACATTGCCTATAAGAGGACCTAATAAAGCTCAGTGCTCTTTCCAGCATTTTCCTGTAATACCCTTAGAGGTCTTCTAATCGTGTAGTGCTTTCTGTTGTCCACTAGCCAAGGAACACAGTAAAGTGAGACCCAAACCAGAAAGTAAACCTGAAATGCAGGCAGAGGGCCAATCCCCACATGCACAGAGCAGAAGTGCAGAAAAGGGGGGAGGGGACACACCTCTTGTGAGCACCCTGGACAGCTGTTTTGCGGTTAGCCATTGGCAACGCCATGAGGCTGAGATGTGTCTCAGTTTTATAGAGGATGGCAAAGCTCAAGAGGTTATGTACTAGCAGAGGTCCCACAGCAGGGTTCACACCCAGGTCTGCCTAACTCTGCAGGCTAGGAGGCTTCCAACCACACTACACAGCCTGGAGAAAGAACTGCACATGAAGAATGAACTGTGGAGAAGGCTGCCTTTGCCATGCCCATAGAGGGCAGCCAGGTGGGGTTGGGGAAACTGTGGAATGAGGTCAGGGCCTCAGAGAAGAGCAAGAGAGGCAGGCTGCAAAGATGTCCCCCCACGTCTCTGTTCTCCCACAGACACCCACCCAACTTCCCAAACTGGAACTGCATTTCTATGTACTTTTGCTAATGGAAATCCCAGCAGAGGACTTTGTGACTTTTATGGTTTGTTTTAGTAACACACCCTTCACAATTTCTAAAGTGATAAGCATCATTGTAAAACAGAGAAATGCACCTTGTATGAAAACAAGTCTCCACACCCACTAGGATGGCTGTCATAAAAAAGACAGATAATAGCAGGGTTGGTAAGGGTGGGAGATATTGGAACCCTCATAGTCTGTGGACGTCTGGTACAGCTACATTGCAAAACAGATTGGCAGGTCCTTAGAAGGTTAGACAGAGTTACCATGTGACTCAGCAATTTCACTCCTGGAGATATGCCCAAGACAAATGAAAATATAGGTCTACAGAAGAGTATGTACATGAATGTTCACAACAGCATTATCCACAATAGCTAAAAGGTGGAAGCAATCTAAATGTCCACTAATTAATGTGTAGGTAAAGAAAATATGGTGTCTATACAATAAATGTTATTCAGCAATACAAAGGAATGAAGTGCTGATATGTGCTGTGACATGGATAAACCTTAAAAATGTTATGCTAAATAAAAGCAGCCAGTCACAAAAGACCACCTGTCATGTGATTCCACTTTCATGAAATGTCCAGAGTTCATAAATCTATAGACAGTAGGTTAGTGATTTCCTAAGGTTGGGTTGGGTGGGTGGCTACTAGTGAGTACAGGGTTTCTTTCGAGGGTTACAAAAGTGTTCCAACATTGATCACGGTGATGGTTGTACAACTCTGTGAATATATGAGAACTTATTGAATTGTATACTTTAAATGGGTGAATTTTATGATATATGAATTATATGTCAATAAAGATGCTATAAAATTATAAAAACTTGCATGTGGATATGTATAGCAGCCTTATTCATAATCACCAAAATTTAAAAGCACCAAGATGTCCTTCAACAGATGAATGAGTAAATACACCGTGGGACATCCAGAATATGAAATATTATTCAATGCTTAAAATAAATGAGCTGCCAAGTCATGAAAAGATGTGAAGGAAGCTTAAATGCATATCTATGTGAAAGAAGCCAGTGTGAAAAAGCTACACATTGTCTAATTCCAAATGCTGTATATGACATTCTGAAAAAGGTAAAATTATAGGGACAGTAAAAAGTTCAGTTGTTGCCAGGGATTGGTGGGAGAGACAGATGAAGAGGCAGAGCACAGAGAATATTTAGTGCAGTGAAACTATTCCATATGATACTATGATGGTGATCCATGTCATTACTCATTTGTCAAAGCTCAAAGAATGCACGGCACCAAGAGTGAACCCTAATAAAAACTATGAACGTTGGGTGATAATGATGTGTCAATGTAGAATTGTCATCAGTTCTAACAAATGCACTACCCTGGTGGAGGACGTTGACAGTGGGGGTGGCTGCAAGTGTGGTGGGTGGAGAACATATGGGAACTCAGTACATTACACTCAATTTTTATGTGAACCTAAAACTGGTTTAAAAAATAAATGTGTGCAAAAATACAGTTAGGTAGAAGGAATGTCTTATGATTTTATAGTATAGTAGGGAAATTATAGCTATCAATAATTTACTGTACATTTCAATACAGCCAGAAGAATTGTAACGTTCCCAATACAAAGAAAAGATAAATGTTTGAGGTGCTAGACACGCCAATTGCTCTGATTTGATCATTACACCTTTTACACATGTGTCAAAATATCACATGTGTTGCGGGAAGTCAGGGACCCTAGATGGAGGGACCGGCTGGAGCTGCAGCAGAGGGACATAAATTTTGAAGATTTCATGGACATTTATCAGTTCCCAAATAATACTTTTATAATTTCTCATGCCTGTCTTTACTTTAATCCCTTAATCCTGTTATCTTCGTAAACGAAGGATATACGTCACCTCAGGACCACTGTGATAATTGTGTTAACTGTACAAACTGATTGTAAAACACGTGTGTTTGAACAATATGAAATCAGTGCACCTTGAAAAAGAACAGAATAACAGCAACTTTTAGGGAACAAGAGAAGACAACCACAAGGTCTGACTGCCTGCAGTGTCGGGCAAAAAGAGCCATATTTTTCTTCCTGCAGAGAGCCTATAAATGGACACGCAAGTAGGAGAGATATCGCTAAATTCTTTTGCTGGCAAGGAATATTAATATTAATACCCTGGGGAAGGAATGTATTCCTGGGGGGAGGTCTATAAATGGCCGCTCTGGGAGTGTCTGTCTTATGCGGTTGAGATAAGGACTGAGACACGCCCTGTTCTCCTGCAGTACCCTCAGGCTTAGTAGGGTGGGGAAAAAACTCTGCCCTGGTAAATTTGTGGTCAGACTGGTTCTCTGCTCTCGAACCCTGTTTTCTGTTGTTTAAGATGTTTATCAAGACAATACGTGCACCACTGAACACAGACCCTTATCAGTAGTTCTGCTTTTGTCCTTTGCCTTGTGATCTTTGTTGGACCCTTATTAGTAGTTCTGCTTTTTGCCCTTTGAAGCATGTGATCTATTCCCTGTTCTTACACCCCCTCCCCTTTTGAAACCCTTAATAAAAAACTTATTGGTTTGAGGTTCAGGTGGGCATCACGGTCCAACTGATATGTGATGTCATCCCCAGTGGCCCAGCTGTAAAATTCCTCTTTGTGCTCTTTCTCATTATTTCTCAGCCAGCCTACACTTATGGAAAATAGAAAGAACCTACATTGAAATATTGGGGGCAGGTTCCCCTGATAACATGTATCTACCAAATATGTACAACTATGACATATCAATAAAAAAACACAAGACCCTATTTTTAAAAATCGCATAATGAAAAAAAAACGTGGGAGTCTGACCACACACACAAATATGATAATCACTCAACAGTTCAACCAATGTTCTTGGCTCTTTGTAAAGACTTAAAAATATAGTTTCCTATTATAGTGTTTCATCTGTTCTCCTTTGCTAGGGTGAAAGGAAAATAAATCTTGGGGGCCCCAAGTCACTAAGCTAAAGGGAAGAGTCAAGCTGGGAACTGCTTAGGCCAACCTGCCTCCCATTCCATTCAAAATCATCCCTCTGCTTACTGAGATAAATGCGCATCTGATTGCTTCCTTTGGAAAGGCTAATCAGAAACTCAAAAGAATGCAACCATTTGTCTCTTGTCTACCTATGACCTGGAAGCCTTCCTGTTTTGAGTTGTCCTGCTTTTGTTTCAAATTGTGCTGCTCTTCCGGACCAAACCAATGTTCATCATACATATATTGATTGATGCCTCATGTGTCCCTAAAATGTATTAAACCAAGCTGTTCTCCAACCACCTTGGGCACATGTCATCAGGACCTCCTGAGGCTGTGTCATAGGCACACATCCTTAACCCTGGCAAAATAAACTTTCTAAACTGACTGGACCTGTCTCAGATATTCAGGGTTCACACTAGCGATATGATATAAGCATTTTTCTATGTCAATAAAGACGTTATATTTTAAAATATCTCCATGGAAATGTATTATGTGGATGAACTATAATTAATTTAAACACCATGTTTTTTAGACATCATCATAACTTGTATTATAAAGAACATTGTGAACAAATCACATGTTCCTAAAATAGATTCTTAATGACAATAAAACAGTGAATATTTGTTGAGTGCTTACTAAGAGCCAGTGACTAAGTAAAGTGCCTTGCAAATGTTGCCACAATTAATATTCAGAGAAACTCCTGGTGGCAGGTGCCTATAGTCCCAGGTACTTGGGAGGCTGAGGCAGGAGAATGGCATGAACCTGGGAGGCGGAGTTTGCAGTGAGCCAAGATCCCACCACTGCACTCCAGCCTGGGCGACAGACTAAGAAAAAAAAAACTTCAGAGAAACTTAGGAAGCAGACACTAAAATTAATCCCATTTTACAGATAAAGTAACTGAGACTTGGAGATTCAGTGACTTGCCTAAAGTTAAGCAGCTATAAACAGGAAATACTGTGATCAAACTTGGTTTATCTGAATCTAGAACTTGAGTTGTTATTCATTCTGAACCCCAAAATATATTGAGTTTATGTATCTTTTAATTCTTTTGATACCTTCTGTCAAATAGCTCTGGGCCCAGAAAAGTCATATTAATTTATAATTTCTACCAAAAATGCAGAAAAGTGCTCATGATCCCCATCAGCATTGGTTTTATAGTTCTTCATTATCTTGTATTAATTTAATATGCAAAAACTCCTCTCCTGTTCTTGTTTCAATTTGCAATTTTTAAGTTACTTGAGAGACTGCATATTTTTATGCTTACTGGCTGTATGCATTTATTTTTTTCTGGAATCAGTTTTGCATATCCCTTTCTTCTCTTCCATTGAGCTCTCTTTTTTCTTATTGATTTTGTATGGCAATAACCCCTTTGTCATATGATTTCCAAATATTTTTCATGCTTTACTTTTTTTTTTTTTTTGGTGGGTGGGGGTGAATGGAGTCTTCCTCTGTTGCCCAGGCTGGAGTGCAGTGGCATGATCTTGGCTCACTGCAACCTCTGCCTCCTGGGTTCAAGCAATTCTCCTGCCTCAGCCTCCTTCTGAATAGCTGGGACTACAGGGGCATGCCACCACGCCTGGCTAATTTTTTTATATTTTTAGTAGAGACAGGGTTTCACCATGTTGCCCTGGCTGGTCTCAAACTCCTGAGCTCAGGCAATCCGCCTGCCTTGGCCTCCCAAAATGCTAGGATTACAGGCGTGAGCCACCGTGCCCGGCTATGATTTTTTCTTGTAACTTGACATTCCATTATTTTTTGTTGATTATTGATTTTACACTGAAATCAAGTGTGGGCTCCAGTTACAAACCTTAGACATAGAGAGGGGTGGCAAAGCACAGGAGAATGGTTTTCAATTGTTTTAAAGCAGTAGAAAACTTTTTGTCTGATAAAATTTTATTCAGAACCTAGGGTGAGATATAAAATATTTTGCAACCCAAAGGCATAGGCACCAATCGGAATAGACTCAAGCCTTAGCCATGCCAGGTGCTGTCCTTTGAATGGGGAGAATCTTGGGACATAGCAAGTGTGCAGGTGTCCTCCAGGAGTGGGCCTCCGAGAACTTGCTCTTTCAGGGGTCTGCCGTATTACTCCAAGGGGGAGTGGGAAAGGGATATTTAGGGAACTTGGCTTTCCGGGCTGTCCTGCCAGCTTCGGTAGCTCTCCTGGCCTGCAGCCCCAGAGGCTGTCTCCTGAGCAGGGAGACATGTAATGCTAATCTCCCCAAATGGATCTCATCTTTCATGTAGGTCTTGGCAGTTCTTCTACTGAAGAAGGGTGGGTCAGAGATTCCTACAGTGGGGAAGAGGGCAGGTGTGGGTAAGGGCAGCAGGGGAGACGTGACCTGTCCTCCTTATTCCCTGGACCTCACAGGTGGAGATGGCCTTGAAGAAGAGATTGTGTCTGAATGAAGATGGCGGGGAACTCACCTTTCCCTATCCACTCTTCTCATCCTGTCCTTTCAATCGCTCCAGGAACTGCACCCTCCCTCTACCATCTTGCTTTGTGTGTTTTGTCATCTTGCTACCACGGGATGCCCAGGTATCATGAAGGCGAGACCGCAGGGTCTTCTGAATGTGGGTCAGTCTGAGAACAATTCCACGTTACATGGAAGGAAGCAGAATGTGTCAACTCGAGTCTTGATTTTCCTAGGAAACAACTGAGTCTGGCTCCCTTAAGGAAAGCAGGTTCCATCTGTAACATGTCTTGGATCTTGATCCTTGAGAAACAAAAGCCCTGGAATTATTGAGGTTTTAACTAAGGAGCCTTTGACTCCGCCTGAGCCCGGTTTATACTGCCAGTTACAACATTTAGCTGCCAGTGGCTCTTTCTTAATCCTCCTTGATGACTGGCACCAGTTGCACCTGGGATTGTTTCCTCTGATTCTAAATGGAATGATGTTGCCACCCTTCTGTCTGCCATAGCAGAATGGTCTTTTCCATCAGACAGACTGGGTTTAATTCTTATCTCGCCACCTGCTGCATGATTTTAGGCGGTTCACTTGGCCTGCCTAGATCTCAGGCTCCTCAGCTATAGGCCTGAGATGTTACCCTCCTTGCTGTGAAGATTCAGACAGGATGTGGCAAGCACCCACCCTTCTTTTCTGTGTACCCTTTGGTCCCTGTGTGGAATTAGCTGATGTGCACGTCATTTGGAGGGGCCCATAGAAGAGGACAGTTCTAGGACCCTTCGCTGCTCTGCTGGTCTTGCCCCTTCTATGGCCTGGACCTAGTCCAGCTGTCAAACACAGCCCTCAGCACCGCAGAAAGGCTGCAGAGGGAGCGGACCAGACAATGGTTCAAGCAGGGTTTGAAGCCAGCCTGCTTGGATTTAAATTCTGCCTCTGCCACTTACCGTATTACTTTGAACTTGCAGCTTCTCTCTAAATCGCAGAGTTGATGAGTTGTAAATGGCTATTTAAACATAAAAGCTTGTTGTCATTTGATCATAACAGTAGCGCGGGAAAACGAACCGCTCTAGGACGAAACCCAGGGGTGAGGAGGCTGCCTTTGTGTTTGTAGACAGAGTTCATGGGCACATAGAAGACTCTAATTCCCAGTTAGGATGCTGCTTCTGCAATGAGATAAGACCTCAGCTTTTCAAATGGGGTCAGCAGGTTGCTAGGGGGATTATCTTGTGGCCTAATTAAATAGTGGGAAGCAAAAGGACTTTTGCAAGTGAAGGAAAAGACTACATTGATATCAGTGATCTACGTTAAAATAACAGAGCTAATTACTGCCATTTTAATTAGGAAATCATAGGAATGCAATTTACCGTGGCAGTAGGGTGCTCTCCTCAGGCAGTGGGGTGGGACAAACCCACAGCTGTGGGTCAGAGACTTGCATTTGGGGGGTCTTGACTTCAGAGCTAGTGTGTGATCTGTGACCTAGGCCAGGCTGTCTAGCCTCTGCAGGCCTTTCCTGCTCTGAAAAAATGAAGATAATTAAACCAATTTCATCTAGTAGAGAAGACAGTTGATGAGAACACAGTTCAGGGCTCTACAAAATGCAAAAATTTATTAACATTACATCTTGATAATTTCTCTCATCTCTCAGAGCAGGGGAGCCCTACCTTATTGGAAAATGGAGATTTTGTTTCCTTCCTCATTAGTTATTTGTCCACGGCCTTTACCCACAAAAACTCAAGGCAACATATAGAAGTATATGTATCTATGTTTAAAATTACACATAAGAAACAGCCATCTGAAACTCTCTGTGGTATTTGTGGCAATCAGTATTTTAATAAATACGATAAGGAGTTTCAGATGGCTATTTCTTTTTTTCTTTTTTTTTGGAGACAGAGTCTTGCTCTGTCACCAGGTTGGAGTGCCAAGGCGCGATCTTGGCTTACTGCAACCTCCACCTCCCAGGTTCAAGCGATTCTTGTGCCTCAGCCTCCAGAGTAGCTGGGATTACAGGAGTGCGCCACCATGCCCGGCTAATTTTTTTGTATTTTTAGTAGAGACGGGGTTTCGCCATGTTGCCCAGGCTGGTCTTGAACTCCTCAGCTGAGGGAATCTGCCTGCCTCAGCCTCCCAAAGTGCTAGGATTACAGGCGTGACCCATAGTGTCCAACCTACTATGTCCATTTCTTATACGGAATGCAGAGCAGTAAAAGTGATCCTCTGAGACTCTTCTTGCCACTTAGTTCGTTGATTGAATGAATGAGTAAATGGAAGATGATGAGTTAAGGTTCCTTTTAAATAAGATCCCTCTTCATTCCCTGAAGACTACTTTATACTTTTGCAGTACCCATGATAAGCTGTTAGACATTCCCTCCCTTGCAAGCATAATCCAGTCATAAAGGCATCGTGGGCACAGGACCTCTTCCCTATCCACCACCCTCTGACCATCACCCACTGTCACCTTTATGACAAAGGATGCTGATGCTGCAAATGGTCAGGAGCCAGTGCCAGGGCTTTCACTAAAGTATCAGGATGTGACACATGAAAGGTTTGGTGGCACACTCATCCAAAGGAATGGAAAAGAACCACTAGTAAAGACAAAATGCTTTTTTTTTCTGAACACAAAGGAGACTGAGCAAAGCCCTCTTTTGTGGGAGAAAAGGGGTCATTTCACACCCAGTTGCTGTGTCCTCAGCCTATGGGGCAACAATGGTGGAGAGAAACAAGAGGATGCAGAGTGCTGAGTCCCACAGATTGGGTTCAATCCATCAGATACCCTATGCACCCTGGCCCCAATGATGTGAGCCCCATTGAAAAATGACTCATATTCTGCATGACAAGTTGTCCAAAGTCATTTGGGGAAATATCCAGATGGTGAGTTTAAACAGAACCTTAGGAAGCATTTGTGACAACTGTGTGCTTAAAAAGACATGGGGACAGTTTATCTCACATGAGAAAAAGAATGCCGAGAAATAGCTGTAAGTGGAGCACACCTGGAGAATATCCCCGGGGTGGGGTAGCCTGTGTTAGAGAAGTGAACCCTGGGAAGACAGGCACTGAGGAGCTGAGAACCCTGCCCAGGGCTAACTCTTCCAGGAGGGCTCATCTGCAGCCTGGCAGCCGAGGTCTTCTGTGGCAGGCAGAGCTCAAACAACTCTTCCAGCCATACCTCTTCCCACACATCCCAGAGCTCAGCTGACCTGGTGCTCTTAAAGCTGCTGGAGTTGGGTTTACTGTTACCTGCAGTTGAGTCTTGCCCAACAGAAATCCAGTTCAAATGCCTTCTTTCCCACAGAGCTTAGCATAGCCTCCCCTCCCTCTGGCCCACCCTGACAATGATCTCCATATGCCTATGGTTCTTACTGCATCTGTTCTGCAGTTCAGTGATGGTGACATGTTTGATTCACCGTGGGTTTAGCCATGAGTACCTAGCTTTGAATACTATGTACCATGTTTTGAATACTGCAGGTAAACGTTTGTTGGATGAATTGGACAAAATGGTCAAAATGTGAAACCATTCACCTCTTAGATTAGAAAGCGAGGGAGAAAGGAAGCATGACTTGCTGAGATACTTACATACATTATATCACTGAAACATGCAGCCATCCTGGGAGGTTTGTATTATTATTTCTATTTTACCCAGAGGGGAGAGACTCTGAGAGGTAAGATTGTTTCACCAAAGTTACTTGTTAAGATAGAGGCAATGCCTTGATTCAGACTCAGGTCTTTCTGATTCCAAAGCAGAAAGCTTTTTCTACTTTTCCCAGCAGTCTTCCAGAAAAAGAGGCTGTTTTTGTGAAAAAGAGACTGAGTTTCCCAATGTCTGGGTTGCTCCTTAGCAAATCGCTTTAAAGATTTCTGAAATTTCCCAATAGAATGTGGGCTAGAGGACAACTCCCTCAGGCCCACACACTCAGCAACCCCCAGGAAAGGGGACTAGACTATGGTTTACAGAGAACTAGGGATGAGAAGGCGTCCAAGAGTCACCTAAATCTTCTGTCCAAGGAGGGTATGATTCAGTTCCTTCGGTTTGTGCCATCTTTCCACCTTATTCCATCTTCTCTAAAACATCTACCCATGGAAAGTCTTGGTCCTTTGAGCTCACTGGAGTGACTCCTAAAAACAGAGAAGTCTCCAGTAGCTATCTGAAGTCCGAAGTCCAGCACTGGCTCAACTGACCAGAAAGGTTATCAAATGGAAGAGAGAGAAAAAGCGAACAAAATGTACATGACCATAGAATGACAGGATGGAAAATCTTTCAGTAAATTCATTGGTGAGTGCATCCAAACATCAATTCTCACTTTACAAGCAGACAAAACGAAGGCCTGAAATAGTTAGGGATCCTTCCAATACTTCATAGTGGAGCTTCACTGGAATCCATTTTTTCTGAGTCTTAATCCAGTGACTTTGAATATACGTTATTTTTCTATCTATGGCACGTTTTTTTTTTTTTTTTTGAGATAGAGTTTCGCTTTTGTTGCCCAGGCTGGAGTGTAGTGGTGCAATCTCAGCTCACTGCAACCTCCACCTCCCGGGTTCAAGCAATTCTCCTGCCTCAGCCTTGGGAATAGCTGGGATTACAGGCACCTGCCACCACACCCCGCTATTTTTTTTTTTTGTACTTTTAGTAGAGATGGGGTTTTACCATGTTGGCCAGACTGGTCTTGAACTTCTGACCTCAGGTGATCCACCCGCCTCAGCCTCCCAAAGCACTGGTATTACAGGCATGAGCCACGGTGCGTGGCCCCATGGCAGTTTTTTCTTATAGACACATCATATGAGATGCTTCATGCATCCCCCTTTTGGCTTCTTACCAAAGGCCTTGTAAGCATTAAGATATTAACGTGTCCTTTCTTTCTTCTTTATTTGTAGGTGGCATATTTCAAGAGTAAGAATTGATTTCCAAGTCTCACTGAGGACCTGGCCTAATCCCTTGGGTGGGGCAAGGAATTTCCACCTTTTAATGGATGCATTTGGATCCCCTAAAAAAGTGAATGACCTTTAATTCATTAACTTATTTAAATCATTAAGAAAAACATTGACATCAAAAAGAAAAAGATACAAACATGTCACTAAAAATGCACTGAAAATATCTAACAAATATGTTTAAATATTTAATTACATTCTTAAAACTGGGTACCTTTTTTAAAACATCGGTAAGCTTGGCAAGACCTAGGAGGCCACTCATTCAACCCAGGGCTGGTGAAAGTGTGGAGACTTCAGGCATGCTTCTACACTCGGTGCCTCTGGAAAGCAATTTGGCAACAGACATCAAGACTTTGTCCAACTAATTCCACTCTCAGAATGTATCCTAAAGAAACAATCAGAGAATTGTCCAGCACAGAGGAAGGGATTAAACAAATGAGGATATGGCCATACATGGGAATTCTACATAGCCAAATTGAAAACATTTTAAATTACTGACAAGGGGAAAATGCCCACTACACGTAAAGCGAATGAAGCATGTTACAAGCCAACATGTATGGTAGAGTCTCACTGAGGTCTATTTACATGTGGAAACCTATATCGATTATATATTATCAGAAAGAGTTGAAGAAATATGCACCAAATTAGATGGTGAAATTATAGGTATTCTGGGGGTACATGTGCGGGTTTGTTATACAGGTAAACTCGTGTCATGGGGTTTCTTTGTACAGATTATTTCATTACCCAGGTATTAAGCCTAGTGCCCAGTAGTTATTTGTTCTGCTCCTCTCCCTCCTCCCACCCTCCACTCTTAAGTAGGCCTCAGTGTCTGTTGTTCCCCTCTTTGTGTTCGTGAGTTCTCATCATTTAGCTCCCATTTAGAAGTGAGAACATGGGGTATTTGGTTTTTCGTTCCTGCATTAGTTTGCTAAGGATAGTGGCCACTTATTATTTACGGAATGAAACACTGAAAGCTCTAAAAATGTGTGATAATTGCCACTGCTTGAGCCAGGAAGCGGGCTACTCTCCCCAGTGTCCCCTCCTCAGCGCTGAACAGCAGTGCTGGAAGCCCTATGCTGGCCTACGGTGGGAAGTCCCATTTCCCAGCCCAGGCACTGCATCTGGACTCTCGGAAAACCAGGGCCTTGGTTTCCTGGTTGGCACAAGGATACCCCCATTCATACTGCGCCCACCTTGCAGGGTGGAATCAGAAGTCAAGGACAGAAAAGAATTATCTGTACGTGGTGGCACATGCCTGTAGTCCCTGATACTTGGGAGGCTGAGGTGGGAGGATCCTTTGAGACCAGGAGTTCAAGGCTGCAGTGGAGCTATGGTTGAGCCACTGCACTCCAGCCTGGGTGACAGTGAGACCACATCTGAAAAAAAAAAAAAAGAAAGAAAAAGTGCCAGGCATCACATAAATACACCTCACACTGTCATGATTCCTTAGTGAGAAAAAAGATGATTCAACAATATAAAATATAAACAGGATAACCAGAACAATCTATTCATAATCCAAATGCTAAAAATAACACTCAGCAAAGCCAATCTATGGAGAATTAGAATCACATGAGAGTATGGAAAATGTGAACTGAAAGGAGGGCAGAAGGAATGGAAATTCTGTTAAGTATGCATGCTTTTGTTAGAAAATGATTTAAGAAAAAGTATTTTGTAAGAGCTCTTGTGGAAGGCTGTCCTGAGGCCTACAGGCTGCATGTTGGTTACGAGCCAGCACTCTGGGATCAGAAGGAGCAGGGTTGAAATCCTGGCCCTGTTACTCCCTAGCTGGGTGACTTTGTTGAGAAAAGAGCCTCTCGAGCCTCAGTTTCCACATGTGTAAAATGAGGACTTTTTGGGGACATTGTGCAAATTAAATAAGGTAATGAATTAAAAGGGCCTTATATGATGATTTGTAGTAGATGTTTAATAAGTATTGGTTTTAGGCTGGGCACAGTGGCTTATGCCTGTAATCCCAGCACTTTGGCTGAGGCAGGTGGATCACTTGAGGTCAGGTGTTCGAGACCAGCCTGGCCAACCCGGTGAAACCCTGTCTCTACTAAAAATACAAAAATTAGCCAGGCGTGGTGACACGTGCCTGTAGTCCCAGCTACTTGATAGGCTGAGAAAGAAGAATTGCTTGAACCCAGGAAGCGGAGGTGGCAGCAAGCCGAGATTGCGCCACGGTGCTCCAGGTGACAGACAGACTTCTTCTCAAGAAAAAAAAAAGTATTGGTTTTAAAATTATTATTAATACTATAGCACTTATTTCAAGACAAAATTATTTGATAACTTCTTGGGAGTACAGGACAACAGAAGCCCCGGAACAGGGTTCAGATGCTTTGTTAGAGCTGCTTTAATGCTGAGAGATCCCATCATCCTAGGACCTAAGTCATTTTTGAACTAATCTTTGAAAGAGAAATGAACAGTGCATTTATATCCACAATAATTGCAAGGGAAAGTCATCTTATTTTCTACTGTGTTTTCAAGTAAAGATGGATAGAATCTGAACTTCAAAAAAATGTCATCTTGTCAACTGGAAACAATGTTTCCAGTTCTTAGTGCAGCCCCCTCACTGGGATAGTGGAACAGTTTCCTGCCGCTTGACAGGGGCTCACAGATGCTTCCACCTGTTTCCCCCGGGCATCATTTCAGAGAGTAGCAGAACTGGAGGCCATTCATCACCATGATCATCCAATGAGAGACACAATTAGATAAAAGTTGACTTTGCCTACTAGGTGGTGTCAGCATTGAAGAAACAAATGGGTAAAGCTAGGTTCAGAATCCCCTGTCCTGTGTCTGTGTCGCCAAAGGAGGTGTTAAGGTTCCTCCAAGACGCTGCTGCTGCTTCGCCCTTCTGAGGTGGAGAAGAGCCAGACCAGGCTGGGGGCTCCTGGCCCTGCCCTGGCATGACCCCAGGCCTGCCTGAGCCTGGTTTATATCACAGAAACAGCCCTTTGCTAGCCTCTGATTTTATGCTAGTTGCCCTGCAACCCATTCTTCAGACAGCAGAAGACAGTAATATCCTAACTCCTTACCTCATCCTTGGACCAGTAGTATCCTAACTCCTCCAGTCCTGGGGCTTGGATGACCTGGACTTCCACTCCCAATCTGTTTTGTTTGTTTGTTTGTTTAGACAGAGCCTTTGTTTTCTGAGACAGAGTCTCGCTCTTGTCACCCACGCTAGAGTGCAGTGGCATGATCCAAGCTCACTGCAACCTCCGCCTCCCGGGTTCAAGCAATTTTCCTGCCTCAGCCTCCCGAGTAGCTGGGGTTACAGGTGTGCACCACCACACTGGGCTAATTTTCGTATTTTTAGTAGAGACGGGGTTTCACCATGTTAGCCCGGCTGGTCTTGAACTCCTGATCTCAAGTGATCCACCCACCTCGGCCTCTCAAAATGGTGGGCTTACAAGTGTGAGCCACGGCACCCAGCCAGGACAATCTGTTTCAACAGGCCCCAGGGCAAGTCTCCCCACTACAGTGTGAGAACCCTGGAAAGTCATCATCCTCTGGATTTCAGGGTGATGGGTCCAAAAACTCACCTCTACTTTTTCCAAAGATTGGAGAGACTAAAACAGGATCTGGGGGCCAGAAGTTCTCTAGCATATGACCATATTCTGTTTAAAATCCACGATTGCTGTCACTCACTCAAGGCCAGGCAGCTAGACAGAGGCAGAGCAGGCTAAGACCAGGGGCTTCTAGATCTTCCTGAAACCCCCGCAGCTCCTTCTACTGCACCTTCAGGGCTCCACCCCATCCCCTGGCAATAGTACCTTTCAGACGAGTCCTGCAGAGTTGGGGGAGGGAGAAAGGATATACAATCCACTAAGTGGTGTGATTCAGCACCAAAGCACTTTGCAGGGGTTTCAGTCTGTTTTCACTGAGCATCTCCGCTGATCTAGGAGTTGCTGGTGCAGCCAGCAAGGCAGGCACGGCCCTTCTCTTTAGAAGCTTATATTCCGGTAGAGAAAACAGATCATACAAATGTGAACAGGGCATTTCAGAAGGTGACCGGTGCTGTAGAGGTAACAAAGTAAGGTGATAGGGACATGATGCTTTCTTGAAACCACGTGGTCAGGGAAAGCCTCTAAAGGTGATATGCAAGCGGAGACCTGAACTAAGGGAAGGAACGTCATGTGGCAGAGGCCCTCGAGTTCAAAGCTACTGAAGTGAGAGGGAACAGAGTATCCTAGGAGCACAAAGAAGTTCATCAGGGTTGGGGGAATGAGGACATGGGGACTGCAATTAATATCTGTGAAATAAGTCTAACAAGCTTTTTATGCCTTTTCCTTGTTATACATTTCACTTATCTGGTTAAACCTGACATTATGGCAATTTCTAACCTTCCCAGTATTTACATTCTTATGTTGACATATTAAAAATGGAATGAGAACGGGCTTATTGAAAATAATTGCAGTTTCAAAATAAACCATCCACTTCGAAGGTTATTCACGCTGCAAGAGCTTATTCATTCTGTAGTTCCTGAGCTAATACCTTTAAAAAAGAGGCCAAATGGGCCCTCAAGACCTCCTTTGGTTTCCTTATAAGCCAAAAACAAGAAACAAACAAAAAACAAGACACATAAAAGCAAAATATATTGTACTGATACCTACACCTTGTCATTAAATATCAAAAAAACCTCAAATACAACTTTACTACACTATGTATAACTGTGCCTTTTGCCAACTTGCTGATACATTTACTCTCTTTTCTTAATAAAATTTAGAACAGCAATGCCTTGTTTGCTCAGCACTGCTAAGCATTAGTTCTTCCCTATAAGCAAACTTTTCAGATAACTCAAGCTCCCTGAGAATGCCATTTTTTTCTGAACAACTTCCCCTCTCAATTGTACACACCTTAATTTGTATCAAACAAACACAATCCTTAATTGTATGTAATGAACACAATCTAAATCAGCCTAGATCTCAGGCTCTTACTGCACACCACACATCACACTGACCTGTAACACAGTTTATCAGCAATCACAGGCATGGCATAATTGACCTCAGGTATATTTTTACTGCTCTCTTAACTCCTTTTGCTTCTACTTCTCCTTGCTGTTAAGCTGTACTTACAATTTACTCTTTTACTATACACACTTTCCTGAGATAAAGGGCAAGAAATGTCTATTTGATAGAGTATATGGACAAACAGAACTTTGCCATTTATGAGCAAGTTTAATGTTTAGTTCAAGCAGCCAAGGGTGCTGGGAGTCTGACCTCTGAAAAAGTGGGGTGGAGTAATCTTTATCTTTTTCCATATAAATAATAAATAATGGGTATCCAGAGAGAGAATTTTCAGAAGAATGTGTTTTAGCAAGATAGGTCTAACTCCTTCCTCCTTTTATGTAAAGATCTCTAAACAGTCCCTCTCAGATTTCCTAATGTACTAACGTGGGGCTAAACTTCATGAACAGAACCTCCAGGTTCAGTGGCTTAGAAACAATGGCATCTCAAAAGTTTCTCTCTTATGTATAGTCAAGCGGAATTTTCCAAGCTGACCAGCAACTCTGCTCCACAGCGGCATTCAGGGATCCAGGTTCCTTCTCTCTCAAGGCTCTGCCATGATGGGCACCTACTGGGACAAGGTCACTACCTTCTCTGGGTTCCACCTGTGGGAAGGGGACAGAGGAGGTGAGGGGGACTCACCCACGGTCTTAAGGGTCCTGGCCCAATAACGGCATACACCCTTCAATTTACATCCCCTGGGGAGAATGAGTCAGCTGGCCAACAGGTAAGGGCAAGAGGGGCTGAAAAATGCAGTCCCCAGCAAGTAGCATGTGCCCAGCTACAACTCTACATAATGGAACAGGAGAGCGGATTTTGCTGGGTAACTAGCAGTCTTCAGGAGGAAAGTATTTTCTTATTTCTATTTTATAGAAGCACTGTAAAATTGCTTATACAATTATCTTATTTCAAGTCAATCCAATAAGAAAAAAATCAGACTTACATAAACATTTTAAAGAACTATATTTTAGAGCTGAAAAAAGCCTAAGAAATCATTTGGTCAGTGAACACCCTGTGACCAGCAGACATTATTTCATTGACTTGTTCCTATCAGTCTTCCACAGAAGAACAGGGACTTACCTTGTTCATTGCTGATCCCACCACTTAGAACAGTTTCCGACACATAGGAAGTGATTAACAAATCTTTGTTGATAAAAAATAGTTGAAATGAGAATATATAACAATGTAGAGATATTATTTTGTAAATTTATCTCCTCCTCTGCTGAGTTACCAGGAGTGGCAGGATATATTTTGATGGCCCAAAATTATAGCAAGTTTCTTTCACTTTATTTAAAATGAATATAAAGTCTAAATACAGGCCAAAGTCCACAAGAAAATCTGGACAAGTGTATCAATGACACTTGGTCTTTACACTTATTCTAAAGGAAAACCTAGTAAGGGTCTGGCCTAGGCTGTGCCTTCATTAGATTTTTTTAAAACCAAAGTACTGTCTTGAACTTGACTCCCAGATGTGAAAAATATTTTGTGTGACATTCAAACCACTTGTAAAATGTAAATACCTTCATTTGCTGAGAAATATTAAACGGTCTATAATCAAGGCCCAGCCTATTTTTTCCAAAGACAAAATTAAACATTTTGCCACCATTAAGACCAAAACAATAATTCAAATTAAGATAGCTCTACCACTTGTGAATTACAAATAAATTCTTATTATACAGTGGGAAATTCACTCTTCCAAATATAATAGTAAATATTAAAAGAAATTCAGTGACCTTTTTAAAAAAGATTACAAAATTGAATTTATTGAGTTTCACACAAGATGCACTTATAAAATTAGTATTGAATGCCATTATGACAGAAGAAATGAACATAATCCCGAACTCCCAACAGCATCTGCAAAGGAATGGAAATCTTCTGAAAATGACAGCACAGTAACAGAAAAATTCAAGCGGAACTGAAGATCTATCTAAACCATGTTCCTGCTCTGAAATCAGGGTTGTGTTTGGCAAAGCTTTCCCCAAACTATTCCATTCACCATGGCATTGTTCCTTTTGTTGGTAAAGGGAGATGGAAAAAAAAAATAATTCTAAAATGGGGCTCCACTAAAACACACACAAAGCAATTAAAAGCTTTTTCATTTTTAACTTAAATACTTCCTGGTTTCACAAAGGCATGTCCATACACTTTCCTCAACATTAATCTTCAGATTTCTTTAGTTAATACAAAACATTAAAATTCACTTACTTTTTTTGTATTTCAAATGAACAGGTCGGAATATTAAAGCTTGCTTTATATTTCATCCAAGAAATGGAAAAATCACCTAAAAATTGCCTTCTGCATATATACATGCCTGAAACATTTGCATGAGAGCTAAACTTCAAAATCAAAACATCAAAGGAAATAACAGTTAACAGGACCACCTTCTGGACAGTTCTGAAACCAGAAGTTGTAGAAGTTTTACAGAAATGCAAACGGGTTTATCAAGATAAAATGGGGTGGGAAATAACTTGACCTATGATGTAGGCCACAAACTAGTAATTAAGTGGAAACAGAATCTTATCTCAAACAAAACCAAAAGCACTTTTTGGATGCTGTTCCCAACAGCCATACACAGATGCCTCCCCACACTGACAGCCACCCATACGCCTCAAACACCCATTTACTTTCACACAAAATCCTCTCCAGACCGGGGCCTGCCCCACCCCTAGCACAGGCCCACCCTGACAGTCACATCCCCACAGACACACACCCACAGAACACACACCCTGCCCCAGCACAGGCCCACCCTGACCGTCACATCCCCACAGACACACACCCACAGAACACACACCCTGCCCCAGCACAGGCCCACCCTGACCGTCACATCCCCACAGACACACACCCACAGAACACACACCCTGCCCCAGCACAGGCACACCCGCTGTCCACCTAAACAGAAGGACTGATGCATTTGATAAGCCCAAGCAAGATGCTGCTGCCTAACACACTTGGAGCATTTACTTACAGTTAAAATTGACAGTTTTGAATTTTGTACACTGACAATTTTTCAGCCTGTTCAACACCAAATCCTTTTAGCTGTAATAATTTATGAAGCAATTAGTTTTAAAGCAAAACCAGTGAAGTATACCTTAAAGTTAACACTGCTCTGCTTCCTTGGTGTAAAAAGTGCCCTTTTGTAAGGGCATTTATATTTTATCCACCACAATTAAATGACATACAGCTCACATTTTGCTTTAAAGAGTAAACTGAAAAATTATGAAGGGTTTTTCCCAGTAATGCATAACCTTCATTAATTTTTAAAATAAATAAACTGGTTTAGCGTTTTTTGTTTTTGTTTTTGTTTACCCTACAAAATGCTACTATTCATTATGTCTTATTTAAGGTAGCCTTTTATTCTGATTAATCAAGATACATCTTTAAGGGTTATTCTGGTGGTAAGAACATTTATGTTGACTTATGTTTAATTTTTTTTAATGCTTTGGCAGATGTAGTAACATTTGAAAACTGTTTGTGAAAATAGTATGAGACTGGTAAGGTAATGTCATGGTAAAAGCTTCACAGTTTTCCAGGTATTTCCTTACACTGAAGAGGCCTTGAGGCAAATTCAACATTCTGGAAGCCCAGATTGACAAAGCAAAACAGATTTTGATGTTGCCTTGGTTGGGTCCTGGAAGTGACGCTGCTGCTTGGCCAGGCAGGAGGAAGTTTTATAATCCATCAAGCTTCCCAGAGAGTCAAGGCCGAGGTCGCTCCTGTCTTGTGATCTGACCCTCAGCCAGGCCACATTACTGGAAGAAAGATACTAAGATCTGCTTGCCAATAATAATTTAAGTTTTTAAATAAATATTTAAGTGCCATGTTTAGCATCTGTCTGTCCTGGCAACACAGCATTTGCTGCCCCAGGACCCAGCTTCGTCAGCACATGGAGCCACAGATTCAGTCAATTCGGTTTCCGCAAATTGTGAACCTGTCTATCTCTAACAAATCTTTCTTTGAGGATCTGTGTTTTAATTCAGAATTGTCCTGCGTTATGTCCTTCTCGTCACCATCTGGAGTTGTCAAAAACTGATCGGAGTTGCTTGTCACAAGTAATGGTATGATATTTTCCTTTTGATGAACAGGCTGATTGGTGACAGAGGCAGACAGGTTTTCTTCTGTGGAAAGGCCTGTGATAAAATAGGTCCGTTAAATTAGAGAAAGATTTTCCCCAATGTGCAATAAATAAAAACTTACCAATATAGTGGTGCTGAAAAAAGCGCCCATCATCCATGCTTTTAGATAAAGCAAATGATAACCAAATAGCATGTTGTATAAGCAGCCATCATTATAATAAAACTTAGAGGCCAATCATCTGTTTGTTCAATTTTATGGAAGGGTATATTACATTGCTCGTATCACACAAACAATGCCATCACCCAACTGTAGAAAGATCACAACTCCTACAATACGGCTCCTCTCTATATAATCAAGACCTAACATGACTGTTGCCAGTCCTGAAAAATTAACATTTGCTCCAATACGGAACATCAGGGAGTGGGCCAAGAAGACTTTACTACATTCTACCTGTCATCTGCAGTCACTTCAGCTACAGTTGGTTTAGCATCATCATCTCTGGGAAGTACAAACCAGAGGTAAAAACAAACAAACAAACAAAACCCCCAGTGTTTATTTTAGGCCACAGAGATTTTGAAGCCTGGCTTTGGGGACAGCTGGGCTGGAGCCCGGAGCGACTCATCTGAATCATACATTCAATCCACGTAAGAACAGCTTCTTTGAGGCAAAAAAGACATACCATCAGCTGTACACATTTAAAATGTATAATCTGATGAGTTCTGACATGTGCATACACCTGGTCACACCACTGCCATGATGGAGGTAATGACACATCCAGCTCTCTTGCACTAATTTCCTCTCTCCTGCCCTCACCCCCAGGACTGCTGTCTTTTGTCTCCTTACAACGTGATGAATCTGATGCAGCCTCGAGAGACGGCCCCCTCCCGCTCTTCAGCTTGACTTCAACACCCTCCTGAATGGTCTCTAGTCTGTGTTCTCCTGACCTCCAAGACATTCTGTGCAAACACTCAGACCCTCGTCCTGAATGTACTTCTCATAACATGACCCCTGAGTCAATGGCCCTGCCCTGTAGTACATGCTTAAAGCTTTTATCCCCATTAGACTGGATCTTCCTTGAAAGCAAGACTGATGCTTACTAACTTCTTTTTATATTTTTTGTGGAGATGTGACTCACTAGGTTGCCCAGGCTGGTCTCGAACTCCTGGGCTCAAGGGCTACTTCTGCCTTAGCTTCCCAAAGTGCTGGGATTATTAAAGGCGTGTGCCACCATGCCTGGCCTAACTTCTTAACTAATATGCATAACAAGAGAACACATACAGGCCTCACTATGAATTACCTAGTTGGCTGAAAAAAATACAATCCTTATTACTAACAGTGTTCTTATAATGAAAACAATTATTTCTCAGTGATTATACACATTGTTATTTTACTTTATTTTTGCTTCCTGTTAAGTACACACGATGAGCACAGCCCCACTTTCAGGTAGGACTCCAGTCCAGCCCAAATCTCCTCTCCTCCCTCTTTCTGAAGCACACTCCACACTTGCCATATTGAGCTGCTAGTTCTCCAGATGCTTTTCCAGGCCTCCATGATCTAACTCATGCTGGCCCTTCTGGAATGCCCTTTCCACCAGCCTGCCCTAGGCCAGTTTCATCCTTCAAGCTTTTAGTTTAGAAGAACCCTCTCCTGTCCCTCCAAACCCTCTGCTCACCTATTTGGACCCCTGTAATTACATGAGGTCTTGAAGGACATCCTTTATTTATTTTTCTATCTTCAGCATCTCCTCTGATACCTGGCACACAATTGTTCCACACATTTAAAAATACATCATTTAAACTAAAAGTCATATGAACAAACACCTTTGTGAACAGGGAACTGCCACCTAACAACAAAAATTAAGTCAGTGTCCCAGTTCTTCCTCCAAATCTTCCAGCCCAGAAACCTTGGAATCATCCTGAACTCTCTTATTCTTCTCACACTGCGTAACTTCCTCATCAGCAAATACTTCACACAAACCTCCCAGGTCTATCCGGAACCTGGCCAGGTCTCCCTGCTCACACTGCCTACCCGGCTCCTGGCCAGGTAGCTGCCTCTCTGGTCCCACCCCTCTGGAGTTTATTTTCCACAAAGCTTGAGAATGATCCTTTTAAAATGTCAGCTGCTCCATGCCACTGCTCCGCTCAAAGCCCCACAACAGCCCCCTTCCACCTGGAGTCAAAGCCAAGGTCCTTGTAACAGCCTGCAGCCCTCCATGGCCCCCAAAACCCCCTCTCCAGTCCTTTTCCCTGGGAATGGGCCACTGCAGCCACCTTGCTTTTAATGTCCTTTGATGCACCAAGCCTCTTCCTGCTGGGCCTCTGACTGGGAGCTGCTCCTGGAAGGCTGGATGTGCCGTCCTCAGGCTCCAGGACTCTGTGCAGTGCCATCTCCTCACACTTGGGGGAGCATCCAACTCCCTGTTGTACTTCCCTTTCCCCGTCCTGCTTTGTTTTCTCCGCAGTTCCCCGTCACTTGACATAGTGCATATTTATTTCTCTCTACCCCTCTTCCCGACAATCTAGAACAAGCTCCACAGGAGCAGAGAATTGCCTTTCCACCCCACTGCTGTATCCACTGGAGCTGACGTGTCACAGGTGCTCAATACTGAACAGCGAATGAGTAAATGGAAAACTCAGAACACTGGGCCAGGTATATATGCGATGGGATCTAAAACACAACCATTAAAAGACCAAAAAACCTAGGCAAAGTGAAACCAATCTTTAAAGCGTTGCTTAACATTGATCGAACTGTGATTTAACTATTTGAAAATGATCCAGGGAAGTGAAGAAAGGGACCAAACCTACCTTGAGAGGGTTTACATTTGTTCTGTGATTTACTGGACGGCTTGCCTGGAGTGCAGGCTGGGGGAGGATTCGACAGCTTCTCTTCCATTTTGGCTTCTTTCACATACTGGCACGATTTCCCCAACAGCACAATGCTATTAAGTACTTTCAGGGATATCAACCTAAAAACAGAAACAAAACAAACCATATCCGTTGGAATTCATCTAAATCCCTGTGAATGCTCATGGCTAAGGAGAAGGCAGGGGGCATGGGATGGGGACAGGTCAGGGATTTCGAGGAATTTACACAAATCTTGAGTTTTCTGAGGCTTCTTTGCCACAAAGAAAAGCTTCGGAATTCCTTAGTGTTCTTCTTTTTTTTTTTTTTGAGACAAGAGTCTCACTCTGTCACCCAGGCTGGAGTGCAGTGGCGCAATCTCGGCTCACTGCAACCTCCGCCTCCCGGGTTCAAGCAATTCTTGGCCTCACCCTCCTGAGTAGCTGGGATTACAGGCATCCACCACCACACCCGGCTATTTTTGTATTTTTAGTAGAGACGGGGGTTTCACCATGTTGGCCAGGGTGGTCTCGAACTCCTGACCTTGTGATCCACCTGCCTCAGCCTCCCAAAGTGCTGGGATTACAGATGTGAGCACCACGCCTGGCCTCCTTAGTTCTCTTATAAGAAATTATACGACTTAGAAATTTTTCCTGGTATTAAACATTTTAACATTTATTCTTTTATTATACAACAAATACATTTAGCACATGCAGATGAACAAAAAAAAATAATAAAATTACACGATTCCACACCCTTATGATAATCACTGTGACATTTAGTATGTTATCTTTCAGTTGCTTTCTCTGAGTACGCCTCCATTTGTACTTTCTTGCTGTATAGAAACAGGGTCTATTTTACAAGGCAGTAGGCGAGGGGAGTCAGGAGACAGAGCATGGACTCTGGGGTGAAGTGTGTTGGTGTGGAGTCCTGAGTCCACTGCTTAGAACCTGTGTGCACCTGGGCAAGCTACTCAAGCAGCTAATCTGGAAAGGAGAGCACTCAGGTAAGGTGCTCAGAGCAGTGCCTGGCACACAGAAATGGCAAGCAATTTTGTTACTCTTGTTGTTATTTATATAACAATGTATCATGAATATTTTTCCATATCAGTTAATGTTCCTCAGTGACATTATTTTAAATGGCCTTATAACATCACTGTATGGGTTATCAAATAACCAAGCCCCAAACAACTCTTATTTCTGGATATTTAGATTATTTTCAATATTTTGCTTCTACTAAAAAGTTTCTGATTAAGAAAACATGTTAAATCTGTATTTCCTTAGGATACCTAGATACTTATGACTACAGAAATAAAATTTCTGGGTCAAAGAATATGAATATTTTAAGGCATTCAATATAAATCTGGAAAAAATTATGGGAAGAAAAAAGTCTCGCATTAACTTCAATGCCAGTTTTACAGCCAGTGAAGAAGCTGGTTTTCTTTTTTTTTTCAAGAGACAGTCTTGCATTGTCACCCAGGCTGTGGTGCAGTGGCATGATCATGGCTCACTGCAGCCTTGAACTCCTGGGCTTAAGCAATCTCCCACCTCAGCCTCCTGTACAGCTGGGACCACAGGCATATGCCACCACGCCCAGCTAATTTTCTTTTTTGTAGATCTGGGGTCTTGCTATGTTGCCCAGGTTGGTCTCAAACTCTTGGGCTCAAGCAATCCTCCCACCCCAGCCTCCCAAAGTGCTGGGGCTACAGGCATGAGCCACCATGCCATTTTCTGCTCAGCTCCTTTTGTGGTCTCCCCTTCCCGGGCCCTCTGCCCCCATGACTGCCCATGGACCACTGTAGCTGCCTGGCGCCTGCTGTTCCTCCACCAGGCCTGTGTCCCTGTGCCCTTCTGCTAAGCCTATGCTTTTCCCAGGTGGCTGCACAGCTCCCTTCCTTACTGAAACACCAGCTGACCAGAGAGGCCTGCCCTGGCCACCCTCTCTAGGCAGGCTGCGTCTGCCTCTCCCATTCATCTCCTCATACTATTGTGCTTTTCTTCCTAACGATTCCTACCAACTGTCAATAGAGTGACTTGCTTTTCTAGTTGTTGTCTATTTGTTGTCTGGAATTTCTGTGACACCAAGGCAGGGCACTTGTCTGGCTTCTTTTTGGCCAAGCCCTAGACCAGCCCAGGCCCAGGCCCTGCTGCTGAGCAGCTGCTCCCTGAGGAGCGCTGAGCAGAGCAGTAATGGCGGAGGCTGGCAAGTCCTCCCACTTTAGCTGGCAAGAGTGAGTCTGGAGGGAAAGACGATAAACTGGGTGTAGTGGGGAAAAACCTCAGCATTTTATGTCAGGAGGCCCAACTGAATTCTGATTTTATTTTTTTAACTGAAGACAGATTCTTGGGTTTGGTGCAGTTAATTGATAAAGAAGGCATGGACAAGGTAGTTTTGAGAAAGTTTCTGAAGGAGAAGAGGATAATTTAGGAATTATCCTGAGATGAGGATTAGAGTAGATGAATAAAGTAGAAAAGTGAGCAGATCTGTCTGGCTGTGCTATCCAGGTGCAGAAGTGAAGCAACATGGGGAGGGAGGTGACACTGGAGGCTGGGGGCACCGGTACCCTGAATTCTAAGTAACTCAAGATTAAAGTACATCCCCCTTGGTGAACTATGCACAGGCAACTGTAACTAAACAAAGGTTTTCAGATGTAGCATATACATGCTTCATTTCGTGATTATTATGTAAAAAATACTAGAATATTAGATTGTCAAACAATTATTCCCACTGAGATTACAGCAATACCACTTGGTAAGCACAGCACAATGTTAAAAACGTTGAGGTGCGGTGTGCGACTCTACATTAGAAAAGGAAGGTCTTAATGTTATTTAATGTCAAAAAACGAAAAGAGTTACCTTAATATAGTAAACTATTCATATACTCATTCAAACAAAAAATAGGCAATGCTGTACAGTGTGATCAGAACCTCCCCTCATGTGTGAAACACTGAAATGACCTACATGCAGCTCTGCAGGACACCGGCCTGAGCCAGGCACCGCAGGAGCTGGGAAGCAGGCCCATGACTCAGGATACTTGGTGGAGAGGTGGAAAGTGCAGACAGTAAGTGACTATTCCTATGCTACTTCAACAGAAGCTTCCTGAGCACGTGCCAGGTAGTGTGCTAAGCCCTGGGCAGGAAACAATGTGAAAAACACACTAAAAAAACCATGAAACTGGAACACTAAGCAAATCCACTGCTCAAACTGTGACTGCTATGCTTACCCTCCAACCTTTCTCCTCTGGAGGGTTAAAGTTCGACCTCTCTCAGACCACCCACCCCTCCGAGTGAAGCTCCTGACACACACCACCTAAGTGAGGGTGGAACAGGTTTCCCATTTCATTTTTCAGTAAGTTAACTGAATGCCAGGTCTGGTTACTTTATCATTGTTCACTTCTTGAGAAAAGTAACAATGGCAAAATCATCATTTTATATTGTTATTTTCTTCATACCATTTATTTCTATCTTAGTTAGTTGTTAATTTACTGTATGTCTCCCCCAACTAAAATGTAAGATCATGAGACCAACAAACCTGCAAGATGGATTCCACTGGTCACAGAAAACCTACGCTTGTGTATTACATTTGGTTTTATGTGATGCCCGCCTACAGTGTGCTGAACAATTCAATGTGGCAAACATACTGGAGGGTCAAAGATGTTTTTAAATATGAAAACATGTCTCAATGGCAGGCTTTTATTCATCAAAAAAATGCGAGTGAAACCTAAATCTTAAGCAAAAAGCGCTTTAAGATTTTGCTAAAAATTAAAATAAAATCTAAAGTACTATTAATACTACTACCAAATAGCAGTGTAGTTAATCTAACCAAGTTACAAATAAATACACTGGGAGGTATAGCTATTGAAAGGAAACCCCCAGCATAGATTGGGAGTAGTATGATTGAGATGCTATTAACTTCCATTACATCTTGCATTTATGCTTTACTATATAGCCAAAAACATATTCAAGAATAATCTTACCCAAAATAGAAGAGTATGACACAGGCATAAGACAGGATTCCTTGCACTTTAATTGAGCTTGTTACAACTCTGATGAGCTAGCCAGAAACAAACCAACAAAAACACACAAACAGAACACACAACCACAGAATTATTAGTTAATACTTAAAAAGATTTCACCATGCTGACTTTAACATTTTAGGCATAAATCTATGGCCTTTGTCTAAAAATCCAAGAAGGCAAATTTGTCGATTTGTATCAAAATCTGCCTGCTTGTGAAACCCGTGGTACATTTGGATTGGTTCAAGCAAATCTGGGATGTCTGTGGCTCGTGCAACAGTTTCACTCTTGTGGACTCTCTGAGGTCTGCCCTATACCTAGGTCATGAATGACACATGTACTTATACCTCATAGAGACGCAAAGCAGCTGATTTTTATAAAATATTATTCTGCAAAGTACAAATGATTTCATCTTGCTACATGTGTCCACACCAGAACTAGAATCATTGGGCGGGCGTTTCCTTATTCCTGTTCCCCCCCACCCCGGCCACGCCCCATCCTTTCTTCTTTGACTCTTTTAAGAACCACCAGTAACTCACAGGGAACACAGGAAAAATGGAACCTTAAAAGTTTTGTATTTAGAAAAACTAAACACTATTAAAAAATTAATTAAACATTGAAACATTTCTCTCTTTTGGATAGTTATAGTTAAATACCCATTTTCTTACTTCTTTCACAGAAATAAAGGAATAACAGCGTTATCCTTGGAAGTCTGCTGAATAAATCTGGTGAAATCAGTTAAAGGAAAATGTCCACACATTATAAGTGCAGCTGTGCCCACATGTTAAAAGAGAAAGAGAGACTTAGGGAGAAGTGGTCTTATCTAGTAATGTCAAGTTATCAAATGTCTATTAGAGTATCTTAAATAAACATCACAGTACACATTTAAAAAGACATTTACAAATGCTTTTAATAAAAGAACAATTGGGAAGAGGTGTGGCAATGGATTGTCATATGTTCAATAAACTCTAACTATGAGAAAAGTGACAATGGAAGCCCTCAACTGTGTCACTGTCTCTAACAGGGTAATGTCTACTGTATAGGCATTTGTGACTGAAGTTAACACAACTCTAGGATTTTATTCATTAATATGAAAGGCAAACCAATGATCACATTTAAGGCTTAAATACACCCTTATCTAGCATATTATCAGTTAACTTTTACTCAGTCTAATTTCCATGAGACTTTAATACACAATTTTTCTTTTTTCAGATATAAAATCATTTTAGGACCTAACGTAACGCTTAGAAGAAAAAATTGCCATCCTTGTACCTTAATTAAAGAATTAACTTGTCACAGAGGCCTTGGTATATTTCTCAAGGCTCCTGGATGCTTGCCAAAGCTGTGGCACACAACGAAGCTCTGTGAGCAAAGTGCTGTGGAAGGAAGCCCACTAGATCTCTGCCTAACTATACAACCCCCTTTCAGCACACTGGAGGTGTTCCAAAAGTGTTTTGTCAATTATTAATTATTCATAAATATTTTGCTATAACAGCCATAAACACTCATTTAAAGAATAAAACAAAGACTGAAGAAAAATTTTTAAATACTGAATCAAAAAAGTTCATACTAATTATGAATTTTCTGACAAGTAAGTTACTAGACAAATAAGTCAATTATTAGTTGGCAAAGCAGGATCATATTTAAATCCAATCATTTGACCAATCCTTACCAAAAAAAAAAAAATCAGGCCATGTAGGTTTATCCCTATACTTGTACGTTTCATATTTCTAGTTGTAGTAAACAAATGCAGAAATATTTAATATTCTATTTTATCAATCTCTTAAGCCCTTAACAAACAATTTTATTATTTGGAAGCCTCCATTTTTCTGAAATTCTAGTTCCTTTTCCCAAGCAAAAGAAAGCTATATTATTATGTAATAAGCAAGCTATTAATATAATTAAAAATGTTTTAAAAATTAAACATTTTTAATTATATTAAAAATTAATGTGGTTATCTGTAAAATCACACTGAAATTTAAATAGCATTAAGCCTATTAATCATCTGTCATCTAAAAAAAGTCAAGGAAGCTGGTCTAAAATATAGCTGGTATGATCTTCCCTTTCTTTACACACTTCTTAGTTGATCTGCATGAGACTGCAGCTATAGAAATCTAGATATCCTCTGGCAAAAAAGACAGTTGCGTTTTTTTTGTTTTTTTTGAGACAGAGTGTTGCTCTTGTCGCCTGGGCTGGAGAGCAGTGATGCGATCTTGGCTTACTGCAACCTTCCCTCCCAGGTTCAAGTGATTCTCCTGCCTCAGCCTCCGAAGTAGCTGAGATTACAGGCGCCCACTACAGGCACCCACCACCACGCCCAGTTAATTTTTGTATTTTTAGCAGAGATAGGGTTTCACCAAGTTAGCCAGGCTGGTCTCAAACTCCTGACCTCAGGTGATCTCCCCGCCTCACCTTCCCAAAGTGCTGGGATTACAGGCATGAGCCACTGTGCCTGGCTGGTTGCATCTGTTTTGATGTTAGAATAGATAGTCAAGAAAGAACATAATCAAATACAAGTGCAGCCAGCAAATATTTTTCTTTTTTTCTTTTTTTTTGCCTCAGCCTCCTGAGTAGCTAGCACTACAAGTGCACGCCACTAAGCCAGGCTAAACAAATCCTCTTAATTAACATTATTATAGCCTAATGTTGCTAGAAACTATTTGCAAGCCTGTTCTGGGCAATTCATTAAAATATTCCAAGTTGATGACTTGTTGAGGGTTGATTTAGTAAGTTTCAGTAGTATTTTTGAAAAAAATACTATTTCTTGAGTATAAGAGCAGGAATTTTCATTGCAAAAAGTCTGGACAATTTTTTAAAAGTATTAATTACCACTGATAGAGAATATGTCTTCATTTGGGCACACCATAATTTATTTAACCTATTTTGCTTGCTTCTAAAGTTTATTACAAATGTCATTGAAATGCAAAGCTGTGCCCACAAATCACTGTGTGTCTTTTATAACTATTTCCTTAGGATAATTTCTAGAAATGAAATAACTGAATTAAAGCATGATACTGTCACATTGCCTTGTAGAAAAATACTGGATTAATTTATACTCCCACCAACACGTGTTACAGTGGCCACGTTAATGCCCATGCTCAGGTATTTCCATTAAAAAATATTTTTACTAAATGAATAAGCAAAACAGAGTGTTCTCATTGTTAGGAAAGCCATTTACATAAAACAGCTTAGCGTCACTTATCTATTGGATGGCTCAACCAATAGATACTTGGATATATAAGCTATTGCTATAATTTAAAACAAAATTTTCTTCCAAGTTATTTACCCTTAATTTTTATTTCAAGTCCTTTTGAAACAATCATATTAATAATCCATTTATTAATATTCTATAATGATGGCTTTGTTACAAAAAACATTAAAAAGTATGCACTTACTAAAACAGCTAGTGGGAGAGGAATAAAGCCCATCCTCCGTGCTACAGAGTCGCTGTAATCAGTGTATGCCTGAACAGAGAGGAGCAAAAGATTCAGATTTATGGGATTTAAACAGCATTTTAAAAGTACTATTCACTTATTAGCAGCAAATGTTCTAACCAGGTGAGGCTATGGAGCAAGAACAGAATGTGGCACTTATAAAATGACGTGCAAATCCAAATGTTCACAAGTCTTAAATACAAAGCTGAATAACTTAAAATGCTGCAAAGAGCATACACTACTTAATGTTAAATATTACTATTATTCTTAATCTGTAAATGTTTATTTAGTGTTGAGAACAGAGATAAGTAGGCAGTTTATGTAGCTTTCCTTTAGTTAATATTTCATGCTAAATTAAGCATTATTCAGTTAATTTCAGACTATGCCTTTGTTAATTTTGGATTATGCCCTTGATAAATGCTCACATTTTTCTGTCGGCTGCTAACAAGGTCAAAAGCAAGACTGGCTCTATATTCACTGTAGACCTAA
This sequence comes from Macaca mulatta, assembly GCF_049350105.2. Taxonomy (NCBI): domain Eukaryota; kingdom Metazoa; phylum Chordata; class Mammalia; order Primates; family Cercopithecidae; genus Macaca; species Macaca mulatta. The sequence continues at coordinate 15,246,293 of NC_133410.1, forward strand.
AGACAAATAAGAATGAAATATTAAGTAATATAGTAAAAATATATCATGCAGAAAGACTTAGATTTTATTAATGAAAACGTTTAATAATTAACCAGGAACAAGTGCTAATAACCAAGCAGACATCTGGGCATAATTTCCCTATTTGTTTTCCTACAGTAAAGGTAAAAAGTAACCTTAATTCCCGTGAACTCTTAACATTCATAGATCTTTTAAAAGTTTTTCTTTAAAGGGGAATAAATATCCAATGACTATGATCCTAAGAGTTTGGAATTTGGGGAAGAGTGACTATTTTAAGTAGTGTAATGTATATAAAATAATTTTGAAATTTTAAATTAAATGAATAGTTTTAAAAAATTACTGTTTATCTAACCATAATAATGCCTTCTGAGAAAAATGAATGCTGAAAAAGACATAAAACTAAGTTAGGGAACACAGTAAATATGAAGGCACTTGTGAATGACTATTTCCACTAAAAATTGCACAAGTGTCTCAATCAAGCCTATTAATTTTGACTTCAGATGTTAAATAAATGATCCTATGAAAAGGGAATCATTCTGCATTGAGAAAGTTGAGAAAGTAAATGGTGAAATTACTTTATCAGTGCTTTACAAAAAAGTACAAAACTATTTACTTTAAGTATATTAAAACATTCAGAAACTCATAATCAAATCACAGCTGTTGCAACTGCATTTTATTTTAAATAACTGCCTTTTGAAATAAAACAAATATTACTGTGAGACTGTTATTAAAAGTACCACCCAGTAAAATCTAGAAAACTGTGGAGCTATTATTTATTTTGGGACTGAGGCAGGAATGAGAAATACATTAGGAAACCTTCTTATGTTTTATGTGCAATAAATCTATAGCCACATATCTATTTCTAGAAATTATCCAGAACATCTGATTAAAACATAAAACAAATTTCCCAAAGTTTAACTACTTTCACCAGAAAAACGTAAGGCTCTCGTCTTCTAAAACTTACCAAGAACCTATTCATAATTGTGGAAAAAAATCAATTTTTAAATACAAAATATTTTAAAAACCTAGCCAGAGAGAAAAGTTTTGATGGTCTAAGTTTTAAAATAGAAACAATGTGATTTTAAAGTCTTTAAACAGATTATGACAGTGTTAACTGATCAGAATGATTTTGAGTTAGTGACACTGTCTTCGACTACAGGCTGGTCTATACTTCTACCCCAAGATATGGAATTAGCATTGCCTAATATTAAAACAGAATACTTTTGATAGTGTAATAATTTTTAGAAATTTAAAATTACAATTCTGACTTTAAAGTATTAATAAACTCCTATTATTCTACAACTTTTAAAAATTAAGCAACAGAAGTAAACTTTAAATATTAAAGTGTATGTCAAAATACATACATCTGCAGTAATGTCATTGAATTTGGTGATAAAGGCATGTTTTACAATATCCACGGCAATTTCTGATGCAATTACCATACAGACATCTGGAAACAACACCCAGAGATGATCTATAAATAGAAAAGAGAAAAACAATGAAATATCTTAATATGAACAGAATCCATATCACAGGCTACCAGAGAAATATGAAATATCTAGAACAAAACTGTATTTTCAGTAAATGATGAACTAGTATTCAATTATAACCTTTACCAAAAGAGCTATACTGTATCAAGTTAAAGGATACTTCATTCAACAAATATTTGTTCAGGCCTGGCACAGTGGCTCACACCTGTAATCCCAGCATGTTGGATCACCTGAGGTCAGGAGTTTGAGACCAGCCTGGCCAAAATGGCAAAACCCCGTCTCTACTAAAAATACAAAAATTAGCCAGGAGTAGTGGCGTGCACCTGTAGTCCTGCCTACTTGGGAGGCTGAGGTAGGAGAATTGCTTGGAACCGGGAGGTGGAGGTTGCAGAGAGCTGAGGTGGCGCTACTGCGCTCCAGCCTGGGCGACAGAGCAAGAACAACAAAAACCCAAATATTTGTTCATTACTTTCTAAGTGCCAAGAAGTGCTTTACATGCAGGCTCCGGGGGTTTAGCAGAGAGCCTCTGCCTTTACGAAGCCTACGTGCTGACATGCTGATGGGATGACTAGATTAAGCAGGTTCCTTAGAAAATCCTTTAATTCCAGAGCTGCCTCAACGTGACAGTAAATAGCTAGAAGAGATGTGCTATAGTCTTTGCAGATGAGCAATCTTCTCCTTCTTTGATCACTACAACTTAAAGATATTGATCAATCCTTTGTTTCACTGTCATGCAGATGTTAACCTGATAAATTTGCTCACCATTATCACATTTAAATGTCTATTCAAGTAAGACCTAGTGTTAGATAGATAAATAGGGTAACTGTAGTTTGCAATAACCTACTGTGCATTTCAAAATAGGTAGAAGAAAAGGATTTCACCAGTTCTAACAAAAAGACAAATATTTAAGATAATGGATATCCCAAGTACACTGATTTGATCTTCACAAAGTATACGAATACATTAAATTATCACTTGCACACCCAAACTATGAAAATTATGCATCAATTAAAAAATTTTTAATGCCAATTCAGTATCAGGTACCTGATAAAACACACCCACAGACAACCTGCTAAGAACTTGGAAAAGAATGTAAGAGTGGGATACAGCAAGAAAAAGATAGGGAGAAACACTGACAAGGACCCATAGCAACTCAAGACCCAGGTAGCCGGAGGATGGGATGGAGACCACACAGCTGGGCTATCCTGGCTGACAGTGTAGGCAGCTTCTGTGAGTCTGGTATTACGTCAAGTTTTGGAAATCAAGGGACCTCTTTCTCTGATAAGCTCTGCTACTAACTGCTATATGACCTTGGGCAAGTTTTTTTTTGAATCAACATCACTGGCAAAGGGCAAGTTTCTTAATTAGCTAAATTCCAGCTTCCTCAACCACAAGGTAAGGATAGTAAGTGTCTACACTTAATTATTATGAGAACTAAACGAGATAATGGTGCACAGCAATATTCCTAGCATACAAAATGGCTAGTGCTGTTTTTATATTCCTCATGACCCTGAGAACTTAGAGCAACGTTCCATAAATGGCACTTCGTTGGTTTTTTTTTTTTTAAAAGAAATTTTAATAAACCTAAAAAAAAGAGTGAAAATGGTGAATTCATCAATAAAAGCAAGTGTTCCTTTTATCGTATTATCTGCCATAGCAGTAATAAAGGAGGCAAGATAATTTATTAAAAGTCACAGTATAAATGAGAATGACTTCAAATATCCAGCTGTCTAGGAGGCATAAAGACTGTTTGTCTTTTGTTTTAACCACTCAGCTTTGGGAATTGCTGATCCTACATGTACTCTACTGGAACCAGTGACACATACCCACTCTGCCCTTCATGGACACCCTGTTAGGTGACTTAGTTATAAAGAAATATACCACCATTCACTGAAAAAAATCTGGGTACTCAATGAATCTAGCTGTGTGTGTGGAGGAAGAGGCTTTTCTACCACAAGCCAGGTAGCCTACCTACTCCAGCTGCTGTCAGATATCATTTAATCTTATGGTTTCTCTACGAAAAAAACTTCTGAAAATGTATCTCCAAGAGCATATCTCTCATTTTATATGTTTTTGATTTTTCAGTTACTTGAAAATTACCAATGAATTAAAATAAATTAGTAAGTTAATAAATGCCTATAACATATATAATATTGGGAGTAATAAATGAAATCTAAAACATGGTCTCATCCTTTAAGAATGAGATTCCAACAAAAACATCAGATATTCAAACAAAAACTCTTAAATTACTTGAGATACCTGAGAAATTGATCATTTCCCACTTAGCTCACTTCAGCATTATAATTACCCATTTCCCCTTAATTAGCCTGTAAGTCCTACAAATGTCTTAGTATTTTCTACATTTGCCACAGTGCCTGCCCTTGTGCCTAGAAACTAGCATATGCTCAGTGAATGTCTGCTAACTGAATGGATAATGAAAATTCATGGAATGTTGACAATTTCCTGTCAGCCTGAATTTAGAGATGCACCTAAGTTGCAAAACTTCCACCTTACTTTATATTTAATTTATCCCTACTTAAAATGCTAATCAATGGGTAAAAGATAAATGTTAGGGAAGACCAAAGGTTCTTCTGGTCAACCCCTAAGATGAAAATGATCTTTCTGGATTTAGGTAACTAAAGCACACTACAGTTAAAAATAGAGAGGCTCAGAACTGCCGGGTATAACAGGGTGCACTCACCTACTGAGTATACAGCTCCAGAGACACGGAGGGGTTTATAGAAAATGACAGCATCCCACCACACCACAGAAAACATACCCAATCCATTCTACTGAAACAGGTACTGTCATGTGTCGCTCAGCAACAGGGACGCATTCTAAGAAATGTGTTTTTAGTCAATTTTGTCATTGTGTGAACATCATAGAGGGTACTTACACAAACTTAGATGGTATAATCACACACCCAGACTATATGGTATAACCTACTGCTCCTAGGCTACAAACCTGTACAGCACATTATCATTCTGAATATTGCAGGCAACCGTGACACAATGGTAAGTGTATCCAAACATGTCTAAACACAGAAAAGCACACTAGGAGACTAGGTGACAGGAATTTTTCACGTCCATTAGAAACTATGGGATCACCATTGTATATGTGGTCTATTGTTGACTGAAATGTCATTATGTGACAGATGATTGTTTCTCCAACACCTAAACAGTAAAACAGCCAAAGTCTTTTGAAGCTTTCTGCAATATTCATTTTATTCCGTGTAAAAGAATGATTTTGGCTTAGAAGGAAAATTATAAGACATTGTTTTGTTAAGAGTGAGTTACCTGGATTCCAAGAAAACTGTTCCATGTTTCTTAGACACACTATTAGTAAAAGCACATAATTTGTGAATCGTTCCTTAATATCTAAAAGAAAAAAAAATCAACATATAAGTACTGTAGTGTATATAAACAACACAATAAAGTACATATAGGAAACAATTCTTTTAGCCAGAACATGATGAAATTATTAGACAATGTATAAATGTCCATAAATATACAACTTTATATATATATGTGTGTATATATATGTGTGCATATATATATAGGTTGGTGTTATCTTGGTAAGTCACTGACTTCTTTTGCCAACATAATTCTAGTATGGAGATTCCAGTTTTCTATAAACTTCAAGAAGTATTCAAACCATCAAACTGCTCAGACTGGGTCATTAGATTCCTCCAATGATCTTTGGGGACATATGACAACTGTTTCCATTTTACAGAAGAAAAAATAGAAGCAAAGAGTAAAATGAAAGACTTTGGGTAATAAAATTCCTGTATAAAATCCCAGACTACTTCCAATCTGGTAACTAGTACACAATTACTGAACTTATGAGTCCTTTAGCTGAGAGAATCCTGCTATTACAATAGCATTTCTTGGGGTGTAGGTAAAACTTGAGGGAAAATAACCCCAAATTGGGCTTCATAATATTTACTATAAACTAATAACTATGTGCTGAGATTAGGTGGAATGAATTTAATAAAATCAAATCACTGAATTATTGCTAAAGGCCAGTGTACACATTTCACTTTTTAAGCTGTTAACTTTCTCATAGTCTAAGATACTATGTAATCAAGAAATGGGATGAAATAAATTTGTCTGCAGTTAAGAGTGGCACACCCATGTATGTGTGTCTGTGTAACAGTGGGGGCTGTGACTAGAAACAATCACTCATATAACAACCCAACTCAAAAGTTTTTTTACAGTCTGTTGTCATTTCCCTACTTTCCCAATGCCTCAGTAATCGCAAGCCTCACCCATATCATTCAGCCATGGCACGCCTCCTATAAGTGCTCTGAATTTCAATTTCATCCTGATGTAATTCACGGGACTGTCTTTGCTTCTCTTTTTTTACTTCCACCTTTCCTCACTATTCTCTAGCAATGTGATTAAAAACGTTTATTCCACAGCAAAACCTCCTTCTCTATAAGCGAGTTGGCCTTTACTCTCTGTACCTTCCCTACATCCTTAAGCTCTTCCAGTCAGTTGCTGGTACCTTCTTTTTCAGGGTAGCTCAGCTCCTTATTAGTGATGGGTCTGAGCTGTGCCTTCGCTCCCTCAAAGCCCAGTGGGCACTACTTGCTTCCTACTTCCAAAGCTGAAGCACCATTCATTATGCAGTACCGCATTTTGGAGTGTGAGCTCAGGGCACAGTAAGTCTCAAGGTACCAAGCACTGAGATGCCTCCTTAGGAGGCAGGGCACCTCCGGAGCAAGTCCACGCGGAGTTTTCAGGCACACCTGTTTTGATTCGTTCTAGATCACATGTTTAATTTATTCTGTGACGTCAAAAGAGGATACAGGTTAAAGGAAACTAAGAAAAGTCTGCCCTAGAATAAGTTCCATCAAAGTCTGACACAAAATATATTCTTTGTTACTATAGCTAACTGTGGATCTTAATTCGTGGGGTTAAATTTGCCAATGTATCTTTAATTGGAATTCTGTAGAATTATTCACCAAGCTGTACCTATATGTGTGCTAAGTCCTTTCTAATTTCCATAAATGAATTTAACAATGAAACGTATTTATTTTTGATACTTCCCAAACATGAATATGTAATATAGACTTGTTTCATTACAGAATTATATGAAAATAAATGACCTTGAGAAATTTAAAACACTATTTGAAATGAGCCAAAGTAACTTTTCTAAACTCTAATACAACAAAGCGAAACTACCGTAGAATTAATCTAGCTGTATTTGATTTTTGGGCACATGGCAGCTGCAAGTATAGAGAAAATCTGCAATAATTTCATTTCTAAGGATACTGATGAAAGGGGAAAAACCTATCTCATTAAACGTATATTTAAGGCAAAACAGATTTTATTTTTTCTTTTTTATGATTTCTTATTTTTTTGAGACAAGAGTCTTGCTGTGTCTCCCAGGCTGGAGTGCAGTGGCATGATCTCGGCTCACTGCAGCCTCTACCTCCCGGGTTCAAGCGATTCTTCTACCTCAGCCTCCGGAGTAGCTGGGATTACAGGCATGCGCCACCATGCCTGGCTAATTTTTGTATTTTTAGTAGACAGGGTTCCACCGTGTTGGCCAGGCTGGTCTCCAGTTCCTGATCTCAGGTGATCCGCCCGCCTTGGCCTCCCAAAGTACTGGGATTACAGGTGTGAGCCACTGTGCCCAGCCCAAAACAAATTTTAGAAAAGCAGACTATTCCAAAAAAAAAGCAGACTATTCCAAAAAAAGAGATTAATAAAAATGGATAAATTTGGTAAATAAATGCAATTTTATAAGATGAAGTATGTGAAGGATGGCAAGCTTAAATATTAAAAAGTGACACCATAAAAATTAACTGTATCTTTATTTGATAAGATAAAGATATAAAACTATATCTAACTATAAAGATGAGGCTGTTATGTGAAGATTTTTTTGAAAGTTTTATTCTTACACTTTCACAACTTTTACATTTAAATGTTTTACATAGACATTATAAAATCAAGATTTGACTTTTAAAATTTGAGTTAAAAAATACCCAAATTTTAAGTGTCTCCAAAGAAGATATAAAAAATAAAATTTCTATGAGAATAACAGTCTGATACTGATAATCTAACATATATTAGATAAATAATGCAATCAGCAACATATTTATACCATATCTCACCTTCAGAATAGTCAGGGTTCGGATTAGAACTGAACTCTTACATTGATTAAAAATTAAAATTTCTAAGAATGTTTTCTCCTAACCTTTATCAAGAAGCTTAAAAACACTGGTATTAATGCTTTTAAATATGTCTGATATTCAGATTTTTCCTTGCTATATTACCACTAACAGGGATATACTTTAACATATTTGCAGTCACATTTTAAATATAAAATGAGTGACTATTTCCAATAAACATCCATATTTACTGCAGCTTTGCAGGCTTCTAAGAGTGTTAAGTGAGCTATAAGCTTACTCCAGACAACCTAACTTCTGAAGGACCTTTCCAAATGCACAGTTCACATTACCAATGGGTAAAAATCTACCTAAAATTCTTCATCTCAAGAATGCAAACCAGAAAGACTGGGGTTCCACATTCAGCTGATGCTTATGATAAAATGAAGTGAAGAAAAGGAGAAGTTGTTAAAAACCTGGTTTTATTAACTAAACTACTTTTCACATGTCCTCAGGCAATTCCTCCAAAGAAAATATACGGTGAGCTACCACTGAAAGGGGTAAAGTTACTCTCAGATTTCTCCATGAAGTCTTCTCTATTAAACCAGCATGAAGGACTAAAACTTACACTATGTATCTGGCAAGTCAACTTCAGATGGAGAAAAAATTCATAGGAAAATTCATAAGAAAAAAAGAGTCAACATGAGTATCCCTGCTGACTGGCTCTCATTAAGTAACTACTACTGAAGCATATGAAAGAGGCAACATATTCATATCAAGAGCAAAAAGCACCTCTTGGTGACTCCTGATCTTTCCATTTTAATAGCTGAATGTTACATGTAATGTTAGCAAGATTGCCTAGAATTTTTTTTTCTTAAGTTCTTTTTTTTTTTTTTTTGAGACGGAGTCTCGCTCTGTCACCCAGGTTGGAGTGCATTGGCGCAATCTCGGCTTACTGCAAGCTCTGCCTCCTGGGTTCAGGCCATTCTCCTGCCTTAGCCTCCCGAGCAGCTGGGACTACAGCACCCGCCACCACGCCCAGCTAATTTTTTTTTTGGTATTTTTAGTAGAGATGGGATTTCACCGTTAGGCAGATGGTCTCGATCTCCTGATCTCATGATCTGCCTGCCTTGGCCTTCCAAAGTGCTGGGATTACAGGTGTGAGCCACTGTGCCCCGCCCAGGTAAAGTTAATTTCTTACAAAACTCTTAAAGGGTACAATGCAGACCACCTTGCATTGTAACACGAGCTACTTTGCTTACAGCAAAAGGTAATTTTTTTTGGTGCTAAGTAGTAATCATTTTAAGCCAAAATAAAGTCCAAATTTCTTGTAAACTGATATGCATACCTGATCATTATATCATTTTTTTCCAGCGTTTTCTTAAAACTCAAATATTGAATCCCTAATCTTTCTAATAAGCTAAGAGGTTGGAATTCTGGGGAACCCATTTATAAAAATGAAAAGGGGTATTAATTACATCAACACGCTGGCCATAAGGTTAAAAACATTTCACAATTTCCTCCTCATAATTTTGAGGCTTTTATACATAAGGATTGAAAACCCTTAAAACTTAAGATTTGCGTGTCTAGTTTAAGTCTCTATAAAGAGTGCTTACCCAAAGGAGGTTACTAATATGACTTAATTTTAAAAAACCATGGTTTCTACAACAAATGAAATGCTTACAGCTGAATCAATTTACTCATGGTTAACTACTGAAGCAAAGTATTCTATAATTTAGTACCTTCCCTCCTTCCTCTTTCATTTCTAATTCACGACGCTTGGCAGTCTGCACTTGAGAGGTGAGGAACATTAATAAGAAGTAAGAACACGAACTGCCCCTCAGAGCTTTGAGAGTCAGGTCCAGCATGGCCTCATAGAATCATCTAGGCTTTATGTTCGAGTTTTCCATTTGTTCTTTTCATTCCTTGCTTAGTTTTCAAATCTCCTGTAACTTGTTTAACATATTCATATGCCATTATTTTCCTTGTCTAATATACAGGTAAAATTTACATACAGTGAAATGCACAGATCTTAAGTATATATATATAAGTATATATAATATATATAATGTGATGAGTTCTGATCAATGCATGACTTGTGACACCAAGCCCTTAATATAGAAAGAAGTTCCATCATCCAGAAAGCTCCTTTGAGTCCCCTTAGTCAATCCAAATGCCCAATAAGCAACCTCTCTTATTCCTATCATCATAAATGAATTATTTCTGATCATAAACTTCATATAAACGAAATACATTATGTACACTTTTGTGTCTGGCTTTTCTGCTCAACATAATGCTTCTGAGACATACATAGTTGACACTATTAGGAGTTCACTCTTTTATCTTTAATTGCTGAGTAGTATTCTATGGTACGGATATACAATGTGTTTATTTTCCTATTGATAGGTATTTGGCTTGTTTCCAGTTTTTGGCTAGCATGAACAAAGCTGCCATAATAATTCTTGCAACAAGTCCTATTAAGAAAATATATTTTCGGCACTGAATTACAGGGCAAGTGAACATTTAACTGTGTAAGAAATGGCCAAAAACAGCAGTTGTAATACTTTACACTCACGCCATCGATGCATGAGTGCCAGTTAATCCATATCCTCACTAACTTGTGGTACTGTCAGGCTACAAGAGCAGCCACTCTGGAGGGTGTGCAGTGCTATCTCATTATGGCTTTACTTTGCCTTTCTCCAATGACATTTTCCCTAATAATGCTGAGAGCTTTTCATGACCTTATTGGACATTTATAGATTTTCTTTTGTGAAATGTCTGTTCAAGCATTTTCCCCATTTCAAAACTGGATTGTCCTTTCATTATTGATTGGTAGTTTGTTACATATTCAGAAAACAAAAAAAAAAATCTATCGTCAGATAAATGCATCTCAAAATCTTTTCTCTTAGTACTGTGGGTGGTCTTTTCACTTTTTAAATTTTATGATCCTACATTTTAATTTTGAAGAAGTCCAGTTTCTCTCTTTTGTTTTATAGTTAGTACTTTTTGTGTGGTTTTTAAAAATGTTTGCCTAGACCAAGGTTGTGAATGTATTCTCCTATATTTTGTTCTAAAAGTTTTATAATTTTAGCATTTATGTTTAGGGTTATGAACCACAATGAATTAATTTTCTTGGGCAGGGGAGGGGCCAAAGTTCTTTTTTTTAACCTTTATCCAACTATTCCAGCATTACTTGTTGAGAAACTCTTCTCACTAAATTTTAATTTGTTTTAGAAAATATCTCTTTTATTGAAATGTTATTTTTGTAAGCATGTAATATTTTTATTAAAACTTCCCAGTTTTAATTTCAAATACGGTAAATAGCGAGAGACATAATCCATATAAATAAAAGTCCTTTGGGATCATCATACTTTTTTTTTTTGAGATGGAGTTTCGCTCTAGTCACCTAGGCTGGAGTGCTCTGGTGCGATCTCGGCTCACTGCAACCTCTGCCTCCCAGGTTCAAGCAGTTCTCCTGCCTCAGTCTCCCCTCTGTAGCTAGATTACAGCTACAGAGTAGAGTCCGTAGCTAGGATTACAGCTACAGAGTGACAGGCACCTGCCACCATGCCCAGCTAATTCTGGTATTTTTAGTAGAGACGGGGTTTTACCATGTTGGCCAGGCTGGTCTTGAACTCCTGACCTCAGGTGATCCGCCAGCCTCAGTCTCCCAACGTGCTGGGATTACAGGCGTGAGCCACTGCGCCCAGCTGTTCATCATAGTTTTTGAAGCATGTAAAAGGGTCCCAGAAGCAAAAACTCTGACAAGCACTGCTTTGGATGAGCCATGTGTGCTCTTATCTACAACCAGCCCACGCGCCTCCCCCGTGACACGCCTCACCTTCCTCAAGGACATCAAGCCAGGTTCCTTTAGGGATCCTCTCTATTGTACATCTGTCTGGATTCATGCTAAAACACCACCATTTTTTCATGACTTGTGCAAATGTCACCATGGCAGAAGAGATGAATAATGTCTTCATATTCTTGTGAAAACACTTTTGACTCAGAGCACACTCCCTGGTAGAGCCCCTGGGACTGTTCTTGAGGGCTCCATGATCCACTACACTGTTCTGCTCTGGCTTTCAAAAACTATGTAAGACACCGACTCCAGGCAAAAAATTTTGTCCCTTCACACTTTTTAGGATTAGAATGAAGGCAGTAAATAATAACTAAAAAAGCTAAGGACTTAGAGACATTCTGAGATTCACAGTCATAATTCTCCTAGAAGCTATGTGACTGTGGAGAAGTCAAATTATTTTCTCTGTGTTTCAGTTTTCACATCTATAAAATGGAATAATACCACCCACTTCAGAGAAATTTCTAGATTATTAAGAAGCTTCTCAAAGTATCATATGGTGCTACACAAATGTTTCTAATTTTTTATCTCAAACATCTTGTGATTACAGTAACCAAAGATAAGAAAACCTAGTAAAGATGTTGATAGCATAAGAGAAGGTACAGTTTAAGTTGAAGAAACAGTGGCCCAGAGAAAATGTGCCATTAGGATTTCAGAATGAACTGCAAAATACCGCACAGAACTTCAAGTAGAATCTAATCGTACATACCACTATTTGACATTTGAAAGAGGTTGTTCTTTTCAAACTTCTTGAAAACACTTCCTTTAATTTCAACAAACTGAAACAGTAAACAGAAATATCTTTATGATTATAACAGTTTAAAAACTGGACTTGCTTCCTATAAAACTTCTGGGAGAACAACATATAGAACAAAGAATTTTATCCCACCCACAGTATTGCAGCTGAAATGTCCGTATAACTTCAAAAATGTAAGATAAATCTCATACTTACATTATTAGACATCATGATAGTAAGCAAAGACTTGTTGTGTGAGTTAAAAGCTACATTGAGAGTTGTTGCTTGAACCATTATAAGAATTGCATGCAAAACTAATAGAAGGTCAAGGAAAAAACTTAAATTTGCTTTCATATTGTTACTGATAATACTACAAAATTTTGAAAGTGAATAATAAAGAAAGAAGATGACTTTCTTTTCTAAATCGTCTACGTAAGTATTGTATTATCTTCATAATTTCCCTATTAGCTATAGTTGATAAAAATTTGACAGGATATCCACATGAAATGAACAAAAGTGGAAATGTACCTCTACATATTCATTTATTTAGACCATGAATCCTTTGGAACAGGGTTGTTTTGTTCTTTCCGTATCTCTGGCACTTGGCACAGTGCTCAGGAAATAGGCCCTCAGAAAAGTTTGTTAAGTAAATGGATTAAATTATGGTAAATACTGAAAGAAGAGACTAAGAAATACACATTCTGAATTAAGATAATTTGCAATGTAAAAAAGAAAGCACAAACTATAAGTCTGGAAGTGATTTTCTTCCCTGATTCTTCAGGAAATGTGGAATGTAAGGTAGTAAGAAATATCTGATAATTAAGATTCTTCTTCATATGTCATTTTGAATATATCCATAAACTGCAGAATTACATTTGTATTACATACAGAATAGTTAATTTATATCTAAGAGTGGTAACTGCTTTACTCCATTAAAACTGGAACAAGCTTTACCCTCACAGGTATCTTCCCACTTGGTTCTTTAACTTTCCAAGTATTAACCCAATTTCTTTCAAGTGTCACTCTTACAGAGATAGGAAAAAAAAAAAGTGACACATTCTTGTGAATGAGTCCTGACTTCACATGGAACTTAAAAGCAGGAACGTGTGTTATAAATATGTAGGGGTACACACAAACACGTACACTGCTTATATAATAAAGCATTTACTCTCCAATAGAAAAGCTTTAAGCCAGGGATGAATACACAAACACACAAAACCACCAAAACTCCTCCCAACCAATTTCACATTTTACTTTTAGATAAATTCTATGCATTTTAAGCCCAAGGTTATAAAAAATAATTCCTGGATTTAAAGATAACTTCAAGAAAAATTCTAATATAAGTATGAAAAATTATAGATCTATGTAAATAATGTATGTATAAAAATACGCTGCCTTTTTATTATAAAATTCTTCCTTATAATCAGTTACACTGCAAATAGAACTGTTTTCCAGCAGCTCAAAGAATAATGCATACATGAGGCTCCTTAAATTAATTACAATTATTATGACAATCAATTTCTCAACAGAACACAGATATTTCACATTAATCTTCAGGATACATACATTATCTATATGTCTTTAAATCTATGAAATGGCTAACCAAATAAAATAAGGTAGACTATGCATTAACTGTTGGAAATTTCCAGTAAGTCTATAAGGATACAGACATAGAGAACAGCCATGAAAAAGTGAGGAATCACCCCAATGTGGGCTCTTTTTCTTTCTTTAGGTTCTGTTGCTGTCCAATAGAGAGCATCTAATATATCTTGTCCAAAAGATGAAAACAGACGATCAGCTACCTAAAAAGGAAAAATGACTTGTAAGATGTTTCTTAATATTCCACTTAAATATGTCATTAAAATTGAGATATAGCTCAAATCCTGGAGATCTACTAGGATTTAAAATCCTAGTAGAAGGCAAGCTAAAGAAGAGTGAAGATGTTTGTTTACTTATTCACTCACATTTCTTTATTCTTTAACAAATAGTAAGTGCTAAAATATGTATAGAATTTCAATCAGACTGTCTAATTAGCTATGTTTGTAACAAAGAAAGTCTTAAACAGTGGCAAAAATAAAAGGGGTGGGCACATCTGGCCAGGCATGGTAGCTCACGCCTGTAATCCCAGCACTTTGGGAGGCCGAGGCGGGTGGATCATGAGGTCAGGAGATTGAGACCACCCTGGCTAACACAGTGAAAAGCTGTCTCTACTAAAAATACAAAAAATTAGGCGGGCTTGGTGGCAGGCGCCTGTAGTCCCAGCTACTCAGGAGGCTGAGGCAGGAGAATGGCCTGAACCCGACAGGCGGAGCTTGCAGTGAGCCAAGATTGCGCCACTCCACTCCAGCCTGGGCGACAAAGTGAGCCTCCGTCTCAACAACAACAACAACAACAACAAATTTAAAAAAAAAAGGGTGGGGGTGGGCACATCAAAAACATGGTTCTTCTGGTTTTAGCACTTTAAATTCAAACTCAGGATTCAAATTTAGGACAAATATATCATTTGACCTACTCATATCTAATATTTGCAAACAATGGTAACTGTATTTTTTTGAGGTTTATTATATGGAATAAAATATGCAGATTTACTTCCTCAACATATTTTCCGGTATCAATCTCCTTGAATACAGTATAACAAGTAAAAAGTGACACATAAGGCTGGGCGCGGTGGCTCAAGCCTGTAATCCCAGCACTTTGGGAGGCCGAGACAGGCGGATCACAAGGTCAGGAGATCGAGACCAGCCTGGCTAATACGGTGAAACCCCGTCTCTACTAAAAAATACAAAAAAAAACTAGCCGGGTGAGGTGGCGGGCGCCTGTAGTCCCAGCTACTCGGGAGGCTGACGCAGGAGAATGGCGTAGACCCGGGAGGCGGAGCTTGCAGTGAGCTGAGATGCGGCCACTGCACTCCAGCCTGGGCGACAGAGCGAGACTCCGTCTCAAAAAAAAAAAAAAAAAAAAAAAAAAAAAGTGACACATAAAACGGAGAAAAGGAGGGCATGATATTCAGGATTCAGTTTGAATGCCACATCCTAACAGAGGCCTTTTCCAGACCATCCAATCTCTTGTGGCTCCTATGGTCTCTACTGCGTTAGTCTGTTCTTTTTCATCATACAATATATCATTTCCTAATATCTCCTTGTTTATTGTCTATCTCTCACCTGTAGAATATAAGCTCCATGAGAATACGCTGGTTCACCTGTGAGTATTCAGGATCTAAGATGCTTGGCATGCAGCAAGTGCCAACTAAAGATCTGCTGAATGAATAACAGCTACCATTTAGGGAGCTCCTACCATGGGCCTGATATTGTGCTAAACCGCTTCTATGTGGGGTCTATTTAATCCTCATAATCTCCCTAGTGTCTCCACTTTACAGATGAGAAACTGAGGATTAGAGATATTCAGCAACAGTAACTATGTCCAGGATAACCAGGTAATAAAGGAAGGACTAGGATTTGGTCAAAGGTGGTTTGCCTCTAGACCAGAGCATGGACTCTCATCCACTGTGTTTAAGCCACCTCATCAATTATGGTCTACAATGCGAATACATATATAAATCATTTTAATCAGCAATTCATGGATCCTTTTTCTTGGCCTATTTTCTAGTAACAATACTACTACTACCTTGAGAGGGCTTTGTAAGTCAGGGGACAGGGAGAAACCCTTGCACTTTCCAATCTCCTAAGATGGAAAGCCTACGAAGGAGAGACTAGAAGGGCAGCGGTGACAAGAGCAAGGCAGAGCTCAAGCCTGTAATCCCAGCACTTTGGGAGGCTGAGACGGGCGGATCATGAGGTCAGGAGATCGAGACCATCCTGGCTAACCCGGTGAAACTCCGTCTCTACTAAAAAATACAAAAAACTAGCCGGGCGAGGTGGCGGGCGCCTGTAGTCCCAGCTACTCGGGGGGCTGAGGCAGGAGAATGGCGTGAACCCTGGAGGCGGAGCTTGCAGTGAGCTGAGATCCGGCCACTGCACTCCAGCCTGGGCGACAGAGCGAGACTCCGTCTCAAAAAAAAAAAAGAGCAAGGCAGAGAGCAGAGGGGAATAGCGAATGAGGTCTAGGCTCTTTCTATGAGAAGGAAGGGAGAACAAGATGAGCTATTCTGTTTCAGGAACTTTGTCCCCATCCACCCCGAGGCAACCTACTTGGTGGGGCAAAGTGTACATGCAGCAAGCCTAGAATCAGGAAGCTGGGGTATGGTTTTAAAACATCTTGGTCTTGAATTTAGGAGGTACCAGAAGGCTAGAGCTCCAAGGCTTCTTTGAAGAGATGGAGAGTCCTTATCTACCACAGCAATGCAGCTTCAGAGCAAAAAGGCCAGCAGCCCCCACCCCACCCGTCCTCTCACTAGGAAAAATCTCTTCATGGCTAATTAAAAAGATAAATAGACCTTATTTGTATCCCCCCAAAAATAAAATATAAAAATGCAATCCCGAGATGGAGTCTCGCTCTGTTACCCAGACTGGGGTGCAGTGGGATGACTTCAGCTCACTACACAACCTCCACCTCCAGGGTTCATGTGACCCTCCTGCCTCAGCCTCCTGAGTAGCTGGGATTACAGGCACGCGCCACCAGGCATGGCTAATTTTTGTATTTTTAGAGACGGGGTTTCACCATGTTGGTCAGTCTGGTCTTGGACTCCTAACCTCAGGTGATCTGCCCGCCTCAGCCTCCCCAAGCGCTGGGATTACAGGTGTGAGCCACTGTGCCAGCTTGCAATTTGAATTTCAAAGTTTATTATATAACTTAGGTAGCTTACTATTTTAAAAACTTATGAATATTTGGCTTATAAAGCAAAGCAGTTTTTTGCAAAGTGAATATATGTCAGCTCAACTTACTTTTTACATAAATGCAGATTTTCATATGCTGAATGCTTTTAAGTGAGACGTATTGTACTAAAAACATTAAGTACTTACAAAAATAGGGAACTTATATTTATTTGCCCTATGTAAAGATTTGAATTTAAATGTGCAATTTAAAATGTGTATTTCTTATAGCAAACATACACATAATCATAACATTTAACTCATAATTTAAAGTTCTAGCATGGGTTTCTAACGAAGTTGTGAAACTAATTTTCCTAGCACTTGACAATTTGGATACTCAAGGGGGTACTGGTTCTAAAATGTCTGGGCAGCAAGACTCTTCCCAGCCTACGTGAGGACACACCATGCCTGCGGGCTTGCCACCAGAGGTGTGCCCCAGACCAGCAGCATGAGCCCCACCGCCTGAGAAATGCAGATTCTCCAGACCCAGCCCAGATCTCCTAAATAAGAATCCATGTTTAACAAGAGCCCCCAAGTGATGATAGCACAGTAAAGTCCAGAAGCACCACAACTAGAGTCGGTAGAGCATTCTTGACTCTCAGGTACCTTCAGAATTGGAAGACTTGAAGCTCAGTGCCCTGGCCAGGCCTGTGCAGGGTAAGCGAGGTCCTTACCTCCAGCATGTTGTATATGATGTAGAGCTTGATGACGGACTGCCCCCTTATCAGGTGGTACATCATGGAGTAGTCAACATAGTGCATCATAAAATAGCAGATGACCAAAATGACACCCTTCAAAATGTCACACACCTGGGCAGGCTGAAGCAAACGTCTGTCCCTGAAACATACAAGAAGTAATAAAAATATAAGTTTTACTCTGTATGTTCTCAAAAACCAATAATCTTTACTTGATATACACTGGCATACAAAGGTAAAAATAAGAATTATGTTGATCTTTTAAAAACTTCAAACAAGGGAAGTTAAACTACATGACTACTCGACAGTGTAAAATCTTCTGTCCAAGTATAGAATATAAAGATTTTAAGTGAGAATTACTATTAGATGTTGGCAATCTTAACAAATGAACACAGAGGGCAGGTATCTACTGATAGGGTGCTTTCGAGCAACAGATTTCCACCATTATGGCATATGGCATAAACCTTTAACTAATCATGAATCTCTGCATGTAGCCTGCTGGATCAGCCCTTTTCACACAATGCTACATTCTATGCATACTGCTCTGCATCTTGTACTTAATGGCATAATATTCCATAGAAGTTCATCAGGACTTCATATTTTTATGGCAGCATAGTGTTCCACTATGTGGATGAACTATAACTTATTTAACGTACTACTGACAGATTTGTAGTCTTTTGCAATTATAAGCCATGATGCAATGTACATGCCATGTCTCATATATGAAAGTGTATCTGTAGGATAAATTCCTGAAATTGGAATTCCAAGGTTATATTCACTTGAAATTTTGACAGAAACAGCTGAACTGCCCGCTGTACAGGGTACAGTTTATACCTTAACTAGCAATGTCATGAGAAAGCCTGTAGCCCAGGGCACTGATACAGTGTTCGACTAACTTTTGGATCTTTGCCAGTCTCATTGCTGGAAAATTGTACACAGTGTAGTTTTAACGTTAATTTCTATCATTAGGAAACTAAACATCTTTCCACATATTTAACAGTTATTTATATTTCATGTGAACACTCCCTATCTTTTTTGTACTGGTTTATAGGACAGCTTTTGTATTACAGATGTTAGTCCTATGGGACTTCAGTCGAAATTTTTTTTCATAATTAATATGAGCAGAATAATCACTCCTTACTTCTGAGGTTAGAGTATAAGGAGCTAAACCTAAATTGTGAAAGGAACCATCTTAATAAGACAGAGCAAAAAATACATTAGAAAAGAAGAAATTAAGATTTCTTCCACTGGATTTAAAATTCTTGTGACAAGAATGGGAAAGATACGTTCTCTTTGCCTGTCGTAGGCTGACTCCTCAGGACGGAAAATGCTGCCTCTTGCTTTGGCAGTTTTTATGCATAGTGCAATCAATAAAACAGCCCGAGTATATTTTTTTAGGAGCTGCAGAATCTCTTCATTTCCACCAATTGTGACGATGTTCTAAGCAACAATACAGGGGTGGGCTCATTTTCTAACTGGCCATTGGCCGTCTAAGTCACCAATGTATTTGATATTCCTTGGCTACATATTCTCCAGAGCTCTTTCCTAATGCTTTTCCTTCAAAGATCTTTGTGGAGTTTAACAAGGAATTTGTAAATCTTCCAAACTGTTACTTGAAACATTGCTTTATAAAGTCACAATGATGCTCTACCAATCCTGTGAGCAGTTGTTACAGAAACTCATTCTTGCTTTCTACAATGTGCACTGTATGATGTTTTCAGTTAGATATGAATTTGGCTGATCTATTTACAGACAGAATGTAAGATACTGCAGAAGTTCTGAAAGCAGGCAAATTCTGTGAAGACTGTTCACCAAGGGCTAAAGGTGGCTGGACATACACTGGGCTGGACCAATGAGCCTAAACGAGAGAGAGGTCAGAATTTGTCTAAGTCAGATCACACGACTTAAGATGGGTATGGAAAGCCAAGTAAAATTATTCTTAGCAGTTGAAGTTAAGGCTTTGGGAAAAATTGCATCAAGGACAAAGTTGATCAATCTCTATCATTATTTCTCTTTCACCATGACTTTCTTTTATCCAATGCTGTTCCTCTTTCTCCCACAGAGAAAGAGAGAGACCTTTTTCTCCTCAGGGAACAAAGAATGCCCTTCATCTCCTAACTCCCAGCCAACCAGCCCAGAGCACAGATCTCTGCCAAGGACTCTCTGAATATCAAGGTAATTTCCTGCCTCCATCCCTACAAGACTGAAAATGGAAGACCTATTATACCTGCCAAGAATTGGATCTTGATCCCTTAAACATATTTCTCATCCAAACACTGAGAAGAGGAGACATTTTGAACACTTGTGAGCTCCTGGCCTTGGTATGACTGTCTCCACTTGGGCTGCAGGGAACAAATGGTGAGCCACCAGCCCCCACTCAGAAGTGTGGCACAGCTCAGCATATATTGAAAGTCACACATCACCAACAGTCATGGGCTTTTGTGTTCAAAGACTGTAAATCATGTTTATAAATTAAAGAAAATGATACGAACTAAAAGTAGGGTAGTATTAACTTGTATTAATTACAAAAATAATTTTGATAACTAATTTAAGTAGAAAACTATACTTAGAGCTTTTGGTATTAGATGGCATCTACTTAGTTGAGTGATCTCAGTCAGAGCAATTTTATTTAAGAGACAAAGGGTTTTTAAGCATATATCCAATTGTGTTTCTTTATATACATATTTGGAATCAAAGAACAATGTGTTAGTGTATCAATGAAGGAACAGTATATTTAATACAAGCCATAGTTAGAAATTAGATCTACCAAACATTGGAAATACATATCCCAAAATGATATAATACCACACTTTTTGAACCAAGCTGACAAATTAACAAAGAAAAGTTGTAGAAACACCTAATGCTACAATTCAGTTACTATGTGGCAGGCACTATTCTAGATAATCCACATATATTCCTTTTAGTGTTCACAATAATCCTATTTATTTAATCATCTCAGTTTTACAAATGAGCCAAGGGACAGTCAAGAACATGCCTGTGGTTGCACAGTGACTAAGTTCCCACATGGTGCAGCAGGGATGGACACTTGGCAATCTGGCTCCAGAAGGCACGCTCTTCAGAACCATCTGCATTCTGGACTTTTTAAAACAGAACTTCTAAACTTGCAGGAATCAACAACTCAGAACTTATTATCTTTCTGTAAAATTTAACACTGCATACTTTATCACTGTATTGCAATCTCATCTGAATAAATTGCTGTACAAAAAAACAAACCTATCTATCACTTGGTCTTTATTTCTAAAAATGAATGCAAAAAAACCTGGACTATATGATATGTATATGATATACACATATTGAATTCACTGCTTTCTGTGCACCCCCTGCTCTGGTGAAAGTGTTCCATCCATTGCTAACATCATAATTGGTTGCTGCAGGGATGACTGTGATTTTCAGAACTAAGGAATACTATTCAAATAAAGAATACAAGAAGCAGAACCTTTAAAAACAAGGGTCTTGTTTTCTTTCTTTCTTTTTTTTTTTCTGTATTTTTAGTAGAGATGGGGTTTCACCATGTTGGCCAGGCTGGTCTTGAACTCCTGACTCAGGTGATCCACCCGTCTCAGCCTCCCAAAATGCTGGGATTACAGGCTTGAGCCACCGCACCTGGAAAGAGTCTTGTTTTCATATAAATGTCCTTGTTAACAAAAAAGAAAGGCTGCCAAAATAAAAAATCATTTCTAAGGTGGCATCTTAAAAGACAGCTGTATGTACCACAGCCTCTTTCTAAGAAAAGACCTAACCTCACAAATAAGTTTACCTGGTTAAAACAACTTGAACCAATCAGCTTATTTGTTCCTTCTCTGCCAGGATATTTTTAGATGACTATCTGATAAGCACTTCAAACTCCCTAAGAAGCTTATCCAAGGCCCTGTTATTCAACCCTGAATTGGCTTTTGAAAAATACTTTCATGCTAAAGTTCTTATAAATGGCTAAGTGGTGGTTACTGGCAATTCACCTTGCAAATGATGAAAATCCCATACGAAAGCATAAACGAGTGAAATATACTGTTGGGCAAAGTAAAAAACCCGCTAATCTAATTTGCAGCTTTGGGTGTATGTCATCACACAAGTAGTATTACATCAGATATTTAATAGAACTTAAACATTTTTCAAAACAAGACATTTAAACAGAATTCTTTTAAAAATTTCTAGTAAAACCAACCTTAGAGAAACCAAATTCGCTACATTCCTAAATTTTATTTTTTATCCTTACAAACATTTCCATTTCCATTGTGTTTTTAGCAACTGTACACTTTTACATTATACAATTTACCAATTAGAGCATCTCCAGTTGTTTCGAAGGCTCATAGATTTAGAGAAACCGAATTATAGAGTAGAGAAAGACGATCAAGGGTAAGCTTTCTCCTTCTCCTCTTTAGTGGAAGATAATACGCTAACTGTGATTAAAGTAAAATCTGGTAGTGGACAGAAAGATCAAGAAGGAAGACATGGCACCAAAAATGAGCGAGAAAAATGGGAGAATCCCAGCATAGTTATTGCAAATCAGTGTTGAAACATGCCAGAATATTAGCATGATTTATTTCATTACAAAATACATAGACTAGATCTCTCGCTCTCTCTATTTTCAGCCATTTGTGGTATAATTGAAAGAGTGAAGAAACACAAGCACTACTGAAATAAAAATGCAAAATACTTAATATGGTTTTATTTTTGAAAGTGAAGTCCTTTTATAATTTTAAAGTAAACTGGAATAAAGTAGTGAAATCAAGATGTTTTACTCAATTAGAAAATTAAGTATCTTAAATCTTAAGTTTGACTGACATGTAACAGAAAAATAAATACTTAACATAAATGGAATGATTCAAACCATTTCTTAAACTTTAGTTTCAAACTATACTAGAAAAAAAAAACCTGTTTTTATAAAGCTATGTTCACAATTTTAGTAATGCAAAATAAAAACTGCTTATATGGAAGGAATTAAGCTCAGCCAATTTCTGTGGCTTTGGGGATGAGGTATTTGCTAAGTCTAAGCTAATATGTATAAAGATCACTTCTGAGTGGATTTTCATGTTAGGTGAAATCACAGTCAAATCCTTCACAAAGAAATGTGGACAAAGCTTTAAGACCAAGTAAAGATGCTACTTTGAAAAGGACAGGGATCCACATTTTCTTAGCTAATGGCTATGTCTGCCTATCCTGTTTACTTTTGCGTTTAATGAATGTCAATTTGGCCAAGAGTATAGAAGGAAAAATCAGGGTTTACTCACCACAAGGAGTCCCTGTGCCACCACATTCCATTCTATAAAGGAAGTGAAAGTGCTCCTCCCTTCGGTCTGATTTACGAGAGAGAAAGAAAGAGAGAAGGTTGTAATGTTGCTACGCTACTTAGAGCTCCATAGTGAGGAAACGGGACAATAAAACCTGGCGTTACGAAGACTTTTTAATAACAACAAATATATTGCTCTCAACAAATAAGCCACATAGATCAGCCCTGGTAAAAAGAAGTAAAAGGCATATTTGTTTCCCTAGAGAAAGTTACCAAGAGCTCTCCCTACTTGTGCTACAGTGGTGGCATCAATCCCTTAGGCCAAAATCAAGGCTTAATTTTGTCTAATAAGAGAAAAATCTATTATAACATACAGGTGAAGTTAATCTTGGGTAGAACTATTTCTAAAGAGGTAAGGCATAAGAAGGAAACTCAAAAGGTTAGGAAACTCTCAAGCAATTGAAATTTGTAATTCTGGGAGACAAGAGCTCTCCCATGGGATAAATTCTCAAAAGAAAATGATACCATTGCCTCTTCAACCAAGAAAAATAAAAGCCTGTGAAGCCTCATGTGAGAGTTACGCCTAAAGCCGGGCCAGGGGTAAGAACATTTGCTCACACATATTTTAGTTGCTCTAATGGTAAAAAAACAAAATCCAAAAAGCACTCCGGCATTTATTACTTAAGCCTGTTCAACTCAAGTTATCACTTTCTAAAATGTTTCAGTAAAGTTTTTTCAACAATAACTCAGTTCTTGGTACCAGGCTATATCATTTTTCTCTATAATCTTCTTTAACTTTTAACTCATGTGACCAAGAATTCTAAAGCACAAAACGAAGTCACCAATTTTAGGAGAATAGAGGGCTGACAAAAATGCCAGGTAAATCAAAGGTACATAATTAGCTATTTTTCATTTAATTCTACAAGTAAATTTGGAAAAAGGATGTTTGGTACCTCTAACATAATATAAAGCAGTCTGCTTTTCTGGAAAACAAAAATTGTATTATTCTTTCAAAGAACAGATACTTCATAGAATAAATCAAAACTTTGTTCTGTTTTATATGCCAGGAATCATTAAAAAGATTATCCTAGTTCAAGAAGTTTCTCAAATGATTTCTAAAATGACAACTACTCTTATCTGGGAAAGAGGGAAGATATACATAAGTGAATCTGCTTTTAAATAATTTAGATGCATTTTCTAATTTTTTTTAAGTCTACAACAAAACATTTGGGGGCAAAGATTTTTCAAGGTTGTTAATTCATCAGAAACAATTTCAATGAAGTATTCTTCAGATCACCGAGGACAGACATAAACTTTTAGGGAGGGAGTGCATCCTTGGCAAACACCACATATAAATACGACTCCAGATAATTACCCTGCCAACATCTCATAATGAACAGTGCTTTAATAACAGGGTCAAAGCCAGCAAAACACCCTGCTGGATGAGCCATCATGATGAAGGCTGGGTTTACTTAAGGACTGTAGAACCACCCTTGTCCTCCACCTTAGTGAAGGGACAGGGTCTTTATTTTACTTAAGTCAAAAACCATGACAAGTTTGCAGAAGATCTAGAAATAGGTTCAAATATTAAGTTATGAAGCAGAGAACACGGGGGTATATGTGCTTTAAAAAGCTTCTCACAAATGCTGTACAAGATGTAAATCTGCAAACAGATGAGGTGAGAACACTAATCTTCAATATAAAAAGAAGGCAATAATGTACATTACTGAAATGATACTGAACCAAACAGTTCTAGAGACTGCAAAGAGTTAACTGTTTCCATGTCAGCATCATGATTAATTTGACAAATGGACTGTTTCCTCCCTTTTGTGAAAACAATTTCAAAGAACAAAGAGACTAGGAAGACAGTAAGTTTTTATGGAAAGAAGACTGAAATACAGGAGAGTGAAAAAAGAAACCATTACTTAAAAAACTGCAATCAACTTCTTTGCTGGTCTATTTCACTTCTTCTTATTTCTTTGAAACAAAGTCAGACTGAAGGAAAGAGCACTTTTTGCTTGCTGAAAAGGATGGAACATGACATCACTATAGGCAAGACAAATCGAATAATCTTTAATCAAAGTAGAAAACCCTGGAATAAAAGCTATCAGAAGGCAAAATCTGGCTATTTCTAAATAATCATTTGGTAAACCTAAAAAGTATTTTTATATTCCTAAAATATTTGAAAGGTCTTAGACTTAACATTAACAATAGCTTTGTTTAATGTAACCTTCACCTTATCAAATATTTCAAGTTTTGTGACTTTAAAAATAATGCTCAAAGAGATATTTTCTAAATTGCTCAAAGAAACAAAAACTGCAAACTATATTACTGTAAGCACAAATTACTCAATTTTAACAAACCATACTTAAGGCACTAAGACATTAGGCAGGATTTTCCTATTCTGTGTAACTTGGCTATCCTCAAGGCATTTAAAATTGCCTGAACTCCATTTCATTTAAAATTTAAATGAAAATGTAAGTTTCATTTAAACTCCTATCATTTAAAACTGCTGAAACTGTTATATAATTTTAACTGCATTTCATGTTTTTTATGCATGTAAGTATTTATTAGTGATAGCATGAAATTAATTTTTCAGTTACTCCAAAGCAGAAATAGCAAGAAGTGTTTGCAGGGGAAATCTTCAATGGAGTCTTAAATGTAGTGTGTAACAGGCTGCCCTCTAGTGTCATTTTAGCTTAACTTTGAAAGTAGAAAACACCTTATTTTCAAATGCTACTCAAACAAATTTAGATTCAAAGTATTTCAAACTAATGTAAGAAAGCAATTACCTTATGTGCTACGAAAAAAAAAAATCTTAAAATATCTAAAACAGGTTAGAGGTAGGGATCATTAACCACTAGTAAAGTCAATACTGGAAGAGATAAGATTTCCCAGTTCCCTGCAACACCTTTTAATTTTCAGAACCAACACTTTAAGACCTTTTTTTTTTTTAAGAGACAGAATCTTGCTGTGTCACCCAGGATGGAATGCAGTGGTGCAATCACAGCTTACTGCAGCCTCGAATTCCTGGGCTTGAGGAATCCTCCCGCCTCAGCCTCCCAAGTAGCTGGGACTACACGTGTGTGCCATCACATCTGGCTAATTTTTTATTTTTTTGTAGACACAGGGTCTTGTTATGTTGCCCAGGCTAGTCTTAACTCC
Source organism: Macaca mulatta (assembly GCF_049350105.2). Classification (NCBI taxonomy): domain Eukaryota; kingdom Metazoa; phylum Chordata; class Mammalia; order Primates; family Cercopithecidae; genus Macaca; species Macaca mulatta. The sequence continues at coordinate 15,272,385 of NC_133410.1, forward strand.
CAGCCTCAAGCTACCCTCCCACCTCGGCCTCCCAAAGTTCTGGGACGACAGGTGTGCACCACCGTGCTGGTCTAGAAAAGACTCAGAATTCTAACACTATTTTACATGCCCTGTTCTTCCATGTAACAGGGGCTATGCAGAAATGAACCTGAGTGCAGCACAGTTTTAGACACCTGTACAATATAACAAGGTGGAACTTCAAACAACTGTCCCCAAAGAGAGACCCTTGGGATCATTGGCAAATCACCACTCTTACTTAGTAGACCTCATATGTGTGCTAACCAATGCCCAAGGAAGGGAACGCTCCAGAAGGAATATAGTCATTAGCTTATCTATCATTTTAATGTTTTATCACATTGTGCCAACAGCCACTGAGCACATGACATGTCTTTAAAAGCCATCCACATAAAGATGGCTAGAACATGAACTTGTTGCACATTGTTGATCAAAGAATAACTAAAAAGTAATGTAGCTCATAATGTAGATGTGAAAAGTCCTACATAGTATTAGTTTATTTTCTTTCTTTACTTGAGACAGGGTCTCACTCCATCACCCAGGCTGGAGTGCAGTGGCATAATCATGGCTCACTGCAGCCTTGACTTCTCAGGGTCAAGTGATTCTCCAACCTCTCAGCCTCTGGGGCAGGTAGGACCACAGACATGTGCCACCATGTCTGGCTAATTTCTTAATTTTTTTGTAGAGACAAGGTCTTACTATGTTGCCCAGGCTGGTCTTGAACTCCTGGCCTCTAGCGATCCCCCTACTTTGGCCTCCCAAAGTGCTGAGATTACAGGCATGAGCCACCACATCCAGCAGTATTAGTAATTTTCTATCATGTGTTTCACCTGACTTTATCTAAATTTCCACGTGTCTATTCGCTTTATGCAGTTCCAAATAAAGATGTATATTTAGTAATGTTTTATTAGATTGTATTTTGGTCTTCTGAAAATGAACTAAAATGCCATGATGTTATGAAGCTCCCAATAGTGACAAAAGAAAATAGTTTATTGTGGTTAGGTTTTGTTAGTATTAATGTACTATGCTACAAATGCCTTTTAAAAAGTTTGTTAATAATAAGGCCTTCTTAAAATTTCTCCTAAAAGAAAAAAGGATGTACTAGAAATAACTTAAATGACTAAATTTCTAAAACTACCTTCCCATTTGATTAACTTGTGACTAATAAAATATGTCACACTAATTCACTGTTATCCTGGAAGGCAAGTAAGTTACAGAATATAGCATGTAACAATGACAGGAGCTGAAGTTTTATAATTGTTTTACTCCATGTAATCTTGAAAAACAAGAATTTTTAATCCTTTTATAATGTGATCATCATCATAATTATTCCAATTTATAATGTGAGGAATTTCTATCAAAACTGACTAAGTCTTATTTTTAAAAAGACCATATGTGTTACCAAATATCAAGTATACGCTCATTTACTACTTTAAAAAAGAATCTTTCATGGTTTTAGTCTTTTTAAAAAAACCATATAATTGTGTATATCAACCACTAATTTTTAACTCAATTGCTATGGTTAAAATATTTTATTAATTATATATTTTATACACCATGGAACAGTCACCATAGTTCAATGAAGCCTCACAAATTATTGTTCATTTTAGCATTTTAGAATTTTCACAGAATGAAATGTATTCAGAAAACTGATGCATGTCAGAAACGTAACTTTGACATTTATGATAAGAACTAAATGAAAACGCTGTAAAGAGGGACCATACACAGAATGGAGACACACTGGTATAACTATACAAAGAAAGAAAACCGTAAAAGCCAAACTTGCTTTTAACCTCAAGACCAATAAAGCATTAAGCTTCATGTAAGCTTAACACCTTCACCTTACTATTCTTAGTTTTGGTAGAGAAGAAAAAGAAGAAAATTGATTATCTGTTCTGGTCTACTGTGATCCAGGTACTATGCTGGGTATTTTTTTTACATCTTCCAATCTTTGTGGTAAAAGATGCTGAGCTCTCAATAGCTCCTTTTTGCTGATGGGGAAGCACACTTAGAGGAGTCAGGCAGTTGTGCACAGCTCACAAAACAGTCAATGTCGGGTCAGGCTATCTGATCCTCCCCATGGGACAGTGGCCTTCCAGAGTTCTTCTACTCTCACAAATCAGTCTCATCTATAACCAGTAACTAAGGCTCCACAGACCATTACAACAATGATTCTCAAATGAAATGGAGGAACCCTTGTAGTAAGAGCTCCTGAGGAGATTCCTTTCCCACTCCAGCCTAGAACCCTGTCCTTTCTACACATGATGCCTACGAGGCCCAAGGACTTCGGGGAAATAAAGGCCCTGGTGACTTAGGAACGTGGTAAGTAGGTCTTTGACTTTCATTCCCAGGTCCTTTCTACACTGCTACAAAGCCTCCAGCATTAACATTATTTTACTGGCTAAAGCAAAGTTTCGGTTCAAAACAATTCTGGAAAAAAATAAGTATATAAAAAGTATAATATTATATAAACATATTATATAATATCCATTAAAAAGGTAAACAGTGTACACAAGAAGGGCCAAAGTGTGGATGAAACTGTATGAATTATTCTTACTTTGCAACTACTACAAGTATTAAAAATAAAGAAATACTATACATTTACAATAGTTAATGATCTTAAACTTACCTTAAGCCATAGCAAGGCAAAGTGAGGAGCCTGAATAGTGCCAGGAAAACTCTTAAAGGAAGCAGGGTGAACACATACAAAAACGCATCCAGGCACAGAAAGATTCCAAAAACCATCAGCTGAATTTTAAGGAGAGAAGAAAAAAAAGTATTTTAAAAATACTTGTAAATGAAAATTTCAAACAATCAGAATTTCTAAACATTGTAAAAAATTAATTTCTTAAAACTTAGCCCTGGGAATAACAAATTAATAGTTCTACTCTTCAAAGAATGAGTCTGTGCTTCCTGCAGAGCCTTTGGTTTACGACTCACAGAAGAAATTACTCAAAAACAAGTTTTCCTTGACCATAGTTAATGGCACATAATCTGATGTGTCTTTCTGAGTACTTCCTCAAGCTCTAAAGATATTATGGAAAATCTTTATTCCTCATAATTTTGCTATTCCTATTTATTAAGGTGCTTTGTTGATGGGAAAGACTGGAATATATATTGAGTTACAACATTGTTTATGTTAAAAACATGCAAACTGATCACTAAGTTTAACACAATTTCAAGTGCACTGAAACTTGCTGCACTCAGAAGGCCTTATTCTTAATTCCAGGACCAGCCTTTTAGCGTTTATATTTCTCCTTCTTTCTTGAGTACTTGTCATACCCTTTCTTTTTGTGGTAACATTAGACACTCTTACTTGTTAAGTTTAGGACTATACTACACAGAAAGAGGGTGAAGTCTTTTGAGGACTTGGCCAAGTAGCCACCCCTAGTGGTGACTTTCTGTATGTCGCAATTATGGTATGATACACATGCCCGAGCCACAGCACTCCATGTATCTTTAGTCAATAAATTGCTCTACCTCCACAGATTGAAATTCACAGTTACAGACTGAACTGTGTCCCCTATCAAGTTCCTAAGTTGGTACCTCAGAATGTAACCGTGCTTGGACATGGGGTCTTTAAAGAGGTAATTTAAGTTTAGGTCTTTAGGGTGGACCCTAATCCAATATGACTGGAGTCCTTATAAAAGAGGAAATTTGGACACAGGCACAGAGGAGAGATATGAAGACCGAGGGGGAAGGCAGCCATCTGCAAGTCAAGAAGAGGCCTCAGAAGAAACTACCCCACTGACACTTGATCGCAGACTTCCAGCTTCCAGAACTGCAAGATAATAAATGTCTGTTGTTTAAACCACCTAGTATATGGTACTGTGTTATGGCAGCCCTAGCAAACGAATTCACATGTCTTTAAATCGAAGAGTACATTTTATTAATTTTGGATAAAAATGTCTCAAAAATATGCTACACATATTTTTGCCAGATTTCTTAATCTGAATATATAGGCCCTTTTTTTGTTTTCCACAATTTAGACTCATTATGAACAGCAATGAAAATATGATGCTAAACCCCTAAATCACGTGCTGGTAGATTAACATAAGAGTCCCAGTGTTGCATGTTTTCTTGTCTTACACACAAAGCAGTGCAGTAGGAGGTTGAGCAAGGTCCATGTAGATAGAGTTTGTGGTCTTTTTCTATTACTCTCCTGTCACTGAGAAGCCTTTCCCTCCTTGTGAGTGGACTGCTGGTTCAGTACTGAGGGCAGAAGCTGCCAGAAACCCGATGTCCCCAGAAGGAGAGTTTGTGATCCACTAAAAAGTTGCAACTCAGTCTGAAAATCAGGTCCCAGATAGGCAGCCAGGTTGAAATTTAGTTCCCTCCTAGGCAGCTTCCAAGGCACTGAAGACAGTTCAGCTCAAACTGACTACAGAAAGCTTTGCAGAAGAGTATACGAGTGGGAACACACTGGAAAGTTCTTTGTGCAAAACTGAATTAAAAGTACTGAGTTACAAACTGCAGGCATACAATTTTAAAATATTTTCTAAAATTCATTCTCAGCAGTGATTTATCAAAATGTACATGTTTCAAAATAATCTCATGCTTAATAATCTTCAGGTACCTCTTTAAATAAAAAGAGTTATAAGTGAAAACAATCAAAGGACAGAAACGTTCACCAGGCTCTCTGTCTCTGAGAGATCTTGTCTGGAAGGACTTTAGAAGCCTTCTACAGGTTCTGGGCAATGCAACCGGGCACTGGCCAGGTGCTGGCTCCGCCTGTGCATGGCCGCAGTCCAGTACCACCCACACTCTGCAGTGAGACAAGGAGTTGGCACAGGTTCTTGAGTGGTGGAGGCAGAGCCAGAACTTCACTCAGTCTGCAGAAAACTGAAGCACTATTTCCACTAATGACACTTTCATTCATCCTTCTGGCCTCACTCACCACTGGATTTACCATTATACATATTTCAAAATAAAGTTTAGCCTAAGTTTTTAACATCTGAACTTTAATGCTAAGGAAATTACAAAATGAAAATTATCCTATGACATTGTAAGTGAACAAAATATTCACTTGTGAAAACTTCTGCCACCTGCTCTTATCATATTTATTTTGAACCTAATAGAACTGCAACTTAGCATCTGAAAAATACCTGCCTCAAGAGAAATAAATCAATAAAAACGCCAGCCTCTTTCTGTGGGGAATGAAGCAGGGTTTCTTTACCTTTTAAAAAATCTATGCTTCCCTTTATGACAAAAATCTCCTGCTCTTCTTTTAGTACCATTTGAAATTTCAAAATAAATAATATGTTATGGCTAAAATGAAAGCAGCATAATGATTTTGCAATATGCCTCCTTGAATTACACTAACCATCTTCTGGAAATTCTGAATACTATCTCCTCCACCACAACCACCAAATACCACCTGCTAGTCAAGGATCGCTGGTCTAGAGTGTTACAAAGTAGGAGTAAAGAGGCTTAGTCTCACTTTTATAAAGCTCGTGCTAAAGCTCTGGGTCTACTTCTGTAAAAGCAGAGACCATATCTTGCTTAATACTGCACTGGGAGGAAAGACATCTTCTCCAGGGAATTCACGACCCAGTGAGCTTGACACAAACCACACAGTAAGTGCTAGATGAACGATGTGCTCTGGAAACACAGGTGAAGAGCTTAGGTCTGTAAAGTGTGTGTATTTGGGGGTAGGGGAGAGTGGCATGAACACCACAGGGAAGGAGGTGCAAGAGATAGCAGAGATGTCCCACAGAGGAGAGAAGATGGGCACTAGATTTTGCCAGGAAGTAAAGAGGGCAGAATTCCAAACCCAGGGAAGAGCATGCACAGGTACAATGTGAGTAGCCACCTAGCAGTGAGGTTAGGCTATAATCATTATGCAAGAGGCATGAAAATCACGTTTAGCTCATTGTTAAGGAGCTCAAATTTTTATTCTTAGGTTCCAAGGCATCCTTGCCTTTTGATTGTTTTCACTTATAGCTCTTTTATTTTAAAGAGGTACCTGAAGGTAATTAGATTATTTTGAAACATGTACATTTGGATAAATCTCTGCTGAGAATGAATACATTCTCAATAAACCCACATGTAGGGATCAATTATCACCAGAATGTCAAGGGGAACAGGGTATCAATAAGAAAACTATAAATGACTGACTTTGAAAGCAATTACTGCAGATTCAAGGTTATCCCTACAATAAAATCATTTTAATCATCTGAATTAAAAAATTCATGCCCCAGAAAGTCTATACTCTAGGAGATGGCCAAAAAAGGGATTATCATGAGCCAGGTTCTCTTATGATAGGCAAGCTATGTAAGCATATGTAGCCATGGAAAACAAATCAATTGAAGATTTTAATTTGTAGGACTATGCACATAGAATGATCCTGAGACTTTCTTGTTTCTCTTATTTCCAATCCATGTTGAATAGTGTTATATTTTAAGCATGTGACCCACATTAACTTAATCCTCACAACAACCCACCAGGCAGGAACTATTACTTGGTATTTTGCTTGCTACAGACAGGGCTTAGCCAGGGCTGTGGTGCTCCTGCTGAGAGGCTGGAATGATGCAGCAAGGCAGGAGTGCCCTCAGGGTTCAAGGCAAGACTGAGTGTCACCTAAGGAACAGAGGTCTTAGCTGCTGCTCTAGGCTCTGATCCTATACCTTCTATCTAGGATCAGATCGAGGGAGCGGTCAGCATGCAGCACCACAGCAGGCTGCAGCGAGCAGAGAGGACAGTACGGAAGGAGAAGAGCCATCAGTGTGAATGACCACAGCAGCCTGATACAGGACAATGAAAGACAGAGAAGAGAAATTTAAGACTGTTTCCAAAGCTGAAATGAGAGAAATAAGTGACTGATTCACAAAGATAAACATGGCCCCATGGTGCCAAGTTCAAAAATTATCTTTTAAATACATCAATAAATGCGGTAGAAGCCTAAAGGCTTTGCTGGCTTGTCTTAGAACTATCTGACGGGTCTCACATGCCGAACCTCCCCTGAAAAAATTAAGAATGGTAGGACAGTTGCAGAAAGAACGTGGAAGCTATGGTCACCACCACCACAAGCAGGGTGTGACAAGCCTCAGAGAGAAGGGGAGAAGCACCAGCCAAGGCTGCTGAGATTTGAGACATGTGGATCCCTACTGGCTTTCCTGCTTCTCAGCAGCCACACGGGGGGTACATCTGCGCAAGGGTGTGTCACCAGCAAGAGCTGCATCATGAGAAGAATTTAGAGGGATGATTCTCTAAACATGTTTTCATGAAATTAGAAACTGACTAGGATGCCCAAGAAAACACTGCCACAAATATGGGTCTGAGTAAGTACTCTCTATTAGTTTTACAGTGAAATCCCAGGACTGTTTTACTGAAATAAAGGGGAAACAATAGTCATTATTAATGTTTTCTTAACATATACCTCACACTGACATAAAACAAAAAGGCTTTATATGACATTTTAAGTCCATTCATTTGAAATGAACTTTTGGATTATTTTTTTCCTAAATGCTAACCCCGCCACGACCTTCAAAAAGGCAAAACTAAGTTATTCAACTAGACATTTAAATCTTTCCATCTGCCCTCACCATTCCTCATAGGCAAACTCATTCAATGAATCATGCACTATCAGACCTCTTGACATGACCTAAGTCCAACCTTCTAATCATAGAAGAAAGTAAAACCTAAGAGAGATTTGATGCCTTGATCAGGCCTCAGCTATTACAAACACACTCAAGAAGCTAAGGTTGTTGATGCTTGATTACAAATAATTCCCCTGTATGTCAGTAACCCTTCTCCCTTTCAACAATAATAGTTTATGCCTAGTAATAACAATATATCAATACTTACACCTTCAATCTGACAAATTTAAAGCTTATAAAAATTTGCCACATTGGTAAGAAAACTAAGGGGTTCTATTTAAGTCTAAGCAGTTGAATTTAATTTTTAGAAAAATGTGTTAAATAGCTATAATGTACAAGGCATGGTAACAATGAAATAATGAATGGCCAAAAGCACAGAATTACAAGGTAAAGAAAAGTCAACAGAATATTTTCATTTTAGTTTAACCAGATATGCAAACTTACATGAACACATATAAACACGAAAAAGAATATTGCTGAAAGGTTTCATGATAATCCACAACATACATCTGACATATTTAACACAAGAAATAAATACCATGAGAGGGGAATAAATAAATCAAATGAAGATTTTAATCTGTATAATTAAATTATGTAATTGTAGAATTAAATTAGAATTTTAATTGTAGAATTATATTATATATTAACTATATTCATGGAAGGATCTTGAGCTCTCCCTGCTTGTCTCACTTCCAGTCCATGTTGAATATGACTATACTAATTTTCCAGAAAGAAAGCTCTGAGGGACGGCTAACCCAATAACCATTGTCAGTTCTTTTCCGTTTGTTGGAAAAGCATAATAATCACTGTCCTAGCCTCCTCTGCAGCTGGGGATGGCTATGTAGCTCAGTTTGCACAATAAGACAGAAGTGGAAGTATTCCAGGCCACGTCTGGGAAATCTTTCAATTCTTTATAAAAGGCATAGTCAAAAAGGTGGCAATGCCCACCCCATTTCTTTCTGTTTATAATGCAGATGTAATGCTGAGGTTGCAGCTGTCATCCTTCTACTAGAAGACAACAAGCAAGAAGACCCAAAGCCAATTTGCCAAGGATGGCAAAGTAGAAAGATGAAAAGGACTTGGGTCCATGACAGCGTCATTAATCTCCTGCAACAACTGAGACCTCTTTTTTTCTAGACTTGTTGAAAAAAATAGTTTCCTACTTGTTTAAATCACTGTTAACCACCTTTTCTGTTCTATACAGCTAAAAGCATTGCTAAGAAACACATATTTAACAGTCTCCTTCCACAGACTCGACTCTCCAGCCTGACCATTCAACATAACTGGATCTAGTCTATCTCTTTTTTCGAGACAGGGTCTCGCTCTGTTGCCCAGGCTGGAGTACAGTTGCATGATCTTAGCTCAGAGCAACCTCTGCCTCTGGGGCTCAAGCGATCCTTCTGCCTCAGTCTCTCAAGTAGCTAGGACTACAGGTGCATGCTACCACTCCTGGCTATTTTTTGTAGAGACAGCGTTTTGCCACATTGCCTAGGTTGGCCAGTCTATCTTTCTTTCCAGCATGTGTCAGTGGTTTCCTGTCCACACCTAACAATTTTCCACCTCTGGATCTTCCTAGCATACCCATCCCATCCTACAAAGCCTATACAACAAAATCTCCCTCTTTTTCCTTCCTAGATCCTCGTCCCAGGCCTGTTGTTTAAGCACACTTACCCTTCTCTAAATTCTTCACATTTTATTTATACTATTTAAAAGCACTTGTCACTTTGTATCCTGTATTATAATAACTTATGGATCTGATATCTCCTAAGCTAGGTGTGAGTCTTGTTTATCTCTGTATTCTGTATCACAAGAGTGCCTTCTTGGAACATAGGAAGTACTCAAAACATAGATGCAGTAAATTAATAATTAAGTGTGTAAGTCATCTTTACCTTTCTAAATTAGAATTTAAACATATCTGGGAATTTTAGAAGATCCTATAATGGGTATTTCTTTACTATTTACTGTAGCTTTAGATTCACAAAGATGACAAAATTAGTCCTTAGACAAGAGACAATTTTGACCTGACACTTGGGAAACTGTTCCCAGGGGACTAGGGGACCTAAATGGAGAGCATATGCTATTAGCACATACCTCCACCAAACAATGGTGGAAGGAGAGATCTGTCTGGAAGTCAATGTAGAACTGCCACAGTGGGGTGGGCAAAGGAATTGGAGCTTTAATAGTATATATGCATCTTGTAAGGCTGTTGAAGGGACTGAACACAAACACATGTAAAGTGCCTAGGACAGTACCTAGCACCTAATTCTTACATAACAAACATTATTTATTATTCATACAGAAACAGATACAAGTGGTGGGATGTAAGTGTCTAAGTCAAGGTGGGGTGTGGGACAGTGAGAAATCACTCACCATGAATTTCCTCTTTAGGAAACTGATGCTCCCTGCCCCCGATTTCACCAAGCCTCTGGTTAAAGCACCCTGTTTCTGTTATAATTGTAGGTTTCATGCATGTGCCCACCGAGGCCAGACTCTACAGGGCTTGGAAGAAAATGGTAGTGTGTTATCATCTCTCATGGCCATTGGTTATGTCCTTCATGAAAGAGATCAGCTTTACTCCCAGACAGCCTGGGTAAAAGGAAAGAGGAAAGAAGACAGCTTTCCCTAGATATTTTTTCTGCCTATGGTCAGCAACACAAGAGGGCCAAGAGTCAGAAAATCACGCCCCTTGCAGGGTTAGTAAAGTCAAGTTTAGTGGCAAGCAAAGCAGGGAGATTAAAAGTATAATGTGAGATAAAACTGGGACCCAGGGAAATCCTAAAAACCACACCTCTCCCAATCACCTCCTGCTGAGCACATCCCAAAGATGAAAGCTATCCCTACTGCAAAGAAAAATATTACATCCACCAGAATGTAATCGGGAACAAGAAACCTTTAAATTCCTCTCACTCTAGCAGAGTAGTGCATTCCCCCTGAATGGCTGATGTGAAGGTTGTGAAAAATTTTACATGCTTACCATATAATTAATATATAGATGAGGCAACTTAGGCACAGAATGATTAAGTGAATTGCTCAAGGACTCACAGCTAATCAATTGTGAAGCCAAGATTCAGAGTTAGGCAGTCCAGCTTTAGAGATGATCCCCTTAAACACTTTGCTATCTTGCCTCTCAATTTAGAATGCACAGAAAGTATAGTTTAATCTGCTTGGTTGTATAAAAAAGAATAATAAAGTTCCCAAAGTAGACTACATAAATAGCAGAAGATCTGGTATATAGAACCCAAGGGGTTGTGGGGTCAGGGGAGGGCATTTATGGTGGAAGAGAAGAAATGTCTCCCAAAGCCAATAAAACACTCCAAAATTATGTACTCCTACATTAAAATAAGAAGTTTAAGAGTGAAAATCATGTGCTAACAATTGGAGATACTATTTAAAATATATAAGCAATTCATTTTTACTAAATGTCAAGTATAAAGTATTTATCCAATGACAATGTAATACAAAAATTGGAGGATTTTTTTTTCACATTAGTAAACAGGTTTGATAAGAGATATTAAGTTGACTTTTCTCTTTATCTTAAAATATAAAAATTAATTACATGTTTTATGGTGTTTACAACCTTTGTAGAAGCAAAGTGCTCTTTAATTTTCAAGTTTCTCTTCCTGAAAAGGTTAGGTGAAAATATCATAGCATTTATCGAAAACAAGAAAAAATATGAGTAAGGTATTATATATTAGAATAGACAATGTAAACAAAAACAGCCAATAAAAAATAATTTAGGTTATCTTGCATATCTAGATAGGCTCTCAACTCATACTAAAAACTTTACGTGAAATCCTATTTATAAAAAATAAAGGCCTTAAAGATATCAGAGTGACTTCATGTGGTTATGAGAGATATTTAAGCCTGGAATTAAACTGAAACCTAAATTTGCTTTCCTTTACATCCCGCTTGGTTTTAGAAGTTAAGAAAAAATGCTCCAAACAGAAAACCATGACTTTTTTTGTACATTTAGGCTACAAAGCTTCTTAAGTATTGTTCTAAGAGACTACATCAAATTTTCCCAAACAGGCCTAAAGCCTCTTTCAGGGAAAACAAAAATCATTAGAAAATTAGCGAGACTCCGTCTCAAAAAAAAAAAAAAAAGAAAATTATTACAATTGTGTATTAGCAGTGTTAATGCAACTTTTCTGACATTATACATTTACATTCATACAAATGGAACCAAAGTTTCATGAAACAATACTCTTAGCATAGGTAATGTTCTCTGATAATTCTTCTATTCTCTTAAAAAAAAAAAATTCTGATGGCAACTTATACTGATTACTTGATTCATTAGTAGTTCTACAGTGGACCACAATTTAAAATCACTGGTTTATACTTTAGTCTCATCAAGACATAAGTATAAGGCTATTTTCTCCAGAAGACAATTTATATTCCTAATTACAAACATGAAATGCTTATAAGTTTCTGTGAGAAATCTACCCCAAAACATTGCTTGTTATTTGAGTTGCCTTAAGAGAAAGAAAGAAGGAAGCGTGAAACAAGCCTGTCTCTGCTGAGGTAACAGAATCAGGAGTGGATGCTGCCACTGTTCATTAGTTTTGCCACAAGAGGGGTAATAAAAGGGGTCAGACAGACACCAACCCACTTTGAAGCAGTCCCCTGGTTGTGTTCATCAAGTTTGGTGGGAGTTGCAGATTTAAATCCCTCTGTGTCCTCCCCAGAGAAAAATGGGAGTTCATAATTACTCAGACAGACAGGAAACAAATTCCCCCGTAGAGGGCTGAGGCCAGGTGGGCAAAAGCTGACAGTGGCTGGCACCGTCCTGTTCAAATACAGGCCTTGGCAGGTTGTCCCTCCCACTTCCCCTGCACTGTGTCCTCACACTTCCATCTCATGGCTTATTGCTGGAAAAAATCCGAAAAGCAAGCTAACGGTCTTTTAAGACACAAGAACTGGTTTAATCTTGTATTTTTTTCCAAGTAAAAGAAACATACGCCTACCCCACTCCTTTCTCCAAACAAAATCTTCGTTAAATCCCAATATATAAGACAGAGCTGTTGCTGCACTGGAGAGGAGTACTGCAGACAGCCCTGCCCACTCCTCCTCCCTCCTTATCTGTCAGTCCCTCAGGCTCCTCCACGGAACCCTAGTCCTCTAGATATGTAGGAATACAGTAATAGTTAAGCATATTTAATGATCCTCGCTAAAGGCAATCAAACCATTGCCATATTTGTTCTCTAATCTTTGCTTGCTCACCAGCTCTCTAAATCCCACCCTAATACAGAACTCCCTAAAACTTCAGCAAGTGATGCTTCACCAAGAACCTACATAAAGCAACATTTCTGAAACTGTCACTCTACATTTGGCTCTTTTTCTTCTATTAAACTGATAGACTGTCAGAAAGAGAACATCAGCCAAACCAGCTGGGTCCTTACTCCTCATTTGCCTGTAGTACCTCTTGTTATTACAGTGTACCAATAAATCCAGCCAACCAAACTCTTCTGATAGCCACTCCAACAGAAAGTATGATTCCAAAAAGATGACTGGACTATTACAAGATTTATGTTACCATAGAAGTATGACAACATGTTTCAATATAGCTGAAGCTTAATTATTTCTTCTTTTCTTTTAGCAAGCAATTTTGGAATTGCTTAGACTCACCAACTCTAGCATCACCTAGGGGAGAAGGGGCTGCTTTCCCATCCTATTTTACTGGTCTTGATAGGATAAGGCACAGACAAGGAATAAGACACATGAAGATGTAGTGCTGCTGTTACTACACTCACCCTGTAATGTGATGCTTCCTGTGACAAAGATAAAACAAACCATCTTTTTCTTTGAAGAGACTGTCCTGTATGTTTACAAACATGTGGGCTTTCTGAGAAACTGAAACCTTTAAAAAGGCTGAAATTAAATAATTTATTAAGCTGAATGGGGGAAAAAAAAACCTGTTTCTAGTAAAACAGAACTGAAGGGAACTAAAAGGGTACAGAAGTAGAGATTAATTCCTTACAAAAGTTATTTTGATGTAGCACACAATGATAATGATAGGCAGAAAAGTTCAGATTTTGATAGATCTATTAATATCATTGGGTCTTACACTGAAAAATGTAACTTTAAAGCTTCTTCCTATAAGGAAATTTCTACTCCCCCAATAACATTATTTCAATTATTTAAAAAACCCAACTCTAGCTGTTCACCATTTTTTTTTTCATAATTAATACTTTGACATAACTTTCAACATGATGTCTGGTAATGAAGAAAAAATAGTACCTTTTCCAATTCTCTTGGTATTCGCAAACAAGTGTATACTCTTTCTCTTCTTTCTGTATACTTGGCCTCATTATGTTCAAGGAAGTACCCTCTTGTTAGTTCAGCACTGAGGAACCTCAACAATGAAAGCTCTACAGAAAAGAAAATGACAGAAAACAAAAAGAACAGTATTTATCAAGGAACTTCCAAGCTAGCTGGGGCCATAGGTAATACACATATAAAACAAAGAGACCAAAATAAATGTTATCTATAATTCTATGTCTAGAACTGAACAACTACACACAACGATCAGCAAGTATTTTCGAGAAAAGTATTCTTCTGTGTGGTATAAACCGACAATGCCACAGGAATATCTAAGGGAATAATTACTAAGGGCTAGAATAGTCAAGAAAGTATTTTTCAAGAGCTCAGTCTTGGTTCTTACAGGTGATACAGCACCTGGACTGACAGAGATGGAGGGAAAATCAGTAGCTGTCAAGAATATATAAAACAGAGCAATATATTGAGTTGAAAGGGAGCCAAGTCACACAACAGGCACCACTTTAGTCCAAGAACCACCCTGGGTGAACTACATGGATACCAGTGCCCCAGCTCCTTTCTTAGTTCAGCCTCAGAAATCCTGCACAAATGTCTAAATAATGCCATTTTCCTACATGAACTTACCAACATGACACTCACAATAGTTACGCAAAGTGCAACCTCAACTAGATCAGAAAAACTTCCCCTTCCTTGGATCTTTCCATTCACCCATGTTTTTCCTCTGTTCCTCTAAAGCAAACTACTCCATAGTCATCTCATCTCAGATGAGGAAAACAAGGTCAAAGGAAATTATTTATATACTTTCCACTCACTGCAATTGGAAGCTTGAGGTGAGAAGTGAAGGCTCTGGATACTCGACCCCACCTCTTCTCAGTGCATTACACTTCCCTGACAGCCCATCCCCTCAATGACCCTCAGCACCCCTTACTTCATCTACACCTTCCTACGTTTACTCTGCAGGAGGTAAACTCTCTTCCAGAACGCAGGTTACCAAAAGGTTTCCAACTGTCCACTGTTCTCTTCGCTCTGAGCTGGCCTTGTCCTTTTTACCAAATGTGGTCTTAATGTTACCTCCAAAAAATGACAAGGGAGGAAGGTTGATTTCATTTATGCAGATCTACTTAAGGAGTTGCACCTTCTAGGAGTACTATGATCTAAAGCCTACCTGTGAGGCGGAAAGAGTTTATATTAAAAAAAATCCTTGGCTGGGCGTGGTGGCTCATGCTTGTAATCCCAACACTTTGGGAGGCCGAGGCGGGAGGATCACAAGGTCAGGAGTTCAAGACCAGCCCGGCCAACACAGTGAAACCTGTCTCTAACCAGCCAACCCTGCAGCTTCCCCGTCCCTCCGTGCCACCTAAATCTGATTCATTGGTGCTCTTCTCTCTTGAATGGCTAAAAGTACAAAAAAAATTAGCTGGATGTGCTGGCGGGGCGCCTGTAGTCCCAGCTACTTGGGAGGCTGAGGCAGGAGAATTGCTTGAACCCAGGAGGCGAAGGTTGCAGTAAGCTGAGATCACACCACTGTACTCCAGCCTAGGTGACACAGCGGGACTGTGTCTCAAAAAAAAAAAAAAAAATATATATATATATATATATATCTCCATCCTTAAAAGCCCTTGGAAAGACTTAGAAGCCAACTTGACCATGGTTCTAAACAACAGGTCTACAACAGCTTACCTCATCCAGCATTAAAACAGATCACTAGTTCTTTGAGTATTATGTCAAGTGGCTTGCTTATGTTAGGGTTTATTCCATATATATGTGTACGTACACACATACACACACTTCTTTAAATACCAGATTCATAATCTTTTTGGGGAGTCTGTGTTACCATGAAGAGTACATTTACAGTTGAAGTCATGTGGGTTAAGTGTACGCAATATGTGAACTGTATATATTAACGGATGTTTGGATTTAAAGGACTTAGTCTAACCAAATCCACGTAGAGTAGAACTTCTGGTTAGGAACTTTCTAATATGTTCTACGCTGGCTAGAACCAGAACAAGATCTGCTCTTTCAAGGTGAGAAAAAGAAAGCCTTTTGAGTTGCAAACAAAAACAGCCAAGACTAATGAAAGATAAATCATACTCAGTTCAGTTTTCCAATCAGGAAAAAGAGTATGTTTTGATTAGTATCTACAAATACCAGTTCTTTCATGTAAAAATCGAGAAGCAACAGGACTTTCAGAAAGCAGAGGAGATTGCACATACATAATTTTTCACTGAACTTAGTGAACTCTGAACTTTGAACTCCAGAGGCCACTTCACCACACTCTACGGACAGCAGCCAACCCTGCAGCTTCCCCGTCCCTCCGTGCCACCTAAATCTGATTCATTGGTGCTCTTCTCTCTTGAATGGCTAATTTTTTTCATCTAAGTCTCTTTGGTAGCCCTTCTTCCTCTACCTGATCCTTAAGTGTCTGCTGGTTCAGTGCTCTATTCACTGCAGTAAAATGTCAGCCATCCTTTAAGGCTAGCATTCTCCAATATGTCCTCATCATTCTTTCTGGTATTTATTCCCTATACCTACTTTGTTTCCTATACATGTTTTGTTTCCTATAGATTTCGAACTAGAATTAAAACCATCATCAAAATTCTAAAGTCATCACATCTACAGCTCTTATCATATTTCCAACAGCCTCCTCTACCTGGATATCCCATAGATACCGAAATCACCTGCAAAACGAAACCAGTATCTTGCCCACTGACTCTGCACCTTTCCTGGAGTCCTGACTTTAGTTCCTGGCTTTACCTGTGACATAGTTGCTGCACTAGAAGCCCAGGGCCAATCTTGACAATCCCCTCTCTCTTCTTACCAAGGCCTACCAATTCTTCCTTTAAAACATTAACTTTTTCCCCTTTTTCCTATACTCCACCCTAGTTTAGTCCTCCCCATCTCTCTCCAGGTTATTGCAAAAGCTTCTTGATTGAGTACCATTCTTCCCATCTTTCCTCCCTTCAATGCTAACTCCACCTGGCAGCCAGACAGCAGCTCACACAGATCAGATATCGTTCTACTGAAACCCTTCAGTGATTCTTCATTACCTCCAGAATAAAGTCCTACCTCCTCAGTGTGGGCCATCGCAGATCCTCTATCACTGGCCACAGGCCATCTCTTCAGTCATGCTTCATACCTGCCTCCCCTGAATTTCTAGGTCACAATTTTCTTTTTATACCACTTTTCATTTCTCCCAAACATGTCAATGGGTTCACACTGCTCGTTGGTCTGAGAATTCCCTACCAATTTTCCAGGAGTGAACATGCCCAGACGGTACCTCCTCTGTGAAGACTTCCCTAAGTTTCTCAGGCAGAGTCTGTCCTTTCCCCCACTTGGCTTCCACAGTACCTGCGCCTGCCTATGATCTTCTGCAGCATACTACATTCATTTTCTTATCTGGTTTTCTCATTCACCTTTGCATCACTGGGACCCAGCACATAACAGGTACGCAACAAATGTTTGCTAAAACAATATATGGGTCAGAGGAGAAGAAGAGAAATCACAGAGAACAAAAACAGAATCAGACAGTGAAAAGCTAAAAACGAAATGGAAAGGGAAGTGACTAAGAAAAGAAAGAATTACAGACATAAAATGGAGTGGCCAAATTAGTCTCTTTAGGAGGCAGGCAGCAAAGAACAGAATTGACACAGAATTGAGGGAGTAATGTGAATGGCAAACTGGGCTAAACTTTCATGTGGGTGATCTGTCCCTTCTGATATGATAATTTCTGGCATTTTTCCATTTTTCTTTACTGCTGAATTGCTCTATTGAAAGATGATCTATATGAATACAAAAGTGGAATTCATCAAAATGTTCAATAGTAATGGAATTGCTTAATAAATAACAATGTACCAATATAAAACAAAAATCAGAAGTGGCAAAAGAAAAGCACACCAGATACTTGAGAAAAGAACTTGTGATTGTGACAGAATTGTTCAGAGACGCGGGGAGTCAGCAGGGAAGGAGTGAAAAGCTTCACTCAACGTAGCAGCTGCTGAGGACACAGGAGCCTCTACTCTGTCTGTGTAGCTAACAGACTGTAAAGGTAACCCAACGGGTACCTGAACCTCAATCCCCCTGAGGGAAGAGGGTGCCATGATGCAGTCACAGTCAGTGAGTGCCCTGGGTTTGGGAATGACGAGATCCTCACTGTCCACAGTAAGTGCAAGGAAAGAAATTAGGCAGCCCACAAGAATGCCATCTGCGTTAAAGAGATACAGAAACACATTACTGCACAATGATTTACAATTTTAAAAAGCAAATTAAATAAAAAGGTTTATTTGGGGCCGGGTGCAGTGGCTCACGCCTGTAATCCCAGCACTCTGGGAGGCTGAGGTGGGAGGATCACCTGAGGTCAGGAATTTAGGACTAGCTTGTCCAAAATGGTGAAACCCCGTCTCTACTAAAAATACTAAAAATTAGCCAAGCGTGGTGGCAGGCGCCTGTAATCCCAGCTACTTGGGAGGCTGAGGCAGGAGAATCGCTTGAACCCCAGAGGCGGAGGTTGAAGTGAGCCAAGATCATGCCACCGTACTCCAGCCTGGATGACAAGAGTGAAACTCCATCTCAAAAAAAAAAAAAAAAAGGTTTATTTGGAAAATTATTCTCCACAATGGTGTTTTCTCTGGTGACTGGGGATGACAGCTTTGACCATAAGAAGAGTTGGGTTATGATCTACAGAAGAGCATAGGATTAGCAATCACAGAAAGGGAGTACAGCTGTCTTAAACATTAGTCCTGTGACCCTACTCCAGTGACAGATGTCAATTTCACCGAAGAGAAAATGGAAGCTTAGAGGAGTTTTTTTTTACCTGTCAACTGTTTGCCTTATCCACAGAATCATCAAAGGACTAAGAGAGTACTTGTATGAAAGTATATAAAAACTGCAAAGCATGATGCACTGTCTTCAACTACTTCCTATTAACTTCACAAGTACTGTAGTATTAATCAATTCTGGTTTGGTGGTTATCTAATGTTTATTTCTGCAATCCTAGCTCTATCGCTAAAAGGTAAAATGACAAATAAGTATATTTAACAACGTATATAACCTAAGTAATTTTCTGTAAACAGGTTATCATACAACATAAATACCGAGTGTTTTAATTACAAGTACAAAACAATGCTGTGTCCGGATTCTACCTCTAGATATCCAAGAATTTGAATTACAAACACTAGTTTAGATTCTACAATGGAGAATATAAAAAGTCAAATAAAAACATAACCTATTTTGAGTGTACAGCTCTCACAACTATGAAACAGGTTCTACTGTTATGCTCATTTTGCAGATGAAGAAACCAAGGCCCAGAGAGGCTAAGGAGATTTCCAAGGTCACACAGGAAGCAAACAGAAAAGCCAGAACTCAAAGTCAAGAAGTCTATGGCTAGAGTGCGTGTTTTTCACCATTAGACAGCTTTTCCTATTATTGCCTCAAGTGCTTTTGTAAACAGGCCACTGCATTACTTCTGGAAAATCAGGAGCCCTCTGTCCCTCCTCTTTATCTGTGCTCCCACTGCACCTTGGGCTGACTTCTGTGAAGCTACACTCTTTAATAGTTGCTCCCTTACAAGATCATAAAGTTTCTGACAGCAGGCCCCATGTATCCCTATATTCTCGAAGTCCAGCCCTGCTGGTGAGTTCTGAATGTAGGGGTAATCTTTGTGTATAATTAGCGCGATGCTAATGGGCTGGGGAATGGTTTTAAATGATACATTAAAGAAATACTAACCACCACAACAAAGTTTCATAAGGTTAAATATCTTGAAAGCTTTGTCTTACCTCCTTCTCATCTACTCCTGAGTAAGTGGCTATATTTTAGGGATCAGAATCCTTCTATTTTACAGTATGAGGCAGTTTACAAAGGTCTTACATACATTACTTCATACAATTCTTGCAACAATCATGAGAGCTAAAGAGAGCAATTAATGCCGTCCATATTTTGTCCATTTTCACATTATGAAAAAACTGAGGTTCACAGAAGTTGAGTACAAAGTCATTGAAAAGTTAAGTGACAAACTGGGAATAGCACCTAGTCCAGTGTACTCTCTCGCCTATATCAAAATGATCAACCATCTCTCTGACAATTATAATTTGGCTGTGATTCATGGTGAAGGAGGTAGGAGGGTGCACTGCCTCATTGCCGGACCCCTGGAGTTAGCCTCGCTGGTTCTGCTCCGCCAGGACCACTCCCACCTTTCCCTGGAGAAGGCTGCATTTCCCAGCGCGCCACTCAATCCCCAGTGCCGAGTTACACCTGTGTTTCAGTGTTTTGCTTGTTTTTATTTTGCTAAACATTGCTCTCTAGAATTCTACAGACCCATCTGAACTTACCTATCCTATAATTTTGGCTACAGTTGCCTGGTTAATAATTTAGCAAAGCCACTGTTCTTTACCTATGGGTATCACCAAGAACTCTGATAGCTAAGTACATCTTAACTTCTGTCAGACTTTCGTGGTATTTCATTCCTTCTAAGCAAAACAGTCACTCTCATTTGTTATGCTAAACATCTACCTTTATGTTTTAAGAGTATTTTTCCAATAATCCAAATATTTACTTCCTGAACACTGATTTCAGTTTTTAAGATGTCAATTAATTTTAGTTCATTTATCCCAATCTTACCAGGAAGAAATATCATTCAGTAAAAGTCTTTTAAAAATAGATACTTTTGGGAAGCCGAGGCTGGTGGATCCTGATACCAAGAGATGGAGACCATCCTGGCCAACATGATGAAACCTCGTCTCTACTAAAAATACCAAAATTAGCTGGGCATGGTGGTGTGTGCCTGCAGTCCCAGCTATTAGGAAGGCTGAGGTAGGAAAATTGCTTGAACCTAGGAGGTGGAGGGTGCAACAAGGCACCAAGGTACTCCAGTCTGGCGACAGAATGAGACTCTGTCTCAAAACAAACAAACAAACAAACAAAATTTTACTATTTAATTATAACATAAACAAGTGCTTCAACATTAGAAGAACTATGTTTTGTCAACGTGAATTTTCCTTTTTTTTTTGAGACAGGGTCTCACTCTGTTGCCCAGGCTGCAGCACAGTGGCACAATCTTGGCTCACTGCAACCTCTACCTCCATGGCTGAAGCAATCCTCCCACCTCAGCCTCTCTAGCAGCTGGGACTACAGGCACATGCTACCATGTCCACCTAACTTCTGTATTTTTTATAGGTATGGGGTTTTACTATGTTGCCTAGGCTGGTCTTGAACTCCTAGGCTCAAGCAATCCACCCGCCTTGGCCTCCCCAAGTGCTAGGATTATAGGTGTGAGCCACCGCGCCCAGCCGTCAACTGTGAATATGTAATATGAGGAAAATAATACCAATCATAAATCCAAATCAGTTCCTCCAGTGCATATATATACACATACATATACATATATATATATTATATATATATATTTTTTTGGAGACAGAGTCTCGCTCTGACCTGTCACCCAGGCTGGAGTGCAGTGGTGTGATCTTGTCTCACTGCAACCTCCAACTCCGCCTCCTGGGTTCCAGCAATTCTCCTGGCTCAGCCTTCCAAGTAGCTGGGATTACAGGCACATACCTCCATGCCCGGCTAATTTTTTGTATTTTAGTAGAGACAGGGTTTCACCGCGTTGCCCAGACTGGTCTCGAACTACTGAGCTCAGGCAATCCACCCGCCTCAGCCTCCCAGAGTGCTGGGATTACGGGCGTGAGCCACTGCACCCAGCCCCTCCAGCATATTTTTACACTATATCGTCTCCTACCACAGAATTAATCTGTGATCCGGAACTTAAATTCAGAAAAAGCATAGTATAAATTGCCTTTTCCTCACCCCTAAAATAAAAAACACATTGTTTAATTATCTTCTAAGAAAGCTTATTTTAGAAATAAGAACCTAAGATTAAAAAGTATTAATTAAAAGTAATGAGTAATCATAAATATATTTATATGTTCAGTAATATGTCTAAATATATCTTTCTTAAAATAGCATTGAGCATTTAAAAAGTTGGAAAGTAATACTGGTTATAACTGTTAGGAAAATATGAAATATGCATACCTCCATAGTCTTAAATAACATAAAACTTTAGTAAACTTTATTAAGGTTACACTAAAATATTAGATAAGCTTATTAAACAGAGACACACTCTTGTACAAGGCCAATTAGTAATCAGCTTTTCTGGGAATCAATAATACAACAGCAATTCTGCCTTCCTAAGTCAAACATTAAGTAAAAGAACCATTTCACACAATATATTCAAGTTTTTAAGATGTTTAAAAAAATGTTTATAGTTTCATTTAGAGGAGTAAAGAGTAGAATATTTATAAATGTATAGATGGAAAACAGGTATAAACAAAGGAGTGACTTTTTCCAAGGTCATAAGGTTATAAAGCAAAGGATTACAAATGAGAATAGAATATCATTAATTTGACAGTCAATGCTATATATGCTTTCTAGAGACTTCTTTTATGCAAGTAGTCCCCAAATTGGAGGACAAATGAGCTGCTAGGATTGAATTTCAGAGAGTAAACTAGGTTAAAGTTAAAAACTGTAAAAAGCCAAGGCACTGAACTGATCAAAAACCAAAATAAGTAACTTTTCATTGTTCATTTGGTCTATATATACTAATTAAGTAAAGCAAGTGAGAATTTTAAAAGCAAAGCAATAGTTTGTCAGAAGAAGCTAATGTTACTTTGTATCTGGTTTGTGGTGACTCCAAGTAATTTCCCGGTTTTATAATTATTTTTCTTTTTCTTTGTAAACAAATTAATTGGCTCTAGATCATAATTAAAGGCAGTCACCCTTTAATCATCCATTAGGTTAAGTTTGGGGCCACTGGGATAACTATGTGATATAGGTGAAGACTGGTTAAATGAAAATATATTTTAATAAAAATGTATTTATAAGAAGAAACTGACAAATTTTCAATTACACAAAGAATAGGACATAGGTAACATGAATAGTTAAAACCTTCATCCCACTCAAAATCTTTTGAGGGTATTGCTAAAAATTCAGCTGACTTTTCTGAGTTTTCAGTCTTTCTTCCTGCCTCTGCTCAATCTCTAACAGATGTGAAGCAAGAAGAGGTCTAACCATGGTTAAAGAGAGAGGAGAGAGGCAAAAGAGATGGATAATAAGTTGAAGTTTTAGAAGTCCGGAGTCACTACTAAAGGAGAAAAGAAATGGGTCCACGGCACTGTTACCAGTAGAAACAATATGTTCACCTATACCTGACTTCAGGCTTTCTTGTTTTACAAGCAATACCTATCCCCATGCATCTCCAACACCTGCATTACACAGGTACTGTTTCATCCTCACAGGTGCTACCTACCCTTATTTACACCAAGCCTTCTGTTAAGTCTCCACGGTGACTAGAACCAACCTAGATGCTTCAGATACTGAACTATCTAGTAGTGGCATTATGAAACAGAACCAAATGGATTAGGCAAGCAGTCTAAGCAAGCACAGAGTTTACAAAGCAGTTCAACAACCCAACCAAGCCAAAAACACAGATTTCCTAATGTTTAGTCCAAAGTTGATTTGCTGGACTTAGATTCCTAAATAAAAATATGGCTATACAGAAATTCTCCTACCTAGGACTTCTGCAGATGAATCGAGTGGGGAACAAGCACAAAAACCTAATATTGATTATTTGGTTTTATGTCAAAAGGAACAACAGAAGTTGGTAGTATTTTTAAGGACAGGAAGAAAATACATACGAGATCAATCTGCAGTTCTTGATAACCACCATATCCAGAGTTTAAGGCCAGTAACCACATATGCAACAAGGGAATACACAATGACCATTCTGAGAGAGCAAATAAAAATAGGAATGATGAGTGGGATTCCCAATTCTAACTATGTTAAAAGGTGTAAGTACTCACATCTGAGACATGCTTCAGCCTATTGCCAGGCTAAATATAAGTCAGAACGGGAGTTCTGAGAACGAAGTGATGAGGAAAAGAAAGCTTAGACTTAATGGAGACACATGTATAATACAATATATAGCACATATAGCTGTTCATACAAACAAATATACATATCTAGTTTCTAAACATATAAATCAACAAGGAGAGATATAAAACAAAAACTGAACCTCAGACACCACATTTTGATTTATTTTATTCAGATGGAAGTTTGGATAAGTACCTAATATGTACATTCATTCAGGGAATTCCAGGCTGTTGGGACTGATCAACAAATGTCTTATCTGTAGGAGCCCTAAATTCCTTGTGAGAAATGATAAGGGGGACTTTGGAACTGACGGTTCAGCCACCAAGACACTAAAATTATGACTTTCAAAAAGAAAAGCCAAAGGCTGCCTTAACTTGCAGGGGGATCTAGAGCTCAAGAGCAGGTGTGCTAGACTCTCAGAGGCACACAAGACAATAAAAAATCGACAATACCTTAAGTCCGAGCATCTAGCCTTGAAGGACTAGTTTGATTCAGGGAGAAATGCTATCCAAATGACTCTAGGTGCTGCCACTCAAAGGCCCTCTGACCCAGGCCAGCTCCTACAGAATCATTTTTTAAAATTCTTAAAAGGAGGGGAAGGAGGATTACAGAGGAGGGGAAGAGGGCAGCACTAGACTTAGCAGCCTGGGCACTGAAGAAGGACTAAAATAATTCAGTCTCTAGTGGAGAAACTTCTAACAAATGTGGTTATCAGAGCTACAGGCTGGGTGCTAGCAGTGGCAGGAGCTATGTGACTTAGCAGAGCAGGGACACCAGGGGAAAAGAAGGCAGGGCTCATGTGGAGGCTCAGAGAGAACACTGGCCAGTGGCTCCAGCTGAAACACTCCTGGAATTTGGAATTCTTACCTAAATCCTGATCGCCAAGGCTAGTGTGACTTGGTAAAGCAGGAGTGGCCACTGACATCTCCTCACACAAAATCAATGGACCTGGGGAAAGAACAAGGACTACCCCAACAGCTAAACCTGGAGGCATCTCCCTGATAATGACTTCCTGCGACTATGGGTTTAAAAAAATCCAGCCTTAAACATGGTGAAGCATGTTGATGAAGAATGGATACATGGTATAATGAAGTCCATGGAAGTCCAGGTATCCAGTCCCAGAAAAAGCCAGGGAAGAAGTGTGAAGTGATACTGCAAGCTCAAGATCTGTGCTCATCAATAGGCTTCAAACAACTTCATTTCCTCTCCATGTAAACAAGAAAAAAGGGCTTTAAAATGGTGGCTTTCCTGCAACTGAGAAATATTTTAAAGAAAGTATAGTGAAGCCTGGCAACATCTATTTCTATTTACAAGAGTGCTTTTAATATTCAAGTCTAAGTAAGTAAACAGACAGTTGAGAGATTTGATATTTTGACTTACTTAGATCCTGCCAATTCAGAAAGTAAATACTTTTGAAAGCAAATGTTTAACTGAGAACTAAAGCAAATAAAGTACCGTTGAGAATTTTTAAGTGGTTAATTGAAAAAGACCAAACAAGACAGTCTGTAATTTTCATATAGACTGCTTCAAAATCGAATCTACGTCCAGTTCTGGGAATCAGCAAATCAATTAGAATCTCATCTGATCAACTTTATGCCCCTTAAGTACTCTTAAAATTTCCATACTCAAGTACAGTCAATGATGTAATCAGCCTCACAACTTAAAGTTATTTGCATGAACTGCAGGAAATAACGGCTAACACAGTCCCTTTTGGACAACAGAAATAATTTTTTAGTTGGAAGAAGTTTAATGGAGTTATGGTTCAGCTGCTGTTTAAAGCTTGAGGAATTAAAAGGTTGGGTTCACTCTATATTCAAGAAGACATCCATCTCAAAATCTTTTTTCATTTAAAACTAATTTGCAACTGCAATATGAATACTAATGCAAGTTTTAAAAATTTTTTAAATGAGAATAAAAACCTAGATCTTATATGAACTGTAACACTGTAACAATACGTTTAAAACTGGTCACTGAATGTAGCATTCATACGTACACATTTTCTCATCTAGCAATTTTTTTGGCTTAAGTTTCAGTTTAGGAAAAGTTCGGATGCAACATTTCATGGAGTGTTAAACATTTCTGTACTGGGCAAAACTACTGAACTTCATGGTCACTACCACACCGTCAACTGTCTGTGAAAAATCTATTTGGAGAGCAAGTTAACAGGTCTCTATGGCTCAAGTTCACTTAAAATACAGAACAAAAAAAGTCACCTTGACATGAATATAATTAAGAAATCAGCCGTGTGCTTCTCACGTTTTGGCTCCGAGACGTGGAGATGCCCGCTAACCTAAGACCTTCCCAGAGCGGTGCAGGGACCCGGACAGAACTTTCCCGGCCGCAGACCCCTTCTAGCGCACACCTGGCCTGGCGCTGCCGCGGGAGCCTCGGCGGTGCGCGCGGAACCCGCCCGAGGAGCTGTCAACGGCCGCGGAGCATCGGCAGCGCGCGCGCCCACAGCCCGGGCGATCCCGGGAGGCAGCGCCGGCCGCGGGGCTCGGGGGCCGAGGTCCCAAGGCGCCCTCGGTGCCCAGTCCGCCCCTTGGTGCCCGCCGCGGCCTAGCGCCGCCCGCCTCACCTGTGCGGCCCCGGCGCCTCTCCCGCCGCCGGTCGCTCTCGTAGAAGCCCAGCGTCTCAGTGAGCTGAGGCGCCGGCGGGGGCCCCTGTCCGCCGCTGCTGCCCGGCTGCTCCGCCTCGCCGCGGCCGTCCCGCTGCGGGCCGTCCACGCCGCCACCGCTGCCTTCTCCCGGGGCGGCCGCGTCGCCAACGCCCGCCATGTTCCGAGCACAACAAACTGTCCCCGCCGCCTCCCTCCAGCCTCTGGCCCGGCCTCCGCCTCCGGCCGGCCCCCTCCCCGCCTCGCCCCGCCCCTCGCCGGAGCCCGGGCCGCCGCTGCCGCCGCCGCCGCCGCCGCCGCCATCCGCGGCCCGCCGACTGGCGCGCACCATTGGCGTCAGCGACGCGTGTGAGGCAGCCGCCGCTGCTGCCGCCGCCGCCACAGCCGCCGCCATCTTCTTTTTGCCCTCGCCGTGGCGGGCGGCTGTTTCCCGCGCCGTGGCTGGCTCCGCCGGCCGGGGCACCGCGCCGGGCTCCATGCAGCCGGGCTGCGCGGTCGCGCAGAGCGGGCGCCTTCGGGGCTTGGGTCTGGGACCCGGCAGGAGCGGGCCGGGGATGGCAGCGGCGGGCGGCGGGTCGGCCGTGGAGCCCCGGGGAGGCTGCCGCCCCGGCCGCTGTCCGCAGTCTGCGAGGTGTCCGGCCGCACGCTCAGGGCCCCTTTTGCAGACTGGGTGCCCGGAGTGCGCCGGCGCCGCCCGCCAGGTCTTGGCACCGCTGGCGCGGGCGCGGGCGCGGCCGCGGCGGCGAGGGCCCGGCTCCAGATCCCCGACCCCCGTGAGCTCCGGCCCTGCGTGCCCGCTATTTTGGTTCCATCTCTTCTGCATATTTATGCTTGCCTGTCACATTCCCTGGCCTCTGAGTGTCCTTTGGCAGTTTCCAAAGCACTTGGGCTAGAAGGAGCTTGGGGAGCTTCACAACAGGTGGGGGCGCGCAGGGGAGGGGCCGCGGCCGGACCAGCAGAGCGCTTCAAGGGCTGGCGCTGGGACGGACTTTCCACACTGTCTTTAGGGACTGGGGTTAGCAGACAGCCCTTGGCCACCACTGTGTCCTTACTCTGTCGCTTTACTTGGGGTTGGACCTCCCCTTTCCAGCTCTGGCGTGTGACCCCGCACCGAGCGTGGTGTCAAGACCACCACCAGCTGGGGCCGTGGGAGCGAAGGTGCCCCAGGCTCGGGGAAGATGCGGACCTTTTACCCTCTCGGCAAGTGATTGTTGCGCGCTCTGGTGAGGGGACAGTGGTACCGCGATTTCCCATGTGCCAGCTTCGGGACTCAGATGTGCTTTTGTGTCTCTTTGATTAGCAAAAGCAAAAAGAATTCCTCCCCGAACACTAAGCTTCCTGGAAACTTCCCTAGACCTAAACTTGAGAACCGCATATAAACGAACCTTGAGGGTTCTGTTGTCGGTAGCGGGTTACCTGATTGCAAACTGAGCAAGTTTAAAACGGAGTGGGCTGCTTTGAGCTGCACAGCCGCCTGGCATTGTGACAGCTGAGCAGGAGGCAGAGGTGAGAGCCCAAGATGGACTAAAAATGCCCCAGCAGCTAGGAGCCCAGCCTCGTTGAAAGGAGGAACATTCGGTGCAGGCGTCGGAACCTTATCCTTTATGAAACGGGACAGCTCACAGGATTACATTTCTAAGCCAATCCTGTGATGATCCTCCATGAAATTCTCTATTTTCGTTGCATGTGGTCAAAACTGAGCCTCACTGAAACAATTGAAAACAAGTATTCTCGACAAATCTTAAGAATCGTTTTGAAAATCAAAAGGTATGGAAAGTGTTGTGACTTCTTTCTAAGCTTTATTCAGCCCAAATTCTATTATTCTCTGATCTTTTATGGTGTAAAATCATACCCATTCCATTATGTATTGATTGCAAAGAGGGAAGTAGGCTTTTATTGCTATGTTTATGTCAGTTTCCATTTACTGTCTCACCACATTTATTGGGTTATTGCCTTTGCCTTTGACTCGACAGGAGCTGGAAGGGTAAGAATCCCAAATTCTGTTTCCTAAGGCAGCCAGTTGTCAGAATGAACTTTCTTCATTTTCTATTATGAGGCCTGAGGAAAGACATTCGGTTCCAAAGGCTGTGCCTATCCTTTTAAATAGAAGAGAGAAGGCCTGGCACGGTGGCTCACGCGTGTAATCCCAACACTTTGGGAGGCCGAAGCGGGCGAATCACGAGGTCAGGAGATCGAGACCAGCCTGGCCAACATAGTGAAACCCCGTCTCTACTAAAATTACAAATAATTAGCCGGGCATATGGCGGGCGCCTGCTTGCCTGTATTCCCAGCTACTGGAAGGCTGAGGCAGGAGAATCGCTTGAATCCGGGAGGCGGAGGTTGCAGTGAACCGCACCGAGATCGCGTCACTGGACTTCAGCCCGGGCGGCAGAGTGAGACTCCGTCTCAAAAAAAGAAAAAAAAAAAAGACAGAAGAGGAGGAAGCAGCCGTGCCAAAAAAAAAAAAAAAAGGAAGCAGCCATGCCAAGGCTAGGTACTGACTGAAGCAGGAGGAACAAATTGGAAATGTGGGAATGCAGATGTGGGCAAGTTGAGGGTCTTGTAGCTTCTCTTCGGTTGATCTTTTCACTGAAGCTGCTTTGTTATATCTGACATGTGAAACTGCACAATTTCAAACCTATATTGAAGTCAACATACAAAAAAGCATTTTAGAAACAACCATTAGTAAAAATACTTTTTTCAGCTATTCTTCCCTTGTATGGGTGTTGATAATCAGATAATCAAATAGCTTATTGCATATAGAAAATTGTTTTCTTTGAGTTAATTCAACGTGTTGCAACTTAGTTAGAATCCAGGAAAATAGTATTTTCCAATATGTATTTGGAATCTTCAAAGTATTAGGTTACAAATTACCTTAAAATAAGAAATATTTATGCAGCATAGAAGAACCAGCAGTTCTCCGAGGAGGATAAATAGCAGTCAAAATATTATAATGCACTTTATATCAGTTGTAAAAAGAAAAATACAGGCTTGGATTTATGGTATTACCATTAGAAAAACAATGAGTATTTAAGAAACATAGCAACCTTAGCCATTAAATAGGCATCAAATAACATTCTGAATTAAGTTATAAGATTAAATGAAGATTTGGATGACAATGACAATATTGTCCATCATTGTCATCCAAATCCTGGTTTTATCTTATAACTGTTTTTAGGGGTAATTCTAGTGAATTGTCGCTATAAGATGTTTGAAATTAGTTCCATACACTTTTCCTGAATCAATTTAAATATTGTTTTCACAAACAATAAGATGGTATACTGTAGCATGTCTGCACTAAAAAGAAAAAAAATACTGCACAGGTGGGGAGTAATTTCAGTAGAGGAAAGTGATGAATATTGGATGTGAGTTCAGAAACCAGAGGTTGATAAAGTCTTGTGATTGCTATATGCATTATGAAGCTACTGTGTTTTGAAAATTGCAAAACAGTCATTTTTAAAGAACAAAAATTTGGTGAGTAGCATACGCAGATTTCAAACATAAATTGCATAACTTCATATTTCAGTAATTAAAGATTTAACAATTGGGATTTTGTGACTAAACAAAATATACTGAACCCATTACGTATAAGCCATGGATTCAAAGCTCCAGAAAGTTATCTTAATGAGGCATGTAAACTCTTTTTGTTTAATGTCCACACCAGATCATTATGGTCTGCCATTTCATGAAATAGCAAGACTTTTAAAATAAGTGATGTTTTTTAGTTTGTATTTCTATATTCTTTCCTACCAGGTATAGCACAGTGTAGTACAAGGGCCTACAGTTATAAGCCTCGGGAAAGATGCTGTTTTGGCCACATATTTCATCTGTGTGACCCTGGAAAGAGGGTCTCAGAGGGTCACTGTGGCCCTCAGTGTCTTTTCATTGGTAAGTGGGTCATCATCTCTTGTATAATGAGAGCTGAAAAAAGTACCATTTTCCTTTTATTCTCCCTTCCTTTCATTTAGGCTGTAGTTTTCACTTTTTAACTACAAAGCAGTTTATCTCTTGATAACACTTCTAGTGTATTGTCCCTAAAATATTTTTGAAAGTAGTTCTATACACTTTTCCTGAGTAATAAAAACATGACATATTTGCTAACTTGAAAGAATCCCGAGTCAGGAAATGGCCTGGATTCTCTCTGACCTTCAACTAAAGTCTTTGACCAAAGGAGCACAGGTGACCCCTCTCTGCTTCATTTTCTGACTTATAGAGTATTGGACTCAATGACCGATCCTCCTCCCTTCTAGCTCCAAAATACTGGGCTAAACTCCATGCAACTCCCTTCTGAATAAAAATAGTAGACAGGCATGCACTATCAACATTTGTAGAAAAATATGAAATGCTTACAGTCACTTTGTAATTGACTCTAAGGTTTGAATGCATAGAGTTTAAATGCAATAATTGTGTTGATAACAACAAAGACATGTAAGTTTTTATGTACCTTTATGTTCTGTGCATTAGTCCTTCATTTCTGGGCATGAGGAGAAGTGATGGTTTCTCAGTGACTTTCCAGAACTCTAAGGCTGTGTTTCTCACACCAGGCCTCAGGGTTTCTACATTTTGAACAAATTTCCAATATTGTACCCGTGCACACCTAAGTCTAAGAACTCTGCTGTAAGGTGACATTAAACAACACCTGAAGTTATATTTGAGATGATTACTAAGTAATCATTGTACGGTTGATTTTCATAATATGGATTCAAACACTGAATAGAGCACAGTTTTAATTAAATCTGTATTTCTCAGTTGAAACTTTATTTTAGCATTACATGACTTCTATTTCATGAATCATAAATGTCATGTGTCTTCACAAACTGTAGTTCTGAATTTAATTCATTCACCATTTTGTCGTCAGAAAGAAGAGTTGATGTTTTTGAAAGATCTAAACAGCTTTGCAGCTGATGTTCTAAAGAAATAAAATATACTGCTGAACGCAGAACAAGCCTTTGCACTAAATTAATGTGAGTTTGAATTTCTGAGTTTCAGTAATAATAATTTCTGTCTTTGGCAATCATTTTTGGACTGATGCGCCTTATGTTTTATTCTTTTTGGACTTTATTCCATGGATTTCCAAAGGACATCAATTCGCTTTATTTCTGGAAGATGTAACACAAATTAAGTAATGTGCCTTTGATTCTAATGTACCTGTTACACCTTAACTAAAGCATGAGCAACATCATTTTTAAAAGCATTTCTTTGACATGAGAATATATGACAGAAACCATCGTAAATAGGACTTTTTGAAAACTACTTTGCTGAAAGGGGTGTTTTGTAAAGGATATTATGTTCTGAAGACCTAAAGGTGGGTTCTGTTTATGTAATAAAAGTGTATGAACCTATATAATTTCATGGCTTATTGGCTTATAGGGCCTTTTATTCATGATCAGTTATAAAATGTATTTTGTGCTGGATTTTAAATTTCTGGAAAATTTCAAAATACTGATGAAAGGGCCCCTGGTAATGACTCAGCAGGCTTTCCATTCCAGATTTATCTCTTTGAGAAAAAAGAACAGTGTTTCTCATTATCACCATGAAAATAAATAGACGCTGTTTCAAACCGTGTTAATCATTTAGTTGGTTAATTAGCAATAATCATTTTGCAGAATAAATTCAGACCTTCCAGTAATGTGTTGATAACTGTCAAAAATCCTTTTTTCTAAATCTAGCTGGCAAAGGCTTTCATTTTGGAATTCAGGAAGCAGGGGAGATTTTATTTACCACCCAGTTCCTGTTGCTAGTCCTTTTGAATTTTGCCTTTCAGAGTTGTTTTTTGTTTGTTTGTTTGTTTGTTTTTATTCTTTTTGTTATTCCCCAGTGGCAAGTTATTTATTGCTTCTTTTGGCCACTTATCAAATAGCAGTTGGTAATCGGGAGATTTTACGTGGTATTTAGGATAGTTTTTTGCTTTTTTTCTAGTGTTTCTAGTTGAACTATGATGGATTAAGGGTAACTGGGTAATTTTTCTCTTGACATCGATGCCCTTTAAGCTCTTTTGGGCTGTGATCCTGCTCTTGTTATTAGCTTTCATTCTGTTCATTAATCAGTGTTTTCATTCTGGCAGTTTTTCCTTTTCTTTCTCCTTCTTGTTTCTGAGATTAAAAAGTGAAAGCAGTCTTTTACAAGGATCTATTGTTTGTTATCTTTTAGGCAAACCCAAATATTTATTTCTCTCTTTTGCCTTCATACCCAAATTTATTGCAAATGCATGATAAACTTTCGGATTCTCAAAAATCTTCTCAGGGTTTCTGCTTTCCAGGTTTTAGAAATTAGATTATCTGATTTCAAGGCCTTAGATTTTCAAATTGCCCTTTTGTATGCATCTATTCTATTCGCTTTTCTTTTCAGTTCTAAGTCTATGTTTATGTGTAAAATGCTTCTCTTGTTTCTGACATTTTCCAATTTAGTATCAATTTCTAATAATGAACCACTTTTACCTGCTTGTCTTCCATGTGGATGCTTAATAAATACTATAACTTAGGTATACAGTTTCATGGAGGAGAAAAGAATGTGGTTAATTTTTTGAAATAGCAATAAGAAGAAAACATATTGTAGCTTTAGCAAGCATTATTTTCTTGTGACAGTTTTATCCTCCTAATTATACTTTGCCTAAGCTGGTACTAACGTTAATTCACGTTCTCCTAAGCATATGCCCACTCTTGACAGATATACACTGGGGTTGCAAATTTGGCATGTATAATTTACACATAAATATTCGATTGCTAAGAAAACTGAGACTAAATCAGATGCTGGTCATTGTCATCTTTTAAATTACACTCTGACCTTTCATCAGTCTACTTAGCGGTGTAATAACACAATTGTCTTAATATAAATAATTCATTTCTAGTGCTGCAACCCATTTTTAAATATTCAATTTTAATATTTATTATAGTTCTGATATTTATTATCTGAAATGTTTGGTTAGATATTCTTTTTCTGAATAGTACTTAGTTTCATGTAATTTGATTTTATTTTTACTAGCTGGATAAACACACAGTTTCTACTTTATCTTAATGCATCCAACAAAATCAGTCTTGTATTAAGTAATTAAGGTCCAAAAATCAGTTGGTTCCACTGACTTTGGGCAATGCAATGTCCACTCCAAATCTGTAATTTGTTTCCCTCTGATATTTTGATAGTGTTCCACAGAGGATGCCTAATTGGTGTGATTAGCCTTCTTCACTGGTGTTTTATGGACAGTATAACTGGCTTCTCCCTTGAAAGCAAATAGTTTTCTTTATGTTGGGAGTATTTTTTAAAAATAGCTTATCAGCAAAGGTTTTTCTTCTGAGTGTGTTTTTTTAAGCTAAATCTTTTAGAAAGGCAGCAACCGTTAATCCTTCAGGGACATATATAAACACACAGGTGGATTTGCCCATGCGAGTATTTGTTTTTAGCTAATGGATAGTTTTCTCAAAACAATCTGTTCTTTTGCCTGTGTGCACCAAAGTGGGTGAAATATTTGGGACTACACCATAAAAAGTAATCTTGAATGATGGCAGTAGGCTATAAAAGTTCATCATGCAGAGAGTAGCAGAATATAATGGAGAAAGCTATAAACTTAGAATCAGGAGGCCTGCCACTTATTAGTTGTGGAACGTGGATGTGCTCTGGGCCATTATTACCTAATTTATGTAGCAGAAGGTGGGCTAGATTGTCTCAAAGTCTCCTTTCAGCTCTAGAGTCACGTGATTTTTTAGGTGCCTCTTTGGTTATTTGAGGCTAGCATTAAATGCTGACATTCATTTGTAATATTATCCTTCTGGTGAGCTCAGGTACCCTGCTGTAAATGATAATGTTTATCTGAAATTGCTTACCTTCAAACAGCAGTCTTTAGTATTTCTTATTCAGCATACATTTGTTGACCAGATTTTATGTGCCCAGTACTGGTAAAAAGCCTTAGAGTAACAAAGGTAAATAAGATGAATTTCCCACCCACGAGTAATTACATTGCTATACAGTAAGTACCACAATGGAAGACCATATGAAGTACCATGGTAGTTCAGAGGAGAGATTAATTAATTTGGCTTTGGGATGACCAGGTCAGCTTAGAAGGAAATGGCATTTAGATGGATCTGGAAAGATTTGTTTGCCAGATGGAAAACAGGGCTGAGGATGGCAACTGAAGGGCCTGACAGGTGGGCGCTAGAGCACGGGCAGAATGAGATTTCCAAGGCTAAATAGTAGACCATGAATGGGGCTGGGATAGAGCATTTTGACTTAAGGAGAGTGGGGAAGAATGGCCTGGAAGTGAAATGAGGAATTAGGGCATTTGTAGGTTGCCAACACTTCCTCTTGGCCATCTCCACATGTTGAAGAGTAATTCTGGTTTTTTGTTTGTTTGTTTGTTTTTAATCTGGTGTATATTGGGATATGCTTGCATTTCTACAAAATTTTCACAAGAATAATTGGAACAATAATCTGTTTATTGAACATTTACTATGCATTAAGTCTTACTCTCAATGTCCAAGTCCAGGATCTAGTTAAGACATTTTACCATCTTTTTTTTTTCCTGAAAAGTTGTTTCAGCACAACATTCATAGAACAAACTTAAAAAAAATTTTTTTTGTTTTGTTTGGCTATAAGACAATAAATCATTCATTAAGGATTAACATTTTTTGACAGCAACTCACAGATACATTTTAATGATAGGCAATGTATTCACATATAAAATAATCATATTTAGCCTCAGAACCTCAAATCAAATCATTTCAGTCTATTGAAAGGATGAAATGGGATGTCGATGGCTTGGAAGCAGTCTTTTGTAAACTTTAAAGTTCTAGATTATTGTCAGTAAGTATAAATATCAGGAAGAAGACATTATGTATTCAATTTTGTGTCTGAGTCTCAGCCTAATCCCCCAATGGTTATGGAGTAGGGTAAGAACTGTATGTCAATTTGGAATCAGACTCTCTGTTTTGAGCCATTTAATTTAGACACATTATTTTAATGTAAGCGCTTTTGCTTTTTCTTTGGCAGTCAGTGTGCAATTTTAATTAGCACTTGGAACCCGGAAGAATACAATGATGAGCACAAGGCATGAAGAAATACGTTCATAATGGCCTGCCTGAGGTCTCTGGCAGCACCCAAGAAAGACGCTTTCGGTATAATGCTCAATGCTTCTGAGAAATCTTCCTTGCTGATGATTTATACTCTTGTACATTTAATTATTTTAGAGTTTCAAAATATTGGCATTAGCAGCTTTGTCATCTATACTACACTCAAGGAATATTAATTTCCTAAACTTATTCTGATGTAGTAACTGAGGTGTAAGAAAACAACTTATTTTCTACATCTGCCTAGGACTCTCTTCCCAACTTTGCCAGTCAAGCTCTTCCACATCCTTTAAGCCCCAGCTCTAATATTCTCCCTCACAGTCTTTTTAACTTCCCTTGGTCATTCTTTTCAATATACACCCATGGTTCATGCATCTTAGCGTCTTAGTGTGCATGCCACACTGCGTTGTAATATTTTTTAATGCATTACTCCCCCTGTCAGCTCTCGATCCCATATTTGTAGGAACTGTGTCCGTATGTGTATTTTGGTTGCATCTAGTTGAAAGACAGAGCATGGTGGAATAGAAATAACATGCACCTTATAAACTGATATAGGTTGAATCCAAACTGCTCCTTACTTGCTGTGGGGACTGGGGCAAGTTACTTCTTTGAGCTTTTTTAAAACAACAATAGTAATACCTGCTATGCAGGATTGTTGTGAAGATTAAAGAAGCTCCATTCATTGGTTCAACAAATATATGGAGAAGTCCTATTACATGTCAGTAATTACAAGTGTAACTGTACTTGGTGTTAAGAATATAAAGGTAAGTCATGACTTTGTCCTAAGAACTTTACAATGTGGTAGTAGAGAAAGACTAGGAGATAGTTGCAACATAATTCTCAAAGGATGAGTAAGAATTCACTAGCATGGGAGTTATAGGGTTTAGGTTGAAAGCAGCAGGATTTGAAGTAGAAGCAGAACTGTGTGCAATGCCTTTAAACCAGGGAGGGGATGGAAAGTCTAGGGCACAGAGGGAGGTGTAATGTAGCTGTGATGGTGGGGTTAGGCTGCAGATATAAATATTACAAAGGGCCTTGCAAGCTAGGCACAGGGCAGAGGGAACCTGTGAAGAGTAGATGATTAGATTTGCATTTTAGGAAGATCTCTTTCCTTGCTGACATGTGTAATGGTTTGAGGGAGTCAAGAGAATCAGTATGACCAGTGAAGAGGCTGTAGCACAAAAGTGTTAATGGCCTCAACAGCAGCAGTTACAGTGGAAATGGGGTGGAGAGAATATGTTGAGAGATAATTAGGAGCCAGAAAAGGCAGGATGTGATACTGTGTACAGGTTGGGGAAAAGTGCGTAAGGAAGACAGAGGAAATTTCAGGGGAAATGTACAGAACTTTGACTTGGGGATGATGGTGCTATTCTCAGAGATAGGAAATGCAAGAGAAGCAGTTTAGGGTATAGGTAGGGAATGGAAAGTGACTCCAGTGTGGAAATTGTGGAATTTGAAGTGCCTATAGGGAGTGCAGGACATTTTGACATCATCATTTTGAGCTCTTGTATGTTTTGACCCTGCTGTTTTTTTTTTTTTGTTCTTGAATATAAACGTTGCCATCAAGATGATATCAACACTGATGAATTTTGTGGTAAAGATTTATTCCAGGGTTAACTTCATTAAGCTAGTTTAATTTCTTGACCTATTTCCTATATGGCAAATTTAATCTTTTCCCATTTGTTCCCTCCTGTATTTTTATTTTACTAGCACTGTTTCCATCAGGGCAAAATCTTTCTTGTGTACATTTTACAATGAATACTTGATTTATCAACTTCTTTATCATCATCTTTGTCAAATTTTTACAGATATAACTTTTTCATGGTAAATGTCATTTTAGCTCTACTATTTTTACCATGTCAAATTTTGTACATCCACTTTTTTTGATTTTTCATTAATTTGTGAGCAATAATAATTCTTTACCATTTTCTGTTTTTGATATTTTCAGTTGTATTTTACCTTTTTTTGTAACCAGCAAGTTTCATGAGACAATTTTTTCAACTGTAAAAATTACTGATGATCTGTGATTCTCAAGTCAGCTTTTCATCTATAGCAAATTTTGCTGTGTATCATTTTGGCCCTTGTCTGTTTCATTTTGGTTCTTAAAACCAAAACTGCCTCAGAATCTAAATGACATTCTTCTGCCTATGGAAGAGCCAAGGAGAAAAGTCCAGAACATAGGTACATGTATATAGGTATGGTGATTTGGAGAGAAGTCTAGGATGAAACGTAATTTGTAAGCATTTGCATCTGGGTATGAGGGCAAGAGAGTGGATGACATCTTACCAAAGAGTATGTAGCATAAGAGAAGGGCACCCAAGAACACTAGGAGAAGGAATCCAGGAAGGAGTGGTAGAAGGTAGGGAGAAACCCACAAGATGGGGTTCTTGTGGAAGACAAGTCAAGAAAGAGGAAGTGGTCAACAATGTTGGATGCTGCCAAGAGGATGCATACTGAAATGTGTGGATTTTGCAACAGTAACATCACCCTGTCATCGCTGAAGGCAGCCTCATGAATGGAGAAAGATCTGCAGCTGGGTATACAGAAGAGGAGCAAGAAGGAAGCGAAGATGTGGAGACAATTACAAGGACAACACTGGGCTGCAAGAAGAAAAATTTGCTTATTGATTCACTGGTTTGTTTCCTTTTAATATGAGAGAGACTTAAGCATGGTTAGGTGCTGATGGGTTGGAGAGGAGAGGATGAATGTACAGGAGAGTTGGAACTGGATCCCCAAGAAGAGCATTAAGATCCCAGTCCTTTCCTAGGGTAGAATTTAGCATTGCTGCCTAAATCTTCATATCCTCTGCAGCCGCGTGCCCAAGACAGAACCATCCTCAATCTGGCCCATCCATTTGGGCTTTTACTTTGGGTTCCCAATTAAACCCCTAATTCCTTCCTGGGCCCAGAACTTTCTCCAGAGCTGCTATCACTTGCTTATCACCTCTCAGTCAAGGGGATCTTACTGCCCTTAACCCCACAATACTATCGCTTGCCGTGACCCTTGAATATTACTGCTTTTGAGAAAGTCTTGCTACCACGTGTTGGCCACAACATCAGATAAGCTTTGATACTCTTGCTCTCCAGCTGTGAGCTGGGTCTT
This sequence comes from Macaca mulatta, assembly GCF_049350105.2. NCBI lineage: Eukaryota > Metazoa > Chordata > Mammalia > Primates > Cercopithecidae > Macaca > Macaca mulatta. The sequence goes on from NC_133410.1 coordinate 15,310,973, forward strand.
ACCCCATCTACTAGATCCACCACTCACAGATTAGATGAAATAGAACACTCTGTCGTGACCTTGACCATTCCCTGTTCTTCCCATTTGTCCGGAGACTGAATAAATTATGGCAAAACTTTTGTTGCCTTATGAATAATAGAGCGGCAGCCAATGCACACATCCTTCTTCTCTCCATCCACGGAGGGCTCATCTAACCATCCCCTGGTGTCTTCACTGCATGTTTGTTGGGGACTTCCTAGCACCAGGCACTGTGATAAGAAATGGAGGTTAAGCTATGAAGAAACATGGCTCCAGCCCTTAGGGAGCTCCCGGTCCTTCAGGTAAGTTAATCCTTGTTGTGATACTGTGTACTAGATGAGCAAAGTGAAGAACCAGTTAGCCTAGGTAAGCAGAAACTGGTAGATTACCCTATTTTTTTTTTTTTTGTAGAATCTAAACAATCTCATGAGTTCAGTTGAACATATGAAATACACTCTTCTTATCCTCATGTAATCATTTCCCCTGCCAGTCTACACAGCTCGCAAGGGTAAGTCTGTTTTATGAGTTGGATAGGTTCCAGGACTGTGATTTATCTTAAAGAAAACCCATCTGCTTATGTAGCAGCCAAAATCAGTTACTAAATCTCCAAGACATTGAAAAAAATGGCATTCTCTTCAAATCCCTTTATATTTTTAGCTAGCATCCCCTTGCACCCTGACCCTGTTCTGACCTTTTTGTTAGTTGGTTGGTTGGTTGCTTTTGCCTTCAGGACAAAGTGCAGGACAGTTTTGTGTCTGTTCTTGAATCAAGTGTATTTGTTTGTTCTCTGTGGAATTTAGTTCTGAGCGTATGAATGAAATAAAGGTAAACTGAGAGGTCATAATCTGTATCTTTCTCTGAGAAGTTCTCCAAGGCTCTACCTTTGCTTGCTTTGCTGTTTCTTGATTCCTTGGTTGTGCTGCTGTCTGTGGGTTCCAGCACTGACACCCCATGTGGGTAGGGTACTGTGAGGGACAGCACAGGTCTGAGAGAGAGAGCCTGGGGAAAGCTGGAGATGCCCTGTTGTTGTTTTCCTGCACCGGGCCTCTATACCCCTTGAGGTCAAAGCATGTCCCATTAGGTTGAGAATAAGAGATATTGGACATAAGTGTCTTCCTAAAAGTTAAAATGTGCAGTAAACACTACATTAAAATTATCTGTTAACCACTTTAATATTAACTTTGAACTCTACATTATGGCAGGCTGTTCGGAAAATTAAAGGTTTCCCAGCACTCTCTTTCTCTCTCTGACATTGAGTCCACCAGTTCCTGTTCTTGTCCCTTGCAAGGAATGGGTGGGACTCCACAGGTCCCTGACTGCATAGTTTTTTCAAATCCAGTGGGTCTTTCTCTGTTTCCCTTCAGGCTCCCTTGCTTGGATCACAGATGTGTGGAAGGCTGCCTATGATGCCCTCTGCATAGAGTGTTGCAGCCACTTGCCCATTCCTGGCACAAGTCTTCCCCTCCCTGCAGGAATGGTGCTCAGGACTCCAGTGGCTGCTTTCTTCCTCTTTCTCCCCCACTTCCCTAGGGCGGGAGGTGAGAGGAGTGGTGAATGTTAGACAGATGGGCTTTCATTTTGTATCCTCCACATCTGCTCCCTGAGGCAGTGAACACAGGTGCCTACCTGCTTAGATAGGGGACAGAGGAGCAGGGAGCGAAAGGATGAACTCTTGTGGAATCAAAATTGCACAGCTTTGTATCTTAAAATAGTGCCCTGACACACAAACAAAAGCTCTCCTAAATTACTAGGACTGTTAAAAAAAAAAAAAAAGTCTAACTTATTTAAAAAGCCAATATTAGCTAATGACAAAGATCTCTGGCAAGATTGAGAGAGAAGGCTTTTCAGACAGAGGCAGTGGTCTGGAGAAGCAGTGTCTTGTCTGTGCTGCTTCTTACTTTGTGTTCTCTTGTCACTTTCTCTAGGCCACACTCTTCTTGACATTGTCTCCCCTTCTCTATCCAGTCCTTGTCCTTTCCCTGCTACTGTTCTGCACTCCCATTTTACACTCATCTTTGGCAGGCCATCTAGAGGATTGAGTGGGCACGAAGGTCCATAAACCATGGTTAGACCTTGGTTTGACTTCTGTCTGCAGATTTGCTTTTGTAAAATATATCCTCTCAATGTCTACTTGAGATGGGCTTATTCCTTTTTAAAATTTCATATTTTGAATATATATAACACATAATTCCAAAGTCAACATTATATAGTTATAGGCAACATAATATAGTTATACTCAGGTGATATGGTTTGGCTGCATGTCCCCACCCAAATGTCATCTTGTCACTCCCATAATTCCCACGTGTTGTGGAAGGGACCCAGTGGGAGATAACTGAATCGTGGGTATGGATCTTTCCTATGCTGTTCTCATGATGGTGAGTGGATCTCACAAGATCTGATGGTTTTATAAAACGGGAGTTTCTCTGCACAAACTCCTTTTTTTTTTTGCCTGCCACCATCCACGTAAGATGTGACTTGCTCCTCCTTGCCTTCTGCCATGATTGTGAGGCCTCCCTAGCCATGTGGAACTGTAAGTCCAATTAAATCTTTTTCTTTTATAAATTGCCCAGTCTTGGGTATGTCTTTATCAGCAGCATGAAAATGGACGAATACACCAGGATACTCTTACTTCAAGCCTTGAGTCCTGTACCCTGTTTGCCTCAGTTGGCTGCAAATTTTTGTTTCTAGTTTATTCTTCCAGTATTTCTTTTTGCAAATATAAGCATCTATATATGTCTTGATTATATTATATTATATTATATTATATTATATATATGCTTTGATATATTGACTTTGATTAATATTAAATATAAGCATACATATGCTTATATTAACATATATTAACTTGGATTTATATATATGCTTATTTTGCAAAAACATGTATGTTTTTATTTGAAAAATATGTATGCTTATATTTACAAAAAGAAATACTGGAAGAATTGCATATGCATATATATAAAAGTGGTATACTACTTACCTTGATTTGCACCTTGATTTTTGTACCTTACAATTTCTCTTGGAGATCACTCCATATTAGTACATGAGGCTTTTTCTTATTTTTCTTCTTCAAAGCTGAATGTACAGCATTTTGGGGACATATCATAGTTTATAGATCCCCATCAGTAGATATTTGGATTGTTTTCAATCTTCTGCTATTATAAATAATGACACAATGAATAGTCTTTTGCATCTATCAATGATACGAGTTTACTGGCACTATGATTAAAATGCCTTTGTTATCAGTAACTTTATTAGGCTTTTTAAAAATTTAACATTGATTGCAAACACTCCTTGGCGGATATTGTATAAAAAATAGCATCTATAAATAATCAGTCAGAATGCTGGATTTGTGCCCTTACAATATATGAAGAACCTGATATATTTTCACAGTTGCATCCAGCCAATAAAACAGCCTGGTACCAACCTACTGGGATGTGGACACATCTCCAAAGCCTAACTAGTCTTACCCAGCTATATTCCCTATCTATCCTCAAGTGAATGAAAATTCCCTGTCTGTATTCTTTAGTAATCAGACTTATTCCTCTCTACAATTTATTACTCCTCAATTATGTGTTGAAACTGTTCGGATTAGCCTTTCCCAATGTAACCACACAAAAGCCTACTCTGCCTATACCCATTCTTAATTCTATAATCCAAATAGATTTTCCTGAACTAGCTCTTTTGCAATCCTATATCCAACAGCAAACTCTTCTTTTTATCTAAATTCGAGAATTGGAAGTCTGCTTACCCCCTTCTTCTTAAGGAAACTGAGGGGAATAGAACTGAGAGCCTCAAATTTTAGCATTACCCATAAAAGAAATGGGACTCTATTTCCAATGTACCACAATTTTGTGCAAGTATTGCCCCCAAATTGAATGACCATTTTGGAATAAAGTGACTCCGAATGTTCAGAGACAACCCTCTCTGCAATGAAACCATTAATCTTGGCTCATTGTCCATAAAATATCTTCTTGTAAGAGAAATTCATGCAGTGCTAAGCTTCTCAGTACATGCAGTTTTGGGTTTCACTTATTTGTCAGAGCATTGATTCCTTCCATTGATACTTCTGAATTAGAAAAGTCTATTATAAATGTTCCCAGGACTTTAGAAAAAGCTTTAATGACATTGCCACTTTTGTCTTGGCTTTACAAATGAATTCTCTCCAGCCTTGCTTCATTAGTTTTGCAAAATACAGTTCTGTATACTCTAACCACTCACTAGGGTGGTGCATGTGCTGTTAGTGTTGAAAAATGTAGCTTCTATGTTAATAAATCAGAAATTGTTGCCCCAAATCTAAAAGATCTTAAAAGAAGAGACACAGGTTTTTCATCGCATAGGTGATGCTACACCTACTGATTTGTTTAGTTGATTACATCGTGGCTCCTGGGAATCTGCTCTGGGAGATTTTTCAGTCCTTGGCGATTATTCTCTTTAGAGTCATTGTATTTACCTTCCTAGTGCATGGTGTCCTATTAGGGGTTTTAAATGCTGTCCAGCAGCTACTCACATATCAAGTGATTGCCGTCAGGATCAGACAACTTAAGGAGCTCAACCACCTGACCAGTGATGGCTACACAGGTGCTGATAACAGTGACACTACCACCCTTCCTTCCAGTGCAACTATGGACGATGATAATGTCTCTGTGACTCTGTCCCAGTGACTACGTCAACTCCCTCAATGGTGATAACCAAGACGAATGCTATACCGTTTAATCACAGTCTCAGCTTGCTGAGAGGATAAAGAGGATAACCAAAAAGGGGGCAGTTATTAAAACAAATTAAAATGGAGACTAGACCTGAAAATCCCTCAGCAGACAAGTGAGTTAGGCCTTGAAAATAACCTTAACCTTTTTAAAATTGCAAACGTAAGCAAAACTTAACTTGGGCCATTACATATAAATGCTTATATCAGAGGAAAACAAAACTTAAGCTCAATCAATCAGAAGCAGCCAACTAACTTATATAACTAGAGACTTTTTTTTTTTTTTTTTTTTTGAGACGGAGTCTCGCTTTGTGGTCCAGGCTGGAGTGCAGTGGCCGGATCTCAGCTCACTGCAAGCTCCGCCTCCCGGGTTTACGCCATTCTCCTGCCTCAGCCTCCCGAGTAGCTGGGACTACAGGCACCCGCCACCTCGCCCGGCTAGTTTTTTTTTTTTTTTAGTAGAGACGGGGTTTCACTGTGTTAGCCAGGATGGTCTCGATCTCCTGACCTCGTGATCCGCCCGTCTCGGCCTCCCAAAGTGCTGGGATTACAGGCTTGAGCCACCGCGCCCGGCCATAACTAGAGACTTTCTAGTGGGACAAACCAAATAAGGAAATTAAATATTCACAATCAATCAAATATTTTATTTTTAATTTTAAGAGACAAGGTCTCACTCTGTTGCTCAGGATGGAATGCAGTGGCATGAGCATAGCTCAATGCAACCTCAACCTCCTGGGCTCAGGTGATCCTCCAGCCTCAGCTCCTAAGTAGCTAGGATTAAAGTTGTATGTCACCATACCTGGCTAATTTTCCTTTTTTTTTTTTTTTTTGTAGAAAAGGGAGCTGAAAGGGGGACAAAATAGGGAGTCTCACTATGTTGTGCAGGCTAGTCTCAAACTTTTGGCCTTAAGTGTTCCTCTTGTCTCGACATCTTCAGGTGCTTATTTCTGCATTCACTCTATAAAAGCCAGTTCCTTGTGACTCTTTATGGAGCTCCAAACCTCTTTTGGTTTGGTGCTTCCCAACTCTTGAATTGTTGTTTGCTCAGACAAACTCTTTAAGATTTGTGTTGTGCCTCAGTTTTCCTTTTAACACTTTCTTTTAACAAAAAAAAGTAGGGGTGAGGGCAGAAGGACAGAAGAGAGAGTCAGCGAGAGAGGTGGGGGTGGTGGGGGGAGAAGGAAGATGCCTGATTTTTAAAAAGATAATCTTTTGAACACGAACTTTCCTTTTGTTTTTTGAGACAGGGTCTCACTCTGTCACCAAAGCTGGAGTGCAGTGGCATGATCATGGCTGACTGCAGCCTTGATCTCCCATGCTCAAGTGATCCTCCCACCTCAGCCACCTGAGTAGCTGGGAACACGGACACACATTATCATGTCAGGCTAATTTTTTATGTTTTGTAGAGATGGATCTCCCTACATTGCCCAGACTGGCCTTAAACTCCTGTGTTCAAGTGATCCTCCTGCCTTGGCCTCCCAAATGAGATTACAGGTGTGAGCCACTGCACCCTGCCCAAGAACATTTTTGAAAGAAGACCTGGATACTTTAGGGAATTAGCTGACATTCTAAAGTGTTCTCTATTCCCTGTGGCTTTTGTGCCTTGTGAGAGGACTCTGAGAACTCCCAAATCCATTCCACAGCTTTTGAATTAATGGGAGAACCTGATCAGTTTGAATGTCTGGTTTTGTCTTGGGAGGTGGGGCTGAGTGTCTTACACTTAGGCAGGATAGATTCTCCAGACACGCCTCTCCATCATAGTCTATTAATTTTTACTGATTTCTTTAACAAAAGGTAAAGCTCTCATTTAATATCAGGCCTACTGGGAAGAGAGAATTTGCTGACATTAATGTGTGAATGGCATCTGTACTGGACACTGTCTTAAGAACAGACCCTGATTGAGCAAAGGAGAGAGAGCATATGTGATGATACCAAGTTATGGAAGATGGGCATATCAGTCAGGATTCTTTAGAGGGACAGAACTAATAGGAGATATATATAGGAGCTTGTGAAATATTAACTAACACAATCACAAATGTCCCACAATAGGCCGTCTGCAAGCTGAGGAGCAAAGAGAGCCAGTCTGAGTCCCAACACTGAAGAACTTGGAGTTTGATGTTCAAGGGCAGGATGCATCCAAGAGAAGAAAGATGTAGGCTGTGGGGTTAAGCCAGTCTAGACTTTTCACATTTTTTCTTCCTGCTTTATATTCTAGCCATGCTGGCAGCTGATTAGATGGAGCCCACCTAGGTTAAGGGTGGGTCTGCCTTCCCCAGTCCATTGACTCAAATGTTAATCTCCTTTGGCAACACCCTCACAGACACACCCAGGATCAATAATTTGCATCCTTCAATCCAATCAAGGTAACAATCAGGATTAACCATCACAGTGGGAGAGGATATCTTAAGATAAGGCTGGGAGTAAGACAAACATTTCAGACACTTACCAAATGTCTCCCAATCTCTGCTAACTTAGCATGCCTCAAACGTTGGTATTCTTTTCACCCCTGAAGCTGCTGTTCCATCTCTTCTTAATTCTAATTCCCTTCTCCTGGGTCACTGAAACTGGAAACCTCAGTTCTTTTTATTTATCTCTTTGCCTCACCTATATTCACCCTCAAAATGTCATTTATCTTGTCCCCTGTTTTCTATTTTAGTCATTACTGCCCTAGAATAGTCCCTCATCATTAGGGGGACAGAAAAGTATGCAGACTCAGGAGCCAGACCCCCCTTGGTTTAATTAATTGCCCTGTACTTACTAGCTTTGACTGTCTGGGCAACTTACTTAACCTTCTGTGCCTCAGTTTCCTCATGTCATTTGAGATGCCAAAGAGTATTTGTCACATGCAGTCAGAGTGAGGATAAAATGCTAGGAATAGTGCCTGGCCACGTAATAAATATATAATGAGCACTAGGTATCATTTCAAAAGACTACTAACTGGTTTTGCTGCCTTCTCGTCTCACTAATCTATTCCCCAGAGAGTGGGCAGATTGGTTTTAACAATGCACATGAACAAAGCACTTCCTGCTGGAAAAATTTCCATGATCCTCTGGACCTTCTCAAGTGGGTTTCATGCTGTCTTTCCAGCCTCATCTACTGCCACACCCTGGCAGGTCGTCTGTGCTCGCCTGGTCCTGGCACTGCCATCTGCATCCACATCTCTGTGCTGTCCATTCTCTTTGCCTGGGACTTTTTTCTTCTCCTTTGCTGCATGGACATCTACTTATCCTCTCAGGCACAGATCAGACGTTCTACACTCAGTGGAAACTCTGCTGACCTTACCTGCCTTAGCACCAAGTGGTGTTGGTGTGTTTCTTTTTATGTATTCCTGTGGCAATTTATATATCCCTCAAATTTAGCCCACCCACCAGAATGAACCATGTAGCAGCCCGAATGGACATTAACCCTATGGCACCCACACCTTGTAGGTGGGGAAGCTATGCCCTTCCTGCCCATCTCAGGTCGCACGGAATTCCTTGTGATCACATTGCCTATACCCTCCCTCATGGCATCACAGTATCCTCCCGGCAGCTCTTAGCACAATCTCTAAAGGAATTGAGGGAAGCATTCTTCAGTTTGTAGATAAGGGTAGGTGAGACAGAAAGTGAGAGGAATGAGTTTGGGAAGGATGCATCTATAAGAGTTGAATTATCTGGTTTCTATGCCATGTATCTCTTCCGACAGCTTTCAGAAACCAATTTTTTGTTTGCTGGTTTGTTTGTTTGAGATGGTGTCTCACTCTGTCACCCAGGCAGGAATGCAGTGGCTCACTGCAACTTCCACTTCCTGGGTTCAAGTGATTCTCCTACCTGAGTCTCTTGAATAGCTGGGACTACAGGCACGTGCCATCACACCCAGCTAATTTTTGTATTTGTGGTAGAGACTGGGTTTCACCATATTGGCCAGGCTGGTCTTGAACTCCTGAACTTAGGTGATCCATCCACCTCAGCCTCCCAAAGAGCTGGGATTACAGGTGTGAGCCACTGCACCAGGCCAGCTTTCAGAAACTTTTAAATATGACTGTCAAACTCTAGAAGATTCCTACACCAAGGATTTGCTTTCTTATTTTTGTGCTCACTTCCCTCCCTGGGAGGCAGTCAAGAGAGAGGACAGAATAAAAGCCTCTGATACATGAAAATAGAGATGATGTTCTCCACTTGGATTACAATACCCTGTATAGAGGAGAGAGCTGTGGACTCTGCAGTTGTTCACTCTGATGCTCCTTCTTTTAGCAATGTAGCATGGATACTCACATCTAAATTGTTACTGTTCTATGTTGAGTTATTATTGTCGTTCAGGAAAAAGCTACTGAATCCAACTGTGTCAGGAAGCATTCCCAGGAAGCAGAGCCTGATGCAGGGGTTGTTGTGAAAGTGACTTATTGAGGGAGTGCTCTCAGGACAAGGGGAGTGAGAGAAGAATAGGGTGGGAAAGAAGCCCAAATGTGGATGTTGTTTTGACTGGGGATCAAATTAGTCTAGATCCCACGGAGAGCTCTCTGGAGCATGAATTGCACGACAGAGTTGGACTCCTCGTAGGGTAAGGAGTATGGTCTTTAAACCATTATGTCGGTCAGTCATTGGCCACAGTCTTCTCTGAAGGGGTTGAGGTGGAAGTATGATCTGGACGAGGCAGCTCTTTTTTGGTTGAAACAAATCTCTGATGAAGGGAGCACCAGTGGTATCCACTGTACCAGCCGTCTTGGAGCAAAGAAGTGGGGGAAGAAGACAGAGTGGAGGATGTGCCCACTGCTCAAAACACAATCTTACTGGGGTACCTTCAAGATGCTGACATGGGAATAGGACAAGTGTGTGTGCATGTGGTATCTGGATGTGGGAGTCTGTGATGGGAGAAGGTAGCCACAGAATTTTCCAAGATATATGGTATGGGACCCAGACCTTCTTGGTAGAATGTTTAAGGGATGATGGCTTCAGAAAACATGAGGGCCTGACAAAAGTAAGCCTTGGACATTTGATTTTTGATAATCTAGAGTCTACTTCATAAGCCATAGCCATACTATGTCTGTACCTTGGTCTAGCAATAATTGACTGTGATGATATTATGCTTTCTACTTAATTTAATTTAATTTATTTATTTGGAATTTGTATTTTGGCTTTTAAAAGTGTAACCCATCTAAACAAGGTGATTCCAAAAAGGAAATGGATGTGTCCAGCCCTTTAATTGGGGAGCTACTGCCAGGAGTTCTAAATTGAGCTCTGTGTTCCCTGAGAGTAAAAGCAAAAAGGGGCTAAGCATTAGGTTATAAGGTTCTTCTTCTTACTATTCTTTTTTTAAAGGTGCTGTAATGTGAAGAAGACCCAAAGCCTTCTTAATCTCTCCCAATAATCTCAAACCAAATAGGTGGAACTCCTCGCATAAGTTGATTTACAAGTGCCTCTCTTGATGGCTTTCAACAGTGATTCTTGGGCCCTTCCAGAGGTTCTAGAGCTGCTAATGTCTTTAAGTTAGTTTCTTGTCTGCTTCAACTTGGACTTTTAAGAATGGATGACCTCAGAAATCTGAAGGAGTTGAAAACATACGTGGGACCGACTTTTATATTTTTACATATTTAAAGATCTTTAAAAAGACTGTAGCTTGCTAGTTGATTATATGACTGTGGGGCCTGTAGATATTTTTATTGCTGTTAGTCGGTCCAGCATTTTGCTCTTAAAAGTTTTGTTCCATCTGTTCTTCAATGGAAATTCCCATCTCTGCGGTCACTTTCTACATGCCTGCGTTAAGACCTTCCAGAGATGGGGTTACACATGGTAAAAGGGCTTGAATGGGCCAAGTTTGAAGACTTTGTCCTCCAAAATGTCAATAGATCCTAAGAACTGTAGGTATTTGTGTGTGTGTATTTATGAATGAAGTCTATAGATGAAGGCATTATTTCAACAGCCTGAAAATGGTCTCTGACACATCGGTATTTATTAGCCTCTTTCTTTCTTTTTTTTAGAAGTCTGGTGTAGAAGAAATAATAATCAGTTAATTGAGAGGGTTCATTCATTTGAGTCCTGGTTAAAGTCACAGAAGGCTCTGATCTTAATCCTATTGACCTCTGTAAAACAGCAATAATATTATTAAAGGATGTTGTCAGAAAAGTAATTTTCTAAGTTGAGATATAAAGCTTTAAGATATATGTATGTATTTATGGAGAGTTGAATTTTATACACATCTAATTATATGTGTGTAATAGTGTACTTGGTGACGTGGAATTTTTTATTTAGAGGTGAACACAGAAAGTCATGTTGGAACAGCATCCTTTATGTAAAGAATTGAGGCATGTTTTAACTTTGGAAAATGGTATACAATTAACTTTAAAAAAAAGTCCTGTGTCTTAGCAAAGGCTTTTCCTCAGTTTGCAGAGGTTGGGCGAGGGAGTGGACATATTTGAATAAGGATCCTAAAAGCCTTCTGAAAGAGAGGAAGGGAGACACCAATTCCTATTACCAAATGTGAAAATTAGGAAACCCTGCCACAGTGAATTGTGATGGTCTTGACCAACGTGCAATGAGAGGACAGTAAGGTCCCAAAGGCCAACTCGCCACAAGGGGAAGTAGACTCTGGCAGTGATCTGAACTCCACACAAGAGCACTAACTCCAGGTTAAAGAGCTAAGTCTGGGGCATTATGAGTCTGAGTACAGAAGATTTATAGATAGGAGTCAGGAAACCATCAAGTTTGCATGTTGCGATAAGGAGGTTAGACATTCCATGATGCTTTCAGAGCCATTGATGGGTTTTAAGCAAGGTAATGGCTTGGTTTTTATATGAGAGAGCTCATTTTAGTGACCAATATGGAGGATATTTTTAAGAGAAACAAGAATAGAGGATGGAAAACTATTGTCATGATCCATGAGAGAGGAAAAGACAGTCTGAATAAGTCAGTAGAGAAGGAAAAGATTCAAGAAGTAGGAGGTAAAGTGATCATAGCTTGGTAATTGATTGGCTCAGGGGGAGCAGTCATTAATTTGTTTGCTATTTGTGCTACTTATCATTATTATAAATGGCAGGGATTAGAATAAGTGGCCAATTATTCTCTTCCTGTCTACTTGTTTTTAGTTGTTGGTCTCTAAAAAGAAAATTATGAAGATGGGGCTTTGATTAGCTTCTCTTACTTTCATAATGACTGTGGCTATCATTCCCAGTTTACTGAGTGAAGTCATTGTTTTAATTTGCATAAGTGGCTTTTGGATATGCAAAGATCCAATTACATTAAAAGCTAGGTATCAGTTGATATAGAAGAACAATTATCTAGATATGTCCATGACATTATAAAGAACAAAGACTGACTGGAGAATTTGCCAGTATTTTCATTGAGTTAATTCTGGCTGCCAAAGAACTATGGGAGGAGAATTTGAAGAAAATAAGAAGAAATATAGACAGTCATAGCCAAATGGTACCTCTGCAGATTAGAAGAATGGAGGGCATGCAAAAAATTTTTTTAATCTGAAAACCAATAAATTTTTTGTTGTAAAACAATAATCACAACAACCTAAAACAATAAAGTGATTTATATGGTAAAAATAAAAAGGCATCCCCCACCACAACCTCCTACTGTCTAAAACCTTGGGGGTAACTTCTGTTAACAGACAGGTGGGGATTCTTCCAGTCAAAAATGTCCTTAAAGAGATTCCATTCATTATACAGAATCTATGACGGCACACGTTTCACCAAGGTAACCTTTGATCTGTTTTCTTATCTGTTAAAGTCTACTTGATGATTCAGTTCATAGCTTGCTAGTTGGCTGAATGCTAGAATTGCTGCTGGCAAGAGATGCCGTTACAGGGTCCAGTAGACAGTGGAAGTAAGAGAGACAGGACAAAATGCCAGGAGAAAAAGGTCAAGTCAAAGTGGAGTACAGATGGCAGATGCCAGGCAGGAAAATGGGACGGGCTTGGAAAAGAAGACTTAGTCCACCTTCCTTGTTTTCACCTTCTGTAACCTAATTACTCCAACATCTTTGCTACTGACTTTTACCCCCTGCTTTCTCCTAAATTAGTCTCTCAAATGTCACCAAAGGACCATGTGGTCATCACATTTGATGACCTTCTCTCCATTTTTACCCTCCTTAACCTCTCTGTGTCTGAAATTATCAACCACTGTCCCTTTCATGAGTCCCTGTTTCCATGGCGATGGCTCTTAAGTGCTCCTGACCTTTCCCTGAGCTCCATAATGACTCCCCTTCCTCTTGTCTGGTCTTCTAATTGTGGGGTCAGCCTACAGAACTGTTCTTTTCTTGCTTGTCTTTTTTCTACATTTTCTGTTTCTTGGATATTTAATTCACTCCTATGGCTTCAACGATGATTTCTATGACAGAGGTTTTGAAATATTACAGATACATACATAAGTAGAAATATAAATCTGACCCTGACCTTCCCTGGAATTCTGATCTCCCATTTTCTGTTACCTGCTAGACAAGTCTCATTTGTATTTTATTTTATTTTTGTAGAAAGAAATGGGATAATCATATGTATTATAAAAATATGAATCCATACACATGTGTACTGTATATATATATAATAATTACATATACACATGTATTACATATATATGAATACATGTACATGTATATTGTGTATATACACACAAACACATCTTAATGAGACCAGTGTCAGGTTTCTACCCCCAAACAATTATGTTGGAATATGTAGGATGGGGCTGCAGCACTTATGCCTATTAAAAGCTCCCAGAGTGATTTAAAAAAAAATTATTTCCATAGGTTTTGGGGAACAGGTGGTATTTGGTTACAGGAGTAATATCTTTAGTTGTGATTTGTAAGATTTTGGTGCACCTATCACCTAAGCAGCATACATTTGTATTTTAAACTTAGCATTTCTAAAACGAAACTTGTCTTCTTCACCTTCAAACTCCTCAGTATGGACTAAAGAGATCTTTCTGGTCTATCCCTTGCTCACCTTTCCAGTTTCATCTCTTACCATTCTTCTACAAGCACCGTCTTTTCCAGTCATATCAAATAACTGCAGTTGCTTGAACATGTCATGTTTCACATGCCTGTATGCTATTGAAAACTACGTTCTGTCCCCTTGACCCATTCTTATCCTCAGGCCTGAATTTTTTATCCCAAAACAATCCTTCCTCAACCCTCCAAATTTTTGTTGTGTATCATTTTCCTTAGGAAGGCTTCCTGCATCTGATGCCCTTCTGCTGTCTCTTATAGAACCCCTTGGAAACTTCTGTTATAGATCACATCACACTGAAGTATAGCTGGTTGCTTACTTGTTTGTATTCCCAGGTGAACTGTGAGCTCTTGGAAGCAAAGAAGTATGTCTTTGATGTCTGTACACCCAGGGCCTAAAAAAGTGCTTAACACATAGTAAGTGGATTTACACACTTATTCAGTACTTAATACATACTGAATAAGTATGTGAATCCTCTTCTCTCTCCTGGCTTCTCTATTTTTGATGGTGGTGAAGCCATCTCAAATTTATATCTCTAGCCCTGACATTCCTCCTAACTCCATGATCACATCCTTCCTTCAAAACATCTCCACTTCAATGTCCAAGAGGTTTATTAAATCTCACAGGGGTTAAACAAAGCCCTGCTGTCTTTGCCCACCATACCCCATCTCAGTAAGGGCACCACCATTTACCCAGCTGCTCTGAGTACAAACCCTGGAATCATTCTTTTTCTTCTACTCTACATGAAATCCAATAAAAACAACCCTACAAGTGTTGCTTTATCATAGATCTGGAATCTGGCCATTTTTCATCTCCTCCAGCAGTGCTACATCAGTTCAAGCCACCATTGTCTCTTCCCTGGGCTCCCATGGTGCCTTCTTACTGGTATCTGTTTATTCTTGCTCTCTATAAATGATTCCTCCATACAATGGCCAGAGATACTTACCTTGGCTTACAAGACCATTCAGAATTAGGCCTTTGCCTGTCTTTCTGGGCTCATGACCTATTACTTCCTCCTTGTTGACTCTGCTGCCTACACAGGCACCCTTGTTAGTTTCTGAACGCACCAGATGGACACCCATTTCAGGGCTTTTTTCATGCTACTCCCTCTGCCCCAGATACTTCTCTCCTAGAACTTCGCATGGCTCACTGCCTCACTTCCTTCTGGTCTCTGCCCAGTAGTCACTTCTGGAAAGAAGCCTTCTCTGACCATAATATCTAAAAAAGCACCCCCACAGACTCTATCCTCTTACCCTGATTTGTTTTTTCCTTTGCCATATGATATTTTATATTTCTTTATATATCTATTGATTCTCTCTTTCATTAGTACATTAGCTCCCTGAGAATAGGGTTTTTGTCTACCATGTTCTTTGCTGCAATCCTAGCATCTGGAACTTTTCCTGGCATATAGCAAAAACTCAACAAATACTTGATAAATGAATGATTCCAGTTATTCAAGGCTGTGAGTCATATTTGACTCCTCACTTGCATTCCCTCCTGTGTGTAGTCACCCAGCCCTTTAGAGTCTTATGTTTACTCATTTTACATTTATTGACTGTAAACTGTCTTATGGTGTGTTTATCTTTGAGCTAACGTACTTCCCACAAGTGCCATATCAAATGAAGTAATTAATGCAACAAGAACTTTGTAAACTCTAAAGCACTATACAAATGTCATTTGCCTTCCAGTCCCACTGCTATGACATGAATTAATGTTATTTCCTCTTCCAAACAGGAGCCTCTAACTGATCTTTCTGTTTCTCAAATTCTCCTTAGATAATATATTTTGCACCCTGCTGCCCACTTAGTCTTCTTAAAGCCTTGCTATAATTATGTTCCTCTCCTACTCAAAAACTTTGACTGCCTTCCAATTCTAGACAAAATAGTATACAAAGTCCTTGACTTGTAACCAAGACCTTCCCTGATATGGCTTCAGATTACCTTTTCACTGTCTCCTGCTCTTCTCCCACCCAAACCCTGGATTTTCAAGTAAGTTTAGCCCACTAACCTTTCCCTAAGCCCAACTGACTTCCCCCACCTGTCTTTCACTCATGCTTCCCCTCTGAATGGAAAGCTTCCTACATACCTTCTCCTTAAAAAAAAAAAAAAAAAAAAAAAAAAAAAAAAAAAATCACACCTTGCAGGCGCAGAACAAGTGAGCATCCATGGATTCTGCCCTTCCTGGGTTCTTCTACTTCAAGGTGATCTTTCTCTACTCTCTATTCTTATAGCATGTCATTCTTCCTGTTGAGGGGTATCCTTATCCTCCATTCTTCCTTTCTCTGGAACAGAAAGGGAAGAAATAGATGCAAGGATTACTTTTAGCATCTGCCTCCATTTTCATTATTCTGATTTGGAAGGCAAGGGAAGTCTTATCTGTTCTTGTCCAAGCTTCTCAGATTGTTTGTCCCTCCTTTCAGTCTCTGAGATCTGCCTGCCACAGTAAGCATGCTTTCATGACTCCCACCTCCATGTGGGAGCGTTTCAAGGACAGGCTTTCATCTTGACAAATATGGCTGCCTGCCTTTCTGAGCTAGTAGTGGAGGGAAGTAGTGGGAAGCCTATGTGTTTTTTTGTTTTGTTTTGTTTTGTTTTGTTTTTTGAGATGGAGTTTCACTCTTGTTGCTCAGGCTGGAATGCAGTGGCACAATCTTGCTCACTGCAACCACTGCCTCCTAGGTTCAAGCAATTCTCCTGTCTCAGCCTCCCGAGTAGCTGGGATTACAGGTGTACGCCACCATACCCAGCTAATTTTTTTTTTTTTTTTTAGAGACAGGGTTTTACCATGTTGGCCAGGCTGGTCTTGAACTTCTGACCTCAAGTGATCCATTCACCTAGGCCTCCCAAAGTGCTGAGATTATGGGCATGAGCCACTGCACCTGGCCAAGCCTACGTTTTACTACAGGATAAGCTACCTTCTCCATTCTGGCCATTCTATATTATACGGCCAATGATTTGGCTTTCCTGAATCTAACTCCATTTCTTAATTAGTTTTGAACTCTGGAGAAAAGGATCGGTTAATTATCACCTTCCCTTAAACTCAAACATCACCCAGATGACTTTTTTGGCAAACTTCTCTGTAATACAGATTTTTATAAGGCCTTATTCATATTTGTAACCTAATACTGAGAATGTAGAAAGGAGAGGCAATATTATATACCATCATTTGTCTTAAATCTCTTTCGACTTCAGATTTATGGGACAGTGTTTATTTGCATGGAGGCTATGTAGGCTAATACATTTGATACTGAGAAAAAAATTAAAAATAAAATATATATGGTGGGAAACAGGATGTGTATTAGTCGATTCTCACAGTGCTACAAAGAACGACCTGAGACTGGCTAATTTATGAAGAAAAGAGGTTTAATTGACTCCCAGGTCCACAGGCTATAGAGGAGGCATGACTGGGAGACCTTAGGAAACTTAAAATCATGGCAGAAGGTGAAGGGGAAGCAAGCATTTCTTACCATGGTGGAACAGGAGAGAGGGAGAGCAAAGGAGAAAGTGCTACACACTTTCAAACAACCAGATCTCATGAGAGCTCTATTACGAGAACAGCAAGAGGGAAGTCTGTCCCATGACTCAATCACCTCCTACCAGGCCTCTACTGCAACACTGGGAATTACAATTTAACATGAGATTTGGGTGGGGACACAGAGCCAAACCATATCAAGATGATTCTTGGAATTGTAGCTGAAGCTCAAAGCTGATTATAATGTACAAGTTCTCTCCATTATAAATAGTGACACTAGACACATTTTTAGGACGAGAAATGGCAAAACAGAACCTGACTGTCAACTGCATCAACCCGCTTCAAATATGTAAGAGAGGGTTTGAGAAGGTGCCTTAAAGGGGATTTATAGGTGTACGAGCATTTTGACATTTCTAGACTCCTCACTCCGTGGGATGAAAAGAGGGATTGTCCTCTTATGCCAAGTTAGGGCAGCCCTCAAAGCAAACCTCGAGGGGAAGACGTCTACCAAGAGCGGATTTTGATGTATCATTCCATGAGACTGGTGCCTTCCTCTAGCCTGGAGAATTCCAAGGGTGCAAAGATGGCTGAAGCTATTTGAGATGGCTGGTGAGGATTTGGGCCAGCAAAGGGATAAGGCTCCAGGACTTTTAGAGTTTGAATGAGCAAGCATGTCTGAGTGGACCCCATGGAAAGCATTCAGGCTTTAGTTGTCTTAAAACGGCCATACCCAGAGCGAGTGTAAAGGCAGTTGTGGAAAATAATATAAACCAGTTACAATAGCATTCTTGGAGTGTTTGCCCAGGTACTAGGGATTATTTTATTAATTCTCACAACCACCCTGAAAAGCATTACTTTTATTCCCAGTTTTCAGACAAGAAAATGGAGGAGTGAGGTCGTTATTTTCTCAAGATCATGGAATTAGCATGGTTCATAACTGGTGTTTAAATAGCAGATCCTTGTATTAGCTTGGTGTTGATCTCATCTATCTGTGGTTGATACCCAGATTTACTACTTCCAGCTTTGATTTCATTCCCTCCTGAACTCAAGACTTGTATATCCAACTGCTTACTTGATATTTCCATTTGGGTATGTAATAGCCAGTGGAAAACACTGGGTAATTTATGAGGATAAGAGGTTTAGTTGACTCGCAGGTCCACAGGCTGTACAGGAAGCATGGCTGGGAGGCCTCAGGAAACTTACAGTCATGGCAGAAGGTGAAGGGGTAGCGCTTGCTCTCCTCTTTGCCTAGAGGGCTAGAGGAAAGTTCTTGATTGCAACTTACCCCTACCTTGCTCTTCCCTATCTTGGTTGCTTAAGTCACATCCTTTTCCTTACGTTCTCCCTTTATCTGACATACACAGTTGCTGTAGAACTTGAATCCATTGACTTCTCTCCATTACCACTGTCATCTTGTGAGTCCAACCCACATCACCCCACTGCTTTTATTCTTCCCTCTCAGCCCACTCTCCACAGTAGAGAGACAATTATTTTCATCTCCCTTTACTGGCTTGTCATTTTTCTGAGAATAAAATCCAAACTGCACCACGGAGCCTTGCAAGGCCTGGCTGCTCCTCCCCTCGCTGTTCTCCATGGCTCACTGGAGTTTAGCAGCTCTGGCCTCCCTTCTGTTCCCCAGGAACCTCAGCCTTTGCACTTGCTCTCCTCTCTGCCTAGAGGGCTTTTTCTCATCTCTTTGCATGGCTGGGTCATCCTCATCCTTTAAGTCTCAACTGAAAGGTCACCTTCTCACTGCTACTCCAAGATACTCCATCTCTTTCCCGTGTTTATCTTTGTCATAGTCCTTCAAACAATTTGTAATTAATTTGCTTATTTAAAAAAATTGTTTGTTAGATATATTTATCCTGTTTCCTCCTCCCAACTATTATCTAAGCTCTCTGAGAAGGGGCCTGACTTACCTCCATGTTCATCACTGTAGTCCCACAATCTAGCAAATTGCCTGGCATATAGAGGTGCTCAGCAAATATCTGTTAAATAAATGAATGAATTTTTTCATAATTGTTTGTTGTATAAAAGAACGAAGAGATGAACCAAGTGCCAGATGTCATACACTACCTATAGTGGATTTTTAACCTGGTTGGAGTGGGCAGAATGTTGTGGGAGCTAAAACATACAGTTGTCATACTTAATGACAATTGTATCTCTTACAGACATTTAAAAAGCACCACTCATACTTATTCCAGCATTCAAAAAATATTTATTATTCTCTTATGTTCTAGGTTCATGGCTGGAGATGCGATTAAATAGACATAGTCCCTCTCCTCAAAGCTTATGGTCTAGCATTCCTTCCTGGACAAGAGTAGGGAAAAGTGGGAAGAGGAGACAGAATCAGGTCAAGCCTTCCCTTCTTCTTTATAATATCCCTAGCAAGATATTTCAATTTAGAAATCTTAAATAAAATTTATAAGAAAAATACAGAAAGAGTCCACAAAGGCTAGCAAAATGCCCATCCTTTAAACAGAAAAATTAGCAAAGAGAAATTGGAGCAGAGCTTCGTTTAGAAAACAGTTGGTTTTTGGTGTGAATTTGTCACTTTTCTAATGTGAAAAATACAATCCCAACGCCAAAACTAAAGTCAGAACTCAAGATACTTGTATCCATTTAGAAATTACTATAGCCCTGTTATTCAGTACTTCTGCCAATATCAACTTCTAATGCAAGGGAACTTGGAACAATGGAGAAAACAGTGGAAAAGTTGGAACTGGATAACCTGGATCAGAGTCCTTGCCCTGTTCCTACAGCTCTTTAGCCTTAAGGATGTATCCTAATCTTTTCCAGTCCCAGCTGACTCGTCCATCTAATGGGGATGAAAAAAGAATATATCTCAAGACATTTCTGTAGATCAAATTGGCAAATCCGTGTTATGTGTTCAGCATAGTGCCTGTCATCTAGCATACAGAATAATACATAATAATAATATAATTATTTTAATATAATTATTATATTACTGATTATAATTATTATAATTAATATCACAATAATATACTAATATAATATAATATGATTAACATTATAATTTTTCATAAAATTTATTATAGTACCACCCAAGTTAGGGGACCATCATGAGGAGTAAATGATGTGTGCATATACATGTGCGTGTATATACCTATCACAGTGATTGGAACATGGCAGGGCTAAATGAATAGTTGTTGAATAAGCTAATGTATTGGGAAAGCTACAAAGGATAGATTGTTATACAAATGCTTGTACTTCTTATTTTTAACACAAATAGATTAAGCAATCAAAATCTCTCTATGAGCAAACAAAGGAGGTCAAAAGAGGCTCAAAAATGTCCCTACCAATCAAGTATGTTATTAGAATATTTAGCAATCAATAGGGCATGGATGCTGCCCGACTGGAATAAATGCTGGCAGTAGCTCCAGATGAGGGTCCTAAGGGTCCCACCTCTGCCATGCATTACCCCTTAAGTTAGAAATTGTGGAAAGGTCTTGGAGGGGTCCTAAGAATGTACCAGAGAAGAGGTACTGATAGTACGGGGTGAAGGTGTTTGCATAGGATAGCAGCCATGTGGCAATAAGTACAAAGCAATTTCACTATCTTAATATCTGGTTTAGCTGTGCTGGTGGTTCTGATCTAAAGTAGCTCTGCCCTGCAAACAAAATCCTACATAACTAGAGTTCAAAAGAGAGACAATATGTCCTGTGTATACTATGTTCCCCAATTCACTTCCCATCCTAAACACAGGGATAAGGGTTTATTTGCTTGAAAGTAATGATCTGTCAACAAACTAGGTCAAAGAAAAGACCCTGGCAGCTTAGCATGAGGAGAAGGGTGCTAGTATCATATCACGCATCTATAAAAGGTGGGCCACTTTTGGAAATATGTGGGTGAGTTGCCAATTGCATCAGCCTAGCTCTTGCTGTTCTTGATAATAATTATTAGTCATCTTTGTTCCAGCAAAATCCTCATCATTCTCAATAGATTCAAGACTAAATTTCAAATCCACTTTAGTAAAAATATTTACGATTGGAGTGTTAGAAACCCTGCATTATTTGAACAAAAGCAATGTATTTGAAGATCAGTGGGAAAGTCAGAAAATAAACTAATTGCTGCTCACTAATTATTTTTTTAAATGACATGAATGGAGGCTTGGTTTCATTCAATATGCCTTTTAAGATTTTTAAATGTTTTATATCCAGTCAAGTTGAGATTTTTAAGAACATTTTTAATTTGTAATAAAAGTTTATAACTTGACTTTTTTTTCCAAAAAAAGTTAACAAACTGCAAGCACTTGTTAATAAGGGTCTTAAATAGTTTAAAAAATGAACATACCACTGTGTAACTAACTCTTTTATGATCTCTATTGATATTCTAAATATCACACAAAATTTGGTGGTCTCTATGGGGTTTGGTATTTGGAAATTACTGTTAGAAGAAACGGAGGAGGGATCTTATATGTTATGTCTCTTTCTGAGTGAATGACATCTGTATGAGCTGATTAGCAAAATGGCTTCCATGATCCACCTACTGGATAGCTTATGTGAAGGCATTTTAAAAAATAAAGTATATTAGCAAGGGTTCTTCAGAGAAATAGAAGCAACAGAATTATATATCGCTATCTTTATATGTCTATATCTGTGTCTGTGTCTATGTTTATATCTATCTTTGTTACTATATCTCCATCTATTTATCTATCTGGGTTTATTTTAAGGAATTGGCTCATGTGGTTGTGGAGGGTTAGTGAGTCCAAAACCTGTTCGTGCAGGCCAGCAGACTGGAGACCCACAGGAGAGTTGCCCTTCAAGTCCAAGGTCAGTCCACCTGCAGAATTCTTTTTTGCTCAGGGGGAAGGTCAGTTTTTGTTCTAATAAAGCCTTCAGTTGATTGAATGGGGCCCACCCACATTATGGAGGGCAGTCTGCTTTGCCCAAAATCAGCCAATTTAAATACAAATCTCATTCAAAAACCATATTCACAGAAACATCTAGAATAAAGTTTGATGAAATATCTGGGCATTGTGGCCCAGCCAAGTTGACACAGAAAGTTAACCACATAAAGTAATGTGAAGAATTATTAACTTTTTGTTGTTTTTTATCTTTTTCCAAGAGAAAACTGCCAAGATGGCAAAATGATTGCTTTTTGAGGAATGATTGAAGGTTGAGATGTTTAACTGGAAAGGAGAGAACTTACGGACATTTATATTAGGTTGGTGCAAAAATAATTGCGGTTGTCGTCATTGAAAGTAACGGCAAAAACCACAATTACTTTTGACCAACCTAATAGTAACAAAAGTATCACCTCCATAGTCTCACTACCCAGAAATGTGTAGTGAGATATATATATATATATATACACTTTTGTATTTTCAAAATGCTCAAATGCCTGCTTGTGAAAAAAAAAAAGAACAGACCCAAGACTCTCAGAAGAGACAGTTTTGCCTGGTGACTGACCAGTGCCATCAGAAACTGAGGACTTCTGATCACACCTGGCACTGGGCAGTGTCAGTACCGCTCTTCCGTGGTGAACTTGTTTCCAGTTCCTCACAGTGGCTGTTGCAAACTTTTCTCATTTCCCTCAAGCCCCAACCCCACCCTATCCACTTTTTCTTCTACAATGCAGAGACAAAAGGCTGCCAATTCTGCAGCATCCCCCTCACAACACCTCTATTTTCAGCCCTTCTTCTTTCCTGTCTCAATGACAGGGATCCTGGATTTTCCTAAGGCCAGTTCCCCTGCTTGTCTCTTTGCCCTGTCCTTTCCACCTCCTCTGGAGCCTTATTCATTCGGTGAAGTGTGACTCCTTAGAAATAAATACATCATGGTCTCTGCACTTACTATTTTATGGCAGGTAGTCTTTATATTCCCAATGTCTGCTATGCTGGGCTTATGACCGATGGGATTTTATGTAAAGCAGATTTTATATATATATGTGTGTGTATATATGTGTGTGTATATATATATATACACACACACACACACAATACTCTTCATTGCTATGTTTGGACTTGTGCAGCAGTCAGTATGACAGAAAGAAAAGCAGATGTACAAAAATGCAGAAAAAATAAAGTGTGAAGTGTTTGTAGGTGGAGAGACTGAGAATTCTTTGCTATTTGTATTGAATCCTTAATCTATTCTAGTGCAGAAAGCATGAAGCATGGCTACCGGAAGCACACATGTGTCGCGCATCAAAGGGAAGCTGCAGAAAACAGACGTTGGTGCAATTACTCTTTCTTATATTTCCCCTCCCCACACTGCTGGGCCCACTAATTTGGTTATCTTTATTGTGGGGTAATTTGTATACTTCCCCCCTTCTTTTAAATGCACTGTTCGATGAGTTTCAAAAATATATATATACACACACATATATATATATTCACGTATGTAATTGCCAGCCCAATCACGACATAATTTTGATTCCATCACCCTAAAAAGTTACCTCATGCCCCTTTGTAAAGTCCCCCATCTCCAATCTCAAGAAACCGTAGATCTGCTTGCTCTTAGTATAGAGTAGTTGTGTTTGTTCGAATGCAGAAAGCCACGTTAGAGTTTTTTGTTTGTTTGTTTGTTTTTGAGACACAGTCTCTCTCTGTCATCCAGGCTGGATGGAGTGCAATGGTGCGATCTCGGCTCACTGCAACCTCTGCCTCCCGAGTTTAAGTGATTCCCCTGCCTCAGCCTCCTGAGTAGTTGGGATTATGGGTGCCCGCCACCATGCCATGTTAATTTTTGTATTTTCAGTAGAGATGGGTTTTCACTATGTTGGCCAGAATAGTCTCTAACTCCTGACCTCAAGTGATCCACCTGCCTCAGCCTCCCAGAGTGCTGGGATTACAGGTGTGAGCTACTGCGCCCAAGTGCCACATTAGTTTTAACTGTTTATATGAATAGTATCAGATAGTATACACTCTTTTGTGTCCAGACTCTTCAACAAAGCATTTTTGAGATTCATTCATGTTGTTATCAGTAATTTGTTCGTTTTTATTTCCGAGTGGTAGTCTATTTATAAGTATACCACAATCTGTTTATCCAATCACACCACACATTTGGGTTGTTTCCAATGGTTGGCTATTATGAACAAAGCTGCTATGGAGATTTGTGTGCGTATGCATACACTTTGATTTCTTCTGGGTATATACTGAATAGTGGCATGGTAAATACACATTTATAAGAAATTGTCAGATGGTTTTTCACCAGCAATGTTGCTTCTTACCTTCATTAATACTTGATATTGCCAGTCTATTAAATTTTATCCATTCTAATAGGTGTGCAGTTATATTTTATTTTGGTTTAAATTTGCATTGGTCTAAAGACTAATGATGTTGACTATCTTTTCACGAGTTTATTGGCTACTCATATATCTTCTTTTGTGAAGCGTCCAAATCTTTTGTCCATTTTTTACTGGTGTTTGTTTGTCTTGTTATTGAGTTGGAAGAATTCTTTATGGATTCTGAATACAACTGTTTTCTCATATATATGGATTGTGGACATTTTCTACCAATCTGTGGCTTGTCTTTGCATTTTCTTAATACTGTCTTTTAAAAAGGACAAGTTTTGATAAAGTCAAATCTATCAAGTTTTCTTTTATGGTGTGTCCTTTCTATCTAAGAAATCTTTGCCTGTCCCCAAGGTTATGAGGATTTTCTGTTATGCTTTTTAATGTAAATTGTTTTTCACTGTATAGAAGTTTTGTAGCTACGGCTTTTTCACTTAGGTCTTATCCATTTTAAATGAATTTTAATGTGTGGTGTGAATTAAAAATTGAGCTTTTTTGCATATGGATAGTTAGTTTTTGCATATGGATAGTTAGTTTTTCAACACCATTTACTAAAAAGACGACTGTATTTCCATTTATTTATTTTGGCATTTTCAGCAGAAATTAATGGGCCATATGTGTTTGCATGTTTCTAAACTCTTCATTGTCTTGTCTTCCATTGATGTGTATGTCTGTCTTTGTATCTCTATCATGCTGTCTTGGTTACTGCAGCTTTCGAATAAGTTTTGAAATTAGGTAGTTTAAGTTTTTAAACTTTGTTCTTTTTTTTCAGAATAGTTTTGGCAATTCTGTGTCATTTGGATTTGCAAATTATTGAATTAACATGTCAATCTTTACCAAAAATGCTTGCTGGAAATTTGATTGGGTAGAATTGACTTCTTAATAATATTGAAATGTGACTCTGTGTAAATGTGACTGTCTATGAATGTGACTCTGTGTGAATGTGACTCTGTCAACTTAGCTCTTCCTTAATTTCTCTCAGTTTTCTATGAAAAAAGTTCAAATTTGAATATGGACAATTCACACACACACACACACACACACACACACACACACAGAGTTCAGGTCAGGCAAAATGTGTTCATGCCCTGAATTTGTAGAATGCTACCTATGGCCTTAAATATTTCAGTTGCATTGGTATGTTTTTTTCTAGATCAAAAATTTTGGTATTCTTTTCTAGATCACTAATTGCCAAATAAAATCCTGACCTTGGGAAAGACTTAAATGTAACTGATTGTTGGTATCTTTTAAAACTTATTTGGGCTTAGAGGTGAGTTTTCATTTCCTTTATCTAAATATTAATGAAGAAAAGATGTCAAAGTGAATCCTAACCCGTCTAGCCATTAGTCTTTAGTCCCAAGAATATTTACTTAAAATAGAATGTGTGAATGTGTGGAGAAAAAAAGTCCTCTAAAGGACTTTAGAGTTATGCTGAAAAAGGACTAGAACTCTTTCTATTATTTTAGAATCTTTGTGAGGCTGACATTTGCTATTAAAGTAGCTTGTTACAGTTTTATTATTTATAACCTTGTAATGTCATTATTTGTTATTACATGCTGCCACCTAGTGAAATTCATAGGCTTGACGATAAGGAAGCAGGAAAGCTGTGCTTTGGGGTTTCAGATTTGTGCTTTTTGTGTCTGAATTTTGATACGTATTGCGATTTTCCCAAATTATGTAGCACTTTAGGGTGAAAACACTGGTATAGGTAAGATTTCCTAGGAAAAGCTCTCAAAAATATGTATGTGTTTAGTCTTTTTTCCTTAGGAGAAAGTTACTTTGTTAGATTTTTGGAGGAACAAGATAAAATTCAAAGGGATATTATGTATTAAACATGTTTTAGCCTTACTTACACCTGCTTTATTTTGAAAATTGTCGTTTTCCCCAGATACGTGAAAGTTTAGGAAAAAGGGGAATTTTCTGGGGAAAAAAAGTCATCATTAGTTTGAGTTTTTTAAAGAAAGTTGCTCCTGCTTTACCAGGCTGCAATCTAATAAATATTTCCTATTATCCATGGCTTTTCCTGCCATTTCCAATCACCAAGCCCTCTTTTGCCTAATTCCGAGGATTTGTCTAATTTCTCAGCGAAGCACTTAGGATTTGAAATTCATAATATGTTAAAAACCGGATCACTTACTACAATTAGGTAGATTCATAACATTTCCCTCAGCTAGCAATGACTTGAAACATTAAAAAAAAAAAAAAAAAAAAAAAGCACCTCCCTTACTTTATAGAGGAAAGATACACCCAGACGGGCCAAGTGGATTTTCCCAGTCTCTGAGCTTCTTCATGGCAGAGCTGAACTTAGACTGAAGTGTCTTGATAGCCATCAGATGTCCTAGACACTGGGCTGTGCTCTTTGTCCTGCGTGAGAGAGCTGGATAAGACTTACCCGGGGTGGAGAGGAGCTGCAGTACGGTAGGAGGAGCGGGATGAGCTGCTCGGAACAGGGCACTTCTGCTTAGCAGCATCTGCAGATGTCAGCAGCCCATGAAGAAGGGCTCATCAACAAAGTCTTGGCTCTCCTGTCCCTGGAAATATTAACAGGAAATATTTATTAGATTGCAGCCTGGTAGAGCAGGAGCAACTTTCTTTCAAAAACTCAAACTAATGATGACTTTTTTTTCCAGAAAATTCCCCTTTTTCCTAAATTTTCACATATCTGGGGAAAACGATAGCATATGCAGGGCAAGGAGAGACAAGACAGAGCTTACAGGACATGCTTCTGCTTTCTGTCACCGAGGGCTGGCCTAAGCAAAGGGGCCCTGAGCTTGCAGGCTGGCAGTCCAAGCCATGCTCACTGCCTCCAGGAAACAAGGAGTTTTCTATTTAAGCCCTCCTCCCCAAAAAGTTGTGATAGCAATATTAAAAGTAGCATTATTATTGGCTTGGCATGGTGGCTTACGCCTGTAATCCCAGTACTTTGGGAGGCCGAGGTGGGCAGATCACATGAGGTCAGGAGTTCGAGACAAGCCTGGCCAACATGGTCAAACCCCATTTCTACTAAAAATAAATAAATAAATAAATTAGCTGGGCATGGTGGTGCACACCTGTAATCCCAGTTACTCCAGAGGCTGAGGCAGAAGAATTGCTTGAACTAGGGAGGCAAGCATTGCAGTGAGTGGAGATTGCACCACTGCACTCCAGCTTGGGTGACAAAGCCAGACTCCGTGTCAAAAAACAAAAGAGTAGCATTATTATTAACATTAATGATCAATATTAGCTTGATACTACCTTTTTCATGCAGTAAAAGCAATGTTAGGGATAAGAGAGTGACTATATAACAATAAAATAAAAACAGGAAACGAAAATAGTCTGACCCCATCTGCACCTAATAAATCGTCTTTCAAAAAACTGAAGTAAACACCTAAAGAATTTCAAGGGTATATTCTTACTAAATATGGGAGAATTTATCATATGTTCTCAAAATTTGATAAAACAGTTTTTTAAGGATTTAGAAAATTTGAGCAATACAATAAAATGAACATAATAGAGCCCTGATCCCATTAGTTAGAGAATTACACATATTACTGAATGACACACAAAAAAATTTGAGCCACAAAAAAGTTATATTGCCTAAAAATTAATATACTGTAGACCCCGTTGTTTGACTGAAATGCAATTTAAACTAGCAATTGATACTAAAAACACTCCCCATAGTTTTGGAAATTAAAAAATTCATAGTTATCAATTAATAATGTATACCTTAAGAAGAAATTAGAGTAAAAATTACAAAATATTAAGAAGAGAATAACAACAAAACTACATATAAAAGATAATGGGATTTAGCTGTTGCAATACTTTAGATTTATGGCTTTAATACATTTATTAGACAAAAGAGATATAAAATTACAAAAGAAGCTATTTAGTCTGAGAAGTTAGAAAAAGAATGGCAGAGTAACCTTAAAGCAAGAGAAAAAGGGAATAATGAAGATAAAAGCAGAAATTAATTAAATGGGAGGCAAAAAAATAGACCATCAGTGAACATTAAAACTAGTTCTTTGAAAAGGCTAACAAAACAGACAAACTTACAGCATAGATAATTGATATTAAGCATTTATCACTGGTAAATGATGATTAACATTAGGAATGAAAAAGGAATCACAACCAGATACAGAAGATATTACAGATATTTCCAACTTTATGCCAAAAAGTTTACAAAGAGTTCATTAAGCTTGTAGAAAAATGTAGAGAACCAAAAATGATTTAAGAAGCTATGGAAAATCTGAAAAGTCCTGTTAACACTAGAGAAATTGAATTAGTCTTCAAAAACAGACACACACACACACACAGACATATGCTGTCACTCACCTGGATCAGACAATTTTCAAGACTAAACCCAACAAATTGTGAAGAAAGATTCTTCACTAGCTTATGCAGACTGTTCCAGTGACTAGAGAAAGACAAAGTTCTTAAGCTCATTTTATAAGGCTGATCTCCCCTTGAAAACAAAACAAAGACAATATGAGAAATGAAAACAGATGAATCTTCCTTAAGAATATTTGTTTATAAAATTCAAAATAAAGCATTAGTATATACAGTCAGCAATTGATATATATGAACAAGATTTAGTAGTTGAGAAAGGAGAAATTATAAAAAATTGGGTGTTAATTTGTACTAGCTTAAATTTAGCAACATTGCTGAAGAAATGGTCACTGAGACTGCCAAGATGGTGTTAGGAGCTCGGTGTCAAAATTGTGGCAGGAGACCTATACCAGCCTGTTGTCACTGAAACCCACTAGGCTCTGCCTTGTAAGTGCTGCAGGTGTCTCCATGGAGCCTCATGCTGTGGGTCACTAATCCAGAAGGGCCTTGAGAATGGGCCTCCTCTACTGTTTTCCACCCTCATTTCAGGGACTGTTTCCCCTGCACAGGCAGAGAATGACCTCCCTGGAGCCTGTGTCTTCGCAGTAGAGTCCCACCTGTAGCCCTGTTTCTGAACAGCCCTGGCTTTTATTGTACCAGGGAAACAGCAAATGAACTAATATAACTAACCCCGTTTTTGTGTAAGGAGCATTTACCCATTCCTCCACCTAGGCTAGGATAATTTTAGAGCACTGAGATAATATGCAAAAACAGCACTCATGGAGTTTTTATAACTAACTGTGGACTTAGAGGGAAAGTAGGTAAACAATTAACTGTGCTTTGTTAAAGATATACAGGTGCACAAGTTCCCAATCTCCTCGAACCCTCACCAGCACTCAGATGTCTGCAGTCACTGGTCACCTCTTGATCACAACTCCCTCTTCTTCCCCCTGCCCTTTACATAAAAAGAGCCTGAAATTCGTACCAACTTAAGATGATACTTTAGGATGCTAGTCCACCATCTTCTTGGTTTGCTGGCTCTTCAAATAGACCTGTTTTTCCTCCCACCAACCTTTGTCTCTGCAGTTTAGGCTTCCCAGGGGTGAGCAGCAGAACCACTCATCTATTCCCAAGCCTCTTCTCACTCATTGAGCTGCACTTTATGTCTATACTGGCTTCAGACACGATCATCTGTCTCTGTCTCTGAGGCTGTAGGAACTGAAGCAGCTTTCATCGAAGAGCCTGACTGGTTGGGCTCAGAGGCCTCCTAGGCAGCATCACTGGTAAGCCAGTATCCCTAAAAAGTAGTTACTATTGGAGGACTGTGCCACCACTTGTGTTCACCATAGGACTTGGTCACCTGGACCATCTTTTGGGATCATAACGGGATCAGCAAGTCCCACTTCTACTCAAACACTGTTTCTTTGATTCACACATACATTGAAATACAACTGTGCCTTGATGATATCTACCACCACTACCCCTCAACCAAGACGTCTGTAGGCACTGGGGAGTCCTGAATAAAAAGCACAGCATCAGTTGGCACTGGGATGGGAGCCCATGGGCTTTTTAATTTCCTGCTCTTATTGGCAGTTGGGAGCTAAATTTTCTCACTCTCAACTGTCTTCGAATCCTGAGCCGTGCAGAGGGTTAAACTTTAATAAGGCATTGATTGGACCTTCAGATACCCCATAGATTTAGTTTGCTGGGAACTGATTCAGGTTAACATGCGTCAGGGGCTATGATGAATGGACTGACTCTGGATACCTTTGGAGAGCTTAAGAAAGCACTACAGACAGGACTGGGGAGCAACCCACCCAAGCCTTGGCAAAGGACAAAGAGGCGGTGGCGGTAGCAGCAGCACTTACTGATCAAGACCTTTAGGAGAAGTGAGATGGGACACAGGGCCAGGAAAATTTTCTGGGACTGAGATTTCCTTGGAAGTCATCTGGTATCTTGTCAACGCCGCTGAGGAGACTTAGAGTCTTTCCAGGCAAGCACTTGGAGTTGTTCCACAGGACTTGGTTTCCCCAAGCCAGTGAGGCTCACAGGGGCAAAGATTCACAGTTCCTCACCTCTCTGGTTACCTGCAGCACAAGGCTTGGGTGACCAGAAGGAGGAATGGTCACACATTTAGCCTGCGTATTCTAATCATTATTTTTGTTGGAATTTTGTAACTAAATCCATTTTTTGCTGGAATGAGGGCAATCAAACCTATGTATGGCAGGTTCTAAATAAAATTCTAAAGGAGAAATTCTGAAAAAAACAAAAAAACAAACCTTGAATAATGGCAACATCATGAGACTATTTGTAGCCCCAGGGTGACTACTTTGGATGCTATACAATTACTTGTATATGGATGTCAGGTCAGTTTATTGAATCATTATTTTTAAAATCTTATTTGCTTATTCACAGAGCCTATTTTTCAGAAGTCTTAATAATCACATTTTGCATGCTTACAAATGCTTCCTGGTGTCAGGGTCTGCTCTATGAATTCCACAGGTACAGCTCATTCATTCTTGTAGTAGTCCCAGGAGGAATGGCTTCTTGCTTTCTCCATTTCACTATTAAGCAACTTGCCCAAGGTCATAGAACTATTCAGTGGAGGAAGTGAGGTTTAAACCCACATGGCCTGGCTCTGGAGCTTGGTTCTTAACCACTACCTCCACTGGATCTGATTATGTCATCTACTCACAGGATATTTTCCAATTTAAAATGACTGCAAGCAATCCTTAGACACAGTCCCAATTTGCCAGATAATCACGACTGTCTTCCCTCCTATTCCTCAGGGGAAGCCATATGGATCTGGCTTAAATTTCTTAGGAGAGGTGTATCAGTTAGGGTTCCTCTTTGGAAAGCCACAAAAATGAACTCTGGCCAAGATCTTATAAAAGGGGAATTTGTTAGAGGTCTGTGTGGATCAGTTAATAGGAGGGAAACTGGAGAATCAAGCTTAAAAATAGGATGGGAGGAGCCACAAACAGAAACTATGTCTACTGTGGAAGTATAAGTAGAGGAATTTCACAAAATTGAGGGCACTGCTGCTGGAGCAAAACAAACAAACAAACAAAAAAACCCAATTCATCTGAGTCTTCAGAGCCTTGGAAGAAAGAATATAAATGGCCAAGTTGGGCATGCGCTTCCTAGGGACTGTACAGAATGGTGAGAGGAAGGTTCTGGGGAAAGGAGCCTCTGGGTACTTCAGAATGGAAGTAGAAAGTATTAGGACTTTGGTAGTGTTTAGCTGTGTTTTACTACTGATATTGCACAGAATGGGGAAGAGGTAAGTATGAATGGGGAAGAGGTAAGTATGAATGGGGAAGAGGAGGGAGTGAGCAGGAAGCTGACTTGAAAACTGTTATAAGAGACCAAGTAGGTGGTCATGTAAGATTAAAACTTGGGGTAATAGAAGAAAGAATGAGAGGAAAAATAGGATTTAAGAGGGTGACTTAACAGCAGTTTTCTTTCTCTTTGTCCTCCCCTAGTTTTGGAGTTCTCAACCATCATCTCCTGCCCCCAGTACATTTGGGCAACTCTGGGAATTAGAGGTTGTCTATTTCCATGTCTGAATTCTTGCCTAAAGGCCTTCAGTTGCTGACCTCTCTTCTCAAATTTTCAATCTCGATATCATTTTGCTTCCTAGTATTTTCGATCCAAATCATTTTACTTATGATAGAAACTGAAGCAAGTATGGGTTGTCTTTGTAATGTAAACGTAATTTCGGAAGTAGACCATTCCCCTTGATTATAAGCAAAGTCAAACCTAATATTAGTTTGGATTTATATTACTGTTAATATTATTTACTCTCTGAAAACAGACTAACCCCAATTAACATTGTGAATTGTCTGCCCTGTAATGACCAGATATTCCATTCTATTACATTATTGAAATCATTTGCATGGTAATTATGGTTTAGCCCTATCAGTAATTGGAATTGTTTGCCTTCTGGTAATGTTGTACAATGGTGGCTCATTAATCACATAGAAAACCTTGCCACGTGGCAGGATTAAGAAAGTATAATAATACGCTCCCACTAAACTCGTGGTTCTAAACCAGCATTTCAGTTTGTTCCATTACCTTTCCTCTGATGTAGGTTTTTGTTTGTTTAGTTTCTAAACCACTCATGACAGAAAAATAATATAAATTGCAAATGTGAAAATGTGATTGTTCTAGGAAAATTTTATTTAAAAATTCCACAGCACAAATTACCCATCTCATCTTCCTTGTCTCTTCAATATTTCTCCTTCTTCCAATCTGATAAATGAAGCAAATATCATAGGCTGCCAAGGGAATTGAGATATTTTTGTGTGTGAGTGTGTGTGTGTGTATAATTTAAGTAAACCAAATGTATAGGAAGAATCTGAGCTTGCATTAGAAACAAAACAAAACAAACAACTGGGGACTTAACCTTTACTTTACAAAAGGATTCTTTTAAGAACTGTCTTTAAATCCCAAAGTGCTCCTGGTGCAGTGAAAATACTATTTCCTCTCTAAAATTTATATTTTTTTCAGGAAGTTTAATAGAATAAAATGATCCAAAAATTCATGTACACACACATGTGCATGCAATTAAAATATGGTCATCTCCTTGTGTGATGTGCAGGATCAGTGTCTGACGTGGCAAAGGCGCTTAGATATGATTTCTTCAATGGTGGTGGCGGGGCATTCTGGCAGGAGGTCACCCCTCAGAGCCACATGTGTGAGTGAGGCAAGTGCCCTCTTTCCTTGACATCCTATACCTTCTTGGATGCACCCTCCCCTTTCCCATTTTTAGGAATTTTTAGGGATGGACCCTTCCCTATTTCCCAACCAGAGCCCAGAGAGAGGAAACAAGGACAGACCGTCTCTTTGGCTGCTAGTCTACTGGCACTTCCACTATATCCCCTTGGGACCAGACGTGGGGAGGGGTTTCTCATTCTTGTCTTTTCCTCTCTCCCAGGACTCCTTCTGGTATCCGCAGTCTAGAGGAGGCAGGGACTGGGCATCTGACACCCCTACATCACATTCTCTTTTTTCTTAATTCAGCTCCATCGTTAAGTCTTAATAATAGAAAGAGTGGATTACATGTGTTTCGGTTTTTTGATATATGAAATTTGGGCTGACAAGTACTTAATCTGAAATGGCATTGTTTTAAACTGGAAGAGAGTTAGCAAATTTAGATTTTTTTCTACTATCTATTGGGTGTAGACAGGAATTAGGTATAATATTATTTTTTTTCTGCACATCGGAATCCACAGAACAAATTTGCATCTGTCACTACACAGGTCTAAGGGTTCATCTTGGGCATCTGCAGAAACACTGGGTGAGTGTTTGAATGTGGGATCAGAGATGACTGTGAACTTGGGGCCCCTTCAATGAGCCCAGCCTTTGGAGGTACACTTTTGGGCCATACTATAGCCTAGTTACTCAAACTAGGGATGCATAATGGAGAGAGAAACCTTTTGGAGTCAAATACCTTCAGTTTTTTTCTTGTCAGATAGGGACAATTATTCCTATCATAATAATTAAATGATATAATATATGTAAGGCACACGGTATGGTACCTGGGATATGGTAAGTTCTCAATACGCATCAGCTGCTATCTTTCATGTTATTAATGGGCCTCAGGGATTTTGCAACATTGTCCACATCAGAGCCATAGTCATGTCATCCTTGAGTAACCCAATTTTTACAGGAAGCCAACAGAAGGCTTTAGAGAGCTGCCAATTTTGGAAAGATGTTTTAGTCAACTAGCGCTGCCATGACAATATACCCCAGACTGGGTGACTTAGACAATAGAAGTTTACTTTCTCATCGTTCTGGAGGCTGGAAGTGCAAGATTAAGGTACCAGAAGGGTTGGTTTCTGGTGAGGCCTCTCTTCCTGGCTTGCCGTCTTCTCACTGTGTCCTCGCATGGTCTTTCTTCTGTGTGTGCTCATGGAGAGAGAGAGAGCTCTGGTGTTTCTTCCTCTTTTTAAGAGGACACTGGCCCTATCAGGTTAGGGCAACATCCTTATGACCTCATTTAACTTTAATTACCCTATCTCGAAATACAGTCACATTGGAGAATGGGACTTCAACATATAAATTTTGGGCAAGGGGAACACAATTCAGTCTGGAACATAAGGCCTAATCGGACTTCCAGGTATATTTCCTTCTTGTTCAAAGCAGTGTGAGCTTGGATTTACAGTTAATTGCAGCTTAAATCCTTCTAAGTGATACAACTATCACATCAAAGAGCTTTCACCTGAGGATTCATGGAACTCCCTAAAATTGTATGCAAATTTTTGTATTCATGCCCATTTTCAGAGCTACCAGCAGATTATAAAGTGCACCCCAAAAGAGTAAAAGTCCAATTATTTGAAAGCACTATTTGGGCAAACAAAATGGTCACAGTGGTTAAATTTAACCTTTTGGGCATCCAAATTTTAACCAATGATGTTAACAATTTTTAGAAGTACTTTGAAACCAGGTAAAAATTCCTTAAATAAAAATCACAGAAAGCCTTATTAGTGAACCATTATAGAGTTTCTTTGTCTTAATCTTCTTATATCTTAATCTTGTATCCCACCATCTATCACAGTGTTTGACATATACTCTAGTATATGATCAAAAGTATTTTCTTAATGAATAAATGAATGAAAGAGTAAATATATCAAGTAACTTCATTTATTCCCTATCCCCAATGCTGGGTTTTTTTTTTGTTGCTTGTTTGTTTGTTTTTTAAGAATCTCACTCTGTTGCCCAGGCTGGAGTACAGTGGCGCGATCTTGGCTCACTGCAATCTCCGCCTCCCAGGCTCAAGTGATTCTCATGCCTCAGCTTCCTGAGTAGTGGAACTATAAGCGTGTGCTACCACACCCAGCTAATTTTTGTATTTTTAGTAGAGACAGGGTTTTGCCATATTTCCCAGGCTAGTCTTGAACTCCTGGCCTCAAGTGATCCACCTGCCGTAGCCTCCCAAAGTGCTGGGATTACAGGCATAAGCCACCATGGCCGGCCAGAATAAAGACTTTAAATCAACAACCCACTGCTGTTTTTTGTTTGTTTGTTAGGGATTTCACAAAATAACAGCATAACAATGACAATATAACTCCTTATACTTACCTGGTACTTTACAGTTAACAAAGCACTTCTGGATAAAGTGTTTCTGTCAGGAGAGGTGGTTCCTGCAAGAAAAATTGGCAACGTGATACCAGAAGAAATGGAATAAACCATTAAGACTAAGATGTCACTGTAACCTGCAAAGTAGAGAGGTGGCAAGATTCCTGGTCTTTAATGACATCCCTGAGCCATCGAACTTTGCCTGCCCATGGGCTTCTATGATTATTCTCTTCTTATTTAAAGCATTTTGAAGCTGGGTCCTCAGTTTGGAGCTGTCCCTAAAGTCACCCTAAGTGATGCAACTGTGTCATAACAGAGACTTTACCTGGGGGGAACTTTTACCTGGGGTGAGTTACTAGAATAAGCAGGGAATGGATAATGCGCAGGTGGAAAGCTAGACTATCTTCAGGACATAGTTGAGAAAGAAGTAGAAATGACGTTAAAATTAATATCTTCTGACTCCAACCTGGAGTTCTTTCCACTATCACAGGAGTGGACAAATTTTTACATGAAGTTTAAGACAGTAAATATTTTTGGTTTTGTAGGTCATGGCCTTCTGTCATGACTATTCAATGCTGCTGTTTAGTGGAAGCACCCATGATGGTATGCCAATGAATGGTGTGCTCTAATCCCCACTTAATGGTACTGGTGAGAGACATGGTACTGGTGAGGGACAATGGTGGTACTGGTGAGGGACAACGACCTCAAAACAAAATCAATCTCAGTCCAAATCTGACCCACATAGGGGCACCTCTCCACCACCAATATGTCACAGAATGTTGGTAGTTACATAAAAAGACATCCTCCACCACCTTCTCCAACGAGTCTCTCTCCTCTCCACTTTCCACCAACCTTAGGAGAGCTAGACTCAAAAGAAGAAAGGGATGGAGGTTCATGTGTCAGGAATTACACACCTCTCCTTCTCCTTTAAGGGGTCTGAGACTGATTAGGAAAGAGTAGCTCAGGTCCCCAACTTCTATCCTAATTCTTTATGGCACCCAAACAACCTGAGGTGGGCAGTGTTGAGGAGGGATCAGAGAGAAGATGAGATTTAAATCATGTTTAAGTCTCAAGTTTTAAACTGGTGTGGACTTTTAATAGCAGGATATGTCTGGAAAGTTATAGCATTTGCCAAAGATGTCCCTCAAAGATGTTGATATGATTTGGCTCTGTGTCCACACCCAAATCTCATGTCAAATTGTAATTCCTAATGTTGAGGGAGGGACCTGATGGAAAATGATTGGATCATAGGGGCAAATTTCCCCCATGCTGTACTCATGATAGTAAGTTCTCATGAAATCTGATTGTTTGAAAATGTGTGGCATTTCTCCCCCACCTTCTGCCACCATGTGAAGAAGGTGCTTACTTCTCCTTCACCTTCTGCCATGATTGTAAGTTTCCCAAGGCCTATTAGTCATGCTTCCTGTTAAGCCTGCAGAACTGTGAGCCAATTAAACCTCTTTTCTTCATAAATTACCCAGTCTCAGGTAGTATCTTTATGGCAGTATGAAGACAAATTAATACAGAAAATTGGTACTGGGAGTGGAGGCACTGCCATAAAGATACCTGAAAAAGTGGAAGTGACTTTGGAACTGGGTAATGGGCAGAGGTTGTAACAGTTTGGAGAGCTCAAAAGAAGACAGGAATATGTGGGAAAGTTTGGAACTTCCTAGAGACTTGTGAAATGGTTTTGACCAAAATGCTGATAATGATATGGATAGTGAAGTCCAGGGTGAGGTGGCCTCAGATGAATATGAGGAACCTATTAGGAACTGGAGTAAAAGTCACTCTTGTTATGTTTTAGCAAAGAGACTGGCAGCATTTTGCCTCTGCCCTAGAAATCTGTGGAAATTTGAACTTGAGAGAGATGATTTAGGGTATTTGGTGGATGAAATTTCTAAGGAGCAAAACATTCAGGAGTTGACTGGGTTTTCTGAACATGTATGCTCATATGCATGAACAGAGAGATTATCTGAACTGTGACTTGTATTTAAAAGGGGAGCAGAGCATAAAAGTTTGGAAAATTTGCAGCCCAGCCATGTGGTATAAAAGAAAAACTCATTTTCTGGGGAGAAATTCAAGCCTGCTGCATACATTTGCATAAGTAAAGAGATGCCAAATGTTAATAACCAAGACAATGGGAAAAATGTCTTCAGGGTATTTCAGGGACTTTTATGGCAGCCCCTGCCATCACAGGCCTGGAGACCTAGGAGAAAAAAAAATAGTTTCATGGGCCAAGCCCAGGGACCTACTGCTCTGTGGAGCCTCTGGATATGGCATCCTGTGTCCCAGCCACTCCAGCCCCAGCCATGGCTAAAAGGGGCCAAGTTACAGGTCAGGCCATTGGTTCAGACGGTGCAAGCCCCAAACCTTGGTGACTTCCACATGCTGTGGGGCCTTTAGGTCCCCAAAAAGCAAGAGGTGAAGCTTGGAAACCTCCACCTAGATTTCAGAGGATGCGTGGAAAAGCCTGGATGTCCAGGCAGAAGTCTGCTGCAGGGGCAGAGCCCTCATGGAGAACCTCTACTAGGCCAGTGCAGAGGGGAAATGTGGGGTTGGAGCTCCCACGTAGAGTCCCCACTGGGGTATTGCCTAGTGGAGCTGTGAGAGGAGGGTCACCATCCTTCAGACCCCGGAATGGTAGATCCACTGAAAGCTTGCAGCATGCACTTGGAAATGCCTCAGACACTCAATGCCAGTCCATGAAAGCAGCCACAGAGGCTGTACTCTGCGGAACAACAGGGATGGAGCTGCTTAAGACCTTGGGAGTCCATTCTTTGTGTCAGTGGGGCTTGGATGTGAGACATACAGTCAAAGGAGATTATTTTGGAGCTTTAAGGTTTAATGACTGCCCTGCTGGATTTCAGACCTGCATAGGGCTTGTAGCACCTTTGTTTTGGCCAATTTCTCCCTTTTGGAATGGGAGCATTTACCCAATGCCTGTACTCCTATTGTACTTTGGAAGTAACTAACTTGGTTTTGATTTTACAGGCTTATAGGCAGCAGGGACTTAGTTTGTCTCGATAAGACTTTGGCCTTGGATTTTTGAGTTAATGCTGGAATGAGTTAAGACTTTGGGGGACTGTTGGGAAGGCATGATTGGTTTTGAAATGTGAGGACATGCAGTTTGGGAGGGTCCAGGGGAGGAATGATATGATTTGGCTCTGTGTCCCCACCCAAATCTCATGTTGAATTGTAATTCCCAATGCTGGGGGGAGGTGATTGGATCATGGGGGCGAATTTCCCCCATGCTCTTCTCATGATATTGAGTGAGTTTTCATGAGATCTGATGGTTTAAAAGTGTATGGCACTTCCCTACAGGAGCCATCATGTAAAGAAGGTGCCTGCTTCCCCTTCACCTTCTGCCATGATTGTAAGTTTCTTGAGGCTCCCCAGTGGTGCTTCCCATTAAGCCTGTGCATCCGTGAGTCAATTAAACCTCTTGCTTCACAAATTATCCACTCTCAGGTAGTTCTTTATAGCAGTGTGAAAACAGAATAATAAAGATATCAAAGGAAATTTTAAAGAGTCTATATGAAAGCAATAATTGTAGAAAAGTTAATGTTTCGGGTTTTCATGTTTACATCCCACTGAAACTATATTCCAGGTGTATATTGAGTTGCTGCAAAACCAACTATCATCTGTAGGTGGAGCTGTAACCTTTTTCAGAACCATAACATTTTGAATTGGGAGGAACCTTGGAGAAGCTAAGGGTAAATTGGGATGCCCTTTGAGTGACCTGAAGAGACTTAAAAATTTGGATTCCTGGAGACCAGAATCTTGGAGATTCCAATTCAGGAGGCCTGCAATGAGTCCAAGTGATAGGGATGATGGGGGATGCAATCCTTCCAGCTCACCTTGGGGCCACTCTGCACAATGTTGACACCAACTCTGCCTGATGAATTTGCAGAGGAGCATTTATCATTTTACTGGAGAAACAGCACTTGCTACTTGTTTCTTCTCATGGGACCAACGATCATTCTAAAAAATTTTGTTTGCCCAATTTTAGGATCCTATAAGTGGGAGTTACCTCATCTCTTTTGATAAAAACCACAATATTGGTGTTATGGGTTATAACAAAAGACCCCAGAGACTAGAGACTGCTTAGGAGTTTTCTTCTCCATTTAGCTCTTTTTAAATAAAACTTCAAATTGTTGATCTACATGGTCTCTGCCTTCTACTAGGAGATGGTGTGGGAAAGTAGAGAAAATATTTTTATATCTGTATGTTTAAGGCTTTCTGAGTGAAGAAATCTGGGGCTTGGGATAAAGAACAAGACTGAAAGTAAGATGGTGATTTAAATCCAGGAGACCTTAACAAGGATTTGAAGAGTTATCTACGTATTTACATTTCGAAGAGGGGAATAAGGCCCTTGGTTGTAAACTCCAGTTTGTCTTACTTACCCTTGGGGATGAGACATTTATTTACCTTCAGAAGGGAAAGAAACCAGGAAACTTC
The DNA here is from genome assembly GCF_049350105.2 of Macaca mulatta. Classification (NCBI taxonomy): domain Eukaryota; kingdom Metazoa; phylum Chordata; class Mammalia; order Primates; family Cercopithecidae; genus Macaca; species Macaca mulatta. Next base: position 15,351,183 of record NC_133410.1, read on the forward strand.
CTCTTCCCTTTCCAAAGGGCCTACATATACAATAAGACCAGATTTCCCTCCCTCTCTCTGAAGTGGAGAGGGCAACTTGTACATAGGCTTGCAGATTCATGTTTCTGGGGTTCCTCTCCTGTGATACAAGAAACTCCTTTGTGTAGTCATGTATGGCTCTCATTGTGCCAATCCTGAAGGGGAAAGAATTGAGGCATGAGGAATGGATGCAGTTATTGCTATAAATAAGTAGTAATTACTGATTTGATCCAGAAACCTCACGTTTGCATTCAGGGTAATACAAAGCAATATAGATACTAAAAGCTTATCAGCTGGGAGTCTGAAGAATGTTATGGCTCCAGAGATGGTGTAGATGGTATAGCTCCATTGATGGGGTCAAACAGCTGAGAGCTTGTCTAGACTTGTGGCTGAGCCTCTTCATTGTCAATGGCGTAGTGTCTGATGTAGAAGTGAGGTGGCAGGGCATGGACATCTTCTGATTTCTTTTTCTGTTTCAATCAGGAAAGAAATAAAGGGCCCATGGTGATATCTATTTACTATCTTCCTTTGCTTTTTTGGTATTTAATATTTTGGTGTGTTTATTTGGCCTATGTGCAATACAGGGGTATGCTGATAACTTTTACAGCCAGCTCTCTAGGAAAAAAAGTCTGAATTTGTAGTGTTTGCCAATATCTATGGTATAAACACTCCCACCATAGTTGATTTTAGGCTACCAACATGATGTCAACCAGTATGCAAAGTTTCTGAAAATTTAACAGTAGGCTCTTTCAAGCTATGAGCCAACTGTACCGCACCATTGATATATGGCTAAAACAAAGCAAAATAGAACATATGTATCAAAAAGTCAAGCAATATAGGAGAATTTCAAATGACATATGTAGTGGTCTCCCACTCCATTCAGAGTTGGAGTTTAATTCCCCCACTTCTTGTCACTGAAAGTGGACTATATTTAATGACTCCTTCCAAAGAATAACACAGGGACAAGGAAAAACAGTACCTTTGCAGTGGAGAAACCTGGAAAACACTGTTTTAGTCAGGTAATCAAAGTTAATATAGTATAGTGGTATCATGCAAATATCATGTATCACCTAATCTGATGTGATGCAATTCACATCGGTAAGGTTTTTGCAAAAAGCCAATAATCCCAGGATAATTGCAAGAAAAACGTCAGACAAACTCAAATTACAGGACATTCTACAGGATTCTGGCCAGTACTCCTCAAGACTCCCAAGGTCATGACCATCAAGGATAGACTTGAGAAGTAAATTCATTTTTTGAAGTACATTCTTTAAATCAAAGGAACGTTTGTCTACTTTTGCATATTATATGGCTTTGTTTTGGGTGTTTTTAGAATGTGTTCATTTTCTATCCATTTAGAAATGTAGACATTAGGGTCAAATTGTATATTTATAAATCTCATTTTACCATCAGATTTATAAAATTAACTTCAGAATTACTGCAAATAAGTTATATCATCCATCTGTGAGATAAATCAATACAAAATAAAATATGTACAAAATTTCTTGGAGGTTTAGCCCCTTCAAGTTCTGAAACTAACAAAAGTACAATGCACACTGATCTTCACTCCGTGACAAGCAAATGCTATTTCATGGAATGTTAATTGTGGTAAGAATGTGGACAGAATGTGGGCTCTAGCCCCTTATTTGACAGAAGAAAACTGAAGCTCAGTGGACCTGCTCAGTGTCAAGTCAAGCCCCTGGGCATTTCGACTCTCATCCCATGGTTTCTTCCAACACATTCAGCTAGTAAAAGTGCATTACAGCATGAGAAATGTGAACTAAAAGAAAATCCTAACTCCCCTCAACTGACTGCATACAGCCCCCCCCTTGGCCAAGGGTACCCCAGAGAAACTGTAAAAACTGAGTTCCTGGCCATGATGGGACAGGAAATCATATACACCTCATTATACCCTCTTCCTTTTGGGTTTAGACACAACTGATCAGCATTGATGTTAAAATAGAGATCATAAGACTGACAGAATGGACTCTGTGGCAATATGATCCCAAACTGTAAACCTAAGACCATGCCATGCAAGACCTAGGCCCCTACACTTAAGAGACTAAACTATGTTCTTTTTTAAAAAAATGCTTAACATTTTTTTATTTTTTTATTTTAAATTTTATCTATTTATGTATTTTTATTTTTAGTAGAGATGGGGTTTTGCCATGTTGTCCAGGCTGATCTCGAGCTCCTGGGCTCAAGCAATCCCCCCGCCTCGGCCTCCGAAAGTGCTGGGACTACAGGCACGAGCCATCACAGCTGGCCACGAATAAACTATGTTCTAACTGCCTCAGGTTTTTATTTTTCTGTAGAAGTGAAGCAAGCACTGACTTCAAGATAAGCAATATTAAGATTTGCAGCTCAACTACCACAAGATACTGACTGGTTCTCCTGTTCCACAAGCCACAACTATAGCTTTGATTGGACAAGAGACTGATTTCAATCACTTTCTCCTGGTAAGAGTCTACTGATCATGAACCGGTTCTGACCAGTTTACAGGGGCTGCACACTCAAATGCTTTTGTGTCCTGTAAAGACCTGCATAATACACATAAAGTTAAGTCTCCATCCCATAGCGAACATAGATTGTACATTTTATTCAGTACACATGAGTTAGGACCACCTTCATGAATATTCATAGCTCCTCCTGTAATCTGTTGAATACGCATACTTGACCAACTTGTTCAGCTTAAATTCCTGTCTCACTCTTCCCTCTCTCCAAGTGCCTGATTCTAGGCTTGGACTGGGGGCTACACTCTCAGTCTGTCAGAATGGTCACCTTAGAGGCTGTAATCCTCCATAAGAAATAAAGTGTCCTTTCCAAACTTACAGATCTCATTATTCTTAAGTTGACAGGAAGAACCATAGCAAAGTATTAAGCAAACAATGCTGAAAAGAAAAATGAATATATCTATGGCACTTTAACAAGCATCCTCTTGTTTTCAACAATAATCCATGTCTGGAAAAGAATCATTTATCAATGTCCTAACTTTTATACAGTTGCTTACTGTTTCTTGAGCAAAAATCTTTAACTTTAAAATATATTTTAAAACTTCACTTTTGGCTTTAATTACCTACCCATTTGCCTCCATTGTAGGAATTATAAAAACACATAGTTTTTTCTTCCCTAAATCAGAAATAGCTGATAAACTAAGGGTTTTCCTGCATATTGGTATCTAGAAAACAACTTCAGGCAAAGGTTGTTTCCAACTAGATATCAAATTCACATGGACTAAGTCTCCTGCCTGTGAAAGAATTTTTTGAAATGCCACAGAAGCAAGAGAGAAGGTGGTGGAGCTGGATTGTGAATAAAAACTGTGAAAAACTCCCAGAGATAAAACAACGGTTGGGTCACAATATAGAGGAAAAATGGCAGCTCAGAATGGAAGAAGGCAGGAACTGCACACAGAGGAAGCTCTTTTGTTGTGTTTGTTTCTCTCTCTCATGTTTTCTGCCAACATAAATCAGAAAAACAGTATCATAAGCTTAGCCCTTGCTGTAGACCACAGAGAAATGATACATGCAACTGGGGTGGGAAGAAAATAAAAGCTGGGGACAAACCTCTCCATTCTTCCCTACAGAACAAGGATTAGACAATTAGATTATAAAATTGCAGCACCCAGGGCAGAGGTCCAGGGAGGTACTTAGAAGGCTCTTATGGATTGAATTGTGTCTTTCAAACTATATATTTTTCATAAAGGCATCAACGTTTATATGTTGAAGTCTTAAGCCCCAGTACCTAAGAATGTGACCTTATTTGGAAATAGGGTCACTGTAGATGTAATTAGTTAAGATGAAATGATACTGGAATAGGGTGGGCCTTTAATCCCATATGCTGTTGTCTTTATAAGAAGAGGAAATCTGGACACAGACATACACACAGGGAGAATGCCATGTAAATATGAAGGCAGAGACTGGGGTGATACTGCTAGAAGTCTAGAAATGTCAAAGATTGCCAGCTGATATGGTTTGGCTGTGTCCCCACCCAAATCTCATCTTAAATTCCCATGTGTTATGGGAGGGAGTTGTGGGAGGTAATTGAATCATGGGGGCAGGTCTTTCCTGTGCTGTTCTCATGATAGTGAATAAGTCTCAAGAGATCTGATAATTTTTGAAAAGCGGAGTTTCCTTACACAAGCTCTCTTCTCTTATCTGCCACCATGTGAGACATGCCTTTCACCTTCCACCATGATTGTGAGGCCTGCACAGCCATGTGGAACTGTAAGTCAAATAAACCTCTTTCTTTTGTAAATTGCCCAGTCTCAGGTATGTCTTTATCTGCAGCATGAAAACGGACTAATACAGTAAAATGGTATGAGTGGAGTGGGGTGCTGCTGAAAAGATCCCTGAAAATGTGGAAGTGACTTTGGAACTGGGTAACAGGCAGAAGTTGGAACAGTTTGGAGGGCTCAGAAGAAGACAGGAAAACGTGGGAAAGTTTGGAACTTCCTAAAGACTTGTTGAATGGCATTGATCAAAATGCTGATAGTGATATGAACTATGAAGATCAAGCTGAGGTGATCTCAGATGGAGATGATTGATATGAACTATAAGGTCCAAGCTGAGGTGATCTCAGATGGAGATCTTGTTGGAAACTGGAGCAAAGGTGACTCTTGTCATGTTTTAGCAAAGAAACTAGTGGTGTTTTGCCCCTGCCCTAGATATTTGTGGAACTTTAGAGAGAGATGATTTAGGGTATCTGGCAGAAGAAATTTCTAAGTGGCAAAGCATTCAAAAGGAGTCTTGGGTGCTGTTAAAGGTATTCAGTATTATAAAGGAAGCAGAGCATAAAAGTTTGGCAAATTTGCATCCTGACAATGTGATAGAGAAGAAAATCCCATTTCCTCAGGAGAAATTCAAGTGAAGCCTGCTACAGAAATTTGCATAAGTAACAAGAAGCCAGATATTAATCCTCAAGACATTAGGGAAAATGTCTCCAGGACATGTCAGAGGTCTTCATGGCAGCCCCTCCCATCACTGGTCTGGAGGCCTAGGAGGAAAAAATGATTTTGTGGGCTAGGCCCAGGGTCTTCATGCTGTGTGCAGCCTAGGAACTTGGTGCCTTGCATCCCAGCTGCTCCAGCCATGACTAAAAGGGGCCAAGGTACAGCTCGGGCCGTGGCTTCAGAGGGTGCAAGCCCCAAGACTTGTCAGTTTCCATGTGGTGTAGATGCACAGAAGCTGAGAATTGAGGTTTGAGAACCTCTGCCTAGTTTTCAGAGGATGGATGAAAACACCTGGATGTCCAGGCAGAGGTTTGCTGCAGAGGGTGGGGCTCTCATGGAGGACCTCTGCTAGTGCAATGTGGAAGGGAAATGTTGGGTCAGAGCCCCCACATAAATTCCTGGTGTGGGGAATTTGGCACTACCTGGTGGAGTTGTGAGAAGAGGGTGACCATCCTCCAGATCCCAGAATGGTAGATACAACGACAGCTTGCACTGTGCACCTGGAAAAGCCACAGACACTCAACGCCAGTCCATGAAAGCAGTGAAGAGGGAGGCCTTACCCTGCAAAGCCACAGGGGTGGAGCTGCCTAAGACCATGGGAACCCACCTCTTACATCAGCATGACCTAGATGTGAGACATGGAGTCAAAGGAGATCATGTGGAGCTTTAAGATTTGACTGCTCTGCTGAATTTTGGACTTGCATGGGGCCTGTAGCCCCTTTGTTTTGGCCAATTTCTCCCATTTGGAACAGCTGTATTTACTGAATGCCTGTACCCCCATTGTATCTAGGAAGTAACTAACTTGATTTTGATTTTACAGGCTCATAGGAGGAAGGGACTTGCCTTGTCTTGGATGAAATTTTGGACTGTGGACTTTTGAGTTAATGCTGAAATGAGCCAACATTTTGGGGGACTGTTGGGGAGGCATGATTGGTTTTGAAATGTGAGGATATGAGAGGGCCAGGGGCAGAATGATATGGTTTGGCTCTGTGTCCCCACACAAATCTCATCTTAAATTCCCATGTGTTATGGAAGGGACCCTGTGGGAGATAATTTAATCATGGGAGCAGATCTTTCCTATGCTGTCTTGTAATAGTGAATAAGTCTCATGAGATTTGATGGTTTTAAAAAGGGGAATTTCCCTGCACAAGCTCTTTTTCTCTTATCTGCTGCCATGTAAGACATGCTTTTCACCTTCCACCATGATTGTGAGGCCTCCCCAGTCAGTGTAAGTTCAATAAACCTCTTTCTTATGTAAATTGCTCAGTCTTGGGTATGTCTTTATCAGCAGCATGGAAATGAACTAATACACCAGCAAACCCCCAGAAGCTAGGGGAGAACTGGAAGCAGTTCTTCGTCACATCCCTCAGAAGGAAACAACTCTTCTGACACCTTGGTCTTGGACTTCTAGCCTCCAGAACTATGGGACAATATACTGTTTAAACCGTTCTGTTGGTGGTACCTTGTTAAAGCAGTGCTAGCAAAGGTCAGTGTTGCTGGTAAAAGTGGCAAGTGGACAATACTGAGAGAAATAAGTAATCCCAGAGGCCCAATGTCCTGAGGCAGGGTCCTTTCTCCTCAGACTTATGGGAGGGAAACCAGGGACTGAACTTTTGCCTCTCCTGGTAGAGATGATATGGTGAAGCAATTCATATTCCCAGGGGAATATGAGCTCCCGGGGAGAATCATGAGATACTGGCCAACTGAATCAATGTTAAACAAACAACAACAAAAACAAATAGAAATAACCTATACCAGATGCAGTAGAATGAATGGAGCATATTTTTTAAAAATCTAAATAGATATGATAAATATCTCAAAGGAGTAGTCAAGAAAATTTGTAATAAAGGCCATAACAAGCACTTGCAAAGAATAACCAACTTGAAAATTAGGATGTGAGAAGTCTATAATGCAAACAGTAGAATCTATCAAACCAAAAAAAAAAAAAGAAAAAGGAGAAGGAATGAAGATAATTAGGGTCTTTGTACTATTTAGAGAAACATAGAGTTAATGCTAAGTTTAAGAGACCCATATAGAAAAATAAACACAAGTATAGGTCTTAGTAATTGAGGGTAAACACTTTAAAAGTAGAATGAATGACTTTCATGCAGAAGACAATTTGATAACAGATATATAAGCAAAAAAAAATCCTAATTGAATGACATTTTCTGTTAGCACACGAGAAATATTAATGAAAATTAATTAGGTGTTATCCAAATAAATGGTCTAAAGAAGATAATTGTATGATTAGTAAATTAAAATATCTAATAAAATTCAACATATATTTATGTTAAAACCTCTTAGCAAATTCAGACTAGCAGGGAATTTCTTAAACTTGATAAAATATCCACACCTAAACCTTAAAGATGATCTTTAATGGTAATATCTTTGATCATTCTCATTAAGATTAGGAAAATAGAATGTGACTCTTTATTACTGCTACTGTGAACGTGGTTTTGGCTTTGGAGGTCTTGGGCGCTACTATCAGCCAAGAAAAATAAAATTTAAAGACTGGAAGAGATGAGAAGAGTTACATAATTGAAAATGATGTGATAATCTACACAAAACTCAAACCATCATGAACTAGAATAAGACATATCAGTAATATTTGCAGAGACTGTATCAAGTGATAATAGTGTTTCTCTATACCAGCAATGTCAAACTAGAACATATAATGGAAAATAACATAACATTTACAACAGCAATAAATCTCTAGCATATTTAAGAATTTACTTAACAAGAAAATATAAGAGCTTTACAAATCATAATTTAAAGCTTTATTAAAGGAAATAGACAAAGACTTGAATACATGAAAATGCCATTAGGTTCATGGGTGGAATGACCTAAAATTGTAATAGAGTCAATTCTTTACAAATTAATTTGGCCTAGCACGGTGGCTCATGCCTGTAGTCCCAGCACTTTGGGAGTCCGAGGTGGGTGGATCATGAGGTCAGGAATTCGAGACCAGCCTGGCCAACATAGTGAAACCCTGTCTCTACCAAAAATACAAAAAAAAAAAAAAAGCCAGATGTTGTGGCGGGCGCCTGTAATCTCAGCTACTCAGGAGGCTGAGGCAGGGTAATCACTTGAACCCAGGAGGTGGAGGTTGCAGTGAGCTGAGATCGCACTAGTGCACTCCAGCCTGGGAGACAGTGCGAGACTCCATCTCAAAAAAAAAAAAAAAGAAAAAAATATAGTAATTTAGAAATTAATTCAGTTTATAAACTGGCATTATTTTTTAATGAACTTAAGACTTATCTCAAATTTGTGGTTAATACTAAAAGTCCATGACTAGCTAAGTTAATTTTTAAAAAGAAGAGAAAATGAAAGGGAATTTCTTAGCAGATGTGAAGATATAGTACAAAACCATGGAAACAAAAACAGTACTATTACAGGAACATTCAACTATCACAATGAAATGGAAAAGGAAATTCAGAAGCAGATCCATATATATCTAGGAATTGATATATGATAGAGGTGGCAAGAAAAGTCAGTGGCTCAAGGACAGATTGTTAAGAAGTTGATATTGGGAAATAGACTCGTATTAAGGAGAAAAATAAAGTGAGACCTTCTTCTCATTCCATAAATAAGGAGAGGAACTTTCTTTTATTTCTTTTATTTTTCAGACAGGGTTTCACTGTCACCCAGACTGGAGTGCAGTGGCACGATCACGGCTCAATGTAGTCTCCACCTTCAGGTTCAAGCGACCCTCTCACCTCAGCTTCCTGAGTGTCTGGGACCAAGGCATGTGCCACCACGTCTGGCTAATTTTTCTACTTTTTAGTAGAGATGATGTCTCACTCTTTTGCCCAGGCTGGTCAAGGGAGGAACTTTTAGATAATTAGAGACTTCAATGTGAAACATACAGCTACAAGCTGATGAAAAAAATAGGAGAATTTTTTAAATGGGATTAATACCTAGCATATACAAAGTACTCCTGCAAACCAACAAGAAAAATATAAGAAAGCCAACTCTATCGTCAAAGGGCATGAGTAGGGAAGTCATAGAATGAGAAATTTAAATAGCTTAGGAAACAAGTTCAGCATCTCTCATAACCATAGAAATGCCCAACTTAAATGGCAACATGACCCCATAGTACATCTATCAGATTAATGAAAATCATATTTTTGGAGGATACTTAGTTCAACAAGGATGGCAGGGATGGGGAGGGAGAAACAGTAAGCTCACATCTCAGCTGGTGGGAGGTGAGGGAAATGCGATCTAGCGTGTTGTTAGCTGGATCAACACTCTGGGGAAGGGGCTGGCAAGCAATATGGCAGAAACCGGGAAGATAATATTTTTTAAGTTGTAAAATAAACAGATTTTTATTAAAAATATAAACTTATAAAAATAGTTTTTTTGCACAAAATATCATGCTGAAGGACATAAAATAATTTATATCAATAGACATGAGCACCTCCATGAGCAGCAGAAGTCCATATTTATTCTCTGGGCTATGTGGTTTGGAGAAACGAGGGTATCCTTTGGGTCAGACCCTCTGCCTCCAACTTCAGTGCTCTTTCTACTGCACCACAGACAACTTGCTTTTGCTGTGAAAACCACTGGTGCCAGGAGACCGAAACCAGCTACAGATTACTCTTGCTAATGATCAGCCCAGACTGAAAAGCCAGCCACATGGGCGTAAATAAAATAATACTTAAAAAAATTACTTGGGTTGCCATCCCAATGTTGATTGAAAGGTTTCAAAGATTGGATCTATTAGAGCAAACTGCTGATTCATCTTTGTTTCTCTACTGTTAACTGAGTTTCTAACATTCAGGGACATCCTAATCACTCTCACAGAAAGAAAAGACAAACTCCTTGATTTCAAAATCATGGGAATACATTTTTTGGAGAGAGTGACCTCAACTTCTTTTCCTTTTCTGAGGGTCCTATTATTCAAGAAACATATTTTGACCCCAGTTGTGTGCTAGGAAATGTGCAAAGTGCATTACATACCTTGACTTACTGAATCTTCCCACAGACCCCACATATAGGAGCCATCGGATCCCTGTGTACAGATGAAGAACCGGGTCTTGGAAAGCTTAACTACCTTGCTCATAGTCGCACATTAAGGTCTAAAGTGAGAAATTAAACCAAGTCTTCCAACCTCAAAGACTTTAAAGGAAAAGCTACAAGTTATAAGGTAAGCCCCTCTCTTGTTATGATAGAAGCTGCAAAATGAAACCAGACATGTTTTCTTTCCTTAAGAACCTATCTACTCAGGCAGTTATAAACAGTAGAAAGTCTGAAATATTTAATGTGAAAACTTAAAAAATAGTCTAAGAGATCACTAAGGGAAAGTTTAATTCTCTCTGATTAGGGATTGGCTTCCCAGAGATGGTAGCATATGAGCTGGGGCTTGGAGAGTGAACAGAGTTTGAACGTGGCCAGAGGCGTTCTTTGAGAGACAGCAACATGGCTACAGGGTTCGCCGTAGGGAAGGGCAGGATGTTTACATCAGAAATAGTGGGGGCGGATGGAAACAAAGGACTGAATATAGAAAAGAACCTGGGCATCTGAGACACCTCTTCATAGGTGTGATAGTTACAAGTCTAGGATTCCATAACATCACTGAAGGAAATACTGTCAAGCAAAAGTTCTAAACATGGAACCAGGAGCTTTGTGAACCCCTGAAATTGTTGGCCGAAATGTGTGAGCATGTATGTGAGTGCAGGTGTGTGTGAGTGTGTAAGAGTGTGTGTTCTGTGTGTGTCAGAGTGTGTGTGCCAGGAGGGGCACAGTCATCTGAGTGTCTTTTTCTGGAAAGAATGTCCATGGACCATGGGTAACCATTGGTTCTCTACGAGTTACAAAATCTATGAAAAGGAGCATAACAACTACATCTAGAAAGAGAAGGCAAAGAACATACCTTAGGAGTTACATAGATAAAGTAGATTTGGTGAAGGCTAGAAGAAAACGACCAGAGAGAACCATGAACATCTATTATTACAGAGGGCAAAAAGAGAAGCTATTTAAAGCATGGAATGACTGGCCAACTATGCCTAAGTAGGATAAGATATCAATAAACATATGAGTTCTACCAGGTGTGATCATCTATGCTCTCTTGGGTTGCCTGGAAATCATTTGCAGACTTTAGTGGATGCTTTACATGATTAGGAGCAAACAAATGCAATCACAACTGAAAACGAAGCCCTGTTTAAAAATGATCCACAAGATGGCACTGTGGGCCAATGAGAATATTCATCTGGTTTTCAAAGTGAAATATGTGTATCTTTCATTCGTTTTTCTTTATCTTTTGCTAATATACTGCAGCCTGATCCCATACATTATTTGTCTATTAAAAACCCTGGCATTTGAAAAGAATATTCCAAATTTTAATGATTCCTGCTTACTCTTTATATAATCCTCAGTAGACTTTGGAAAACCTTCATTTAAATTCTGTTTTTAATACAGGAAGTTGGATCTTATTTCTAATATACTGAAAACCCTTAGAAGGGCTGTGTGTAGTCATTGCTGGAATTTATTGGTCCTTGGGGAGCTTTGAGATTGGGAAAGACAGGAGGGAAATAAAGGGACAAGAGAGAGAAGTGCTCTATGTTTGATCAGAAAAGCAAAGAACATAAGCTTCAGCCGTGATTAGCCTGGCAAGAAAATAAAGCAGCCAGGAAATCCACATAGGTGTAATGTTGCTTCCAAGAAAAAGAATCTCAGTCTGGGGTGTGTGTGAGCTAGGGCTTTCACTTTGAAACATGCATTATTTATTTGTTATTATTATTATGCAGAAGGAACAACAAATGACTTAAATTAGGCACCAAGACACAGGAGTTAAAATGTGTCCTTTCGTCAAAGAAAATCATAATGCAATCTTACTCGTATATGGCATGTAACTATATATATATTACAAAGAGCTTTTATACTTTCATCATCTTGCTTGATTCTCAAAACCACCCTGTGGGTGGGAAATGTCACCAACCCCACTTCACATATCAGGACACTGAGACCTTGGAGATGTTCAGAGACTTGCTCAAGGACACACAAGCAGAAAAAGCTGGCAGGGAATCTAAATCTTCAATTTTCTTCTCTGCAAAATGGGGTTAATGATGCCTACTGTCGCAGAAGTGTGTTAAACATAACCACATAGTAAAAGTCTAGACAGAGAATCAGTAAATGTTAGCTAGTTTCATTATTCATAAAAAGAACATTACAATGTCTATTTCCAATGATATATATTTTAAAGATCTTTATTTGCAACAATAGAAACCACTTATCTTGCTAACTTAACTTGCTAACAATCTGCTAAATTACCTTCCATATTTCCTCCACGTGCCCATTGTTCATGGGCAATAAAAAAGGAATTTACTGGAAGGACACAGAAGACCTTCAGAATCACAAGAAAAGCAGAATAATGTGGCTCTGGAAAATACAGGACACAGGAGAGAGGCTGGCTAACCCAGCTCCGAGCACATGTATACGCCATAGCAAGGGGAGGCAAGGATCCTTAGCTGATAGTCAGCTGAGGGCACGAGTTCCCTCAAAGGGAAATTGGGATGCTATTTTAGAAGAAGAAATAAGTGCATGGCAGGAAAAAAACATGAAATGCTACTGCACAAAGTATTTCTAGAATGAAGGAGACCTTAACATCACTTTACGTAAAGCTGATGACAATGACCGATATTTATTTAGTACTTATGTGTCAGGCACTGTTACATTTATTCACTCATTTGGTCCTTGTGATAAACCTATGAAACAAGCAGTATTATTAGTCTCATTTTACACGGGAGAAAGCAAAGGCACATTTGACCAGAGTAGCACAGCTGAGTTAAAAACTCATCTAGAGCTCATAACAAAAGACAACAACAGTATTTAGATTGCTGTTAAAACCAAAAGAGTTAATCTTAGATGGAAATATAAAATTGCTGGTGTTTATGCATTTTTGGCCCAGAAAAACAGCAGCTGTATATGACTCTACCTAATACCTTTACAGTAATCAGAACAGTGCCTAGAACTTAGTGCCTGATGATGTTTCTCACTGTTACTAGATTATCCTGCCTGTCTTTGGGAAATGGGCTTTAAAAACTATTAAAGTGTGCAGGTCCATTGTCATTTAAACTGGCCTTTGTTGGGGTAAAGCCCAGGAAGGTGTCTTTTGTCTACTGCCACATGGCAGTTTTCTAAGGAGCAAGTTAGGCATTGTATTAGGTTTTATTATTATTGTTATTATTATTTATGATTTCTATGTGTCTGTGCCTCTCCTTTGGATCTCTCTTCTCAGACATGAGCTTACAGCCCATTCTATGGGGCTGGGAGCACAGCGGGAGGTCTTTGTTTCATGGCAATGCAACAAAAAGTGGAGAAGCCCTGACTTACCATTGGAAGCTGGATCCCCTCTCCCTCTTCCTTTCATCCCATGCCCCGTGCTTCTTGCCCTGATAGCTGTGTCTCTGAAAGCACCCTGAAGAAATCAACTGCATGACCAGAGCTGGAAGTGTCTCTGGGAGCTGTTTAGTTCAACCTGTTTATCAAAGCTGTTTATCAGCTTTGGAATGGGCTCAGCTAGTCAAACCGCTGCAGAAAAGGTCAGGGGCTGGTTTACATCTAGGAGGAATTGTGGAGAACCAGTACCAGCCCGGAGTCCTCTGAGCCCCAGATTAGGTGGAACAATCAGCGACTACAACATTCACTGCAGATCCAAGCACACAGCTCCACACACCACCCCTGAAGGATCAAAATAAGTGGTGAAGGCACATTTCCATTCTTTTCTTTCAAACCCAATCCTCTCTCCAATCTGCTTGAAGAAGAAAGGCCATGCACGAGCCACAGGTTACTTATTTTCTGGAAGGATAAATGTGGGCCTGTTTCCAGTGAAAGTGACTTCCAAGAAGCATGAGCCTTCCTGACTACTGACCCACTTCCGGATGTGATCCTGGCTGCGGCAGTTTCCAGAATATCATCAGGGTAACTTTCCCGCTGTGCAGTCTATGTTGGAACTTACGTCGTCTTTAAAAGGCACAAATAGCTGAATAGCATAATGTAACCTGATGTTCTGACAACCCCACTTATACTCAGGCTGAATTTAAAGGTCACCATTGCAGGGAAATAGTGGCATGAGAATAAAAGTGCCTTAAACATGGATTTCACTGAAGTTTCCTCGTTTCAAAATCCTTACGCTGTAAAATAGAGGCAAAATTGCCTGTGAGCTTGAAAATATGTATAAGTGAAGAATCCATTTCTTGGGAACAAGGTGGTTTTAGGAAAAATTGTAAAATAGGTAGACACAAGTGTACAGTAGCCGAAGTTTGTCTTAGGTGTTCTCTGTAAAATTGTACTTATTCATTCTTTTCCCTTGTATTTACCAAACACCTACTACATGTCAGGAATTGTGCTAAGCCCTGTGATCAAATGGCACGGGAGACAAACAATCCCCGCTTTCACAGAGCTCACAGTTTAGCAGGGAAGAAAGACATGGAAATAAATAATTATAACAAAGTGAGATGAAGGTGGCGAAAGAGGAAATGCATTTGGGAGCACACAGCGGGGGGGCCTGTAATAGTCTAAAGGTGTGGACAGCACTTTCTCCCGATGAGGTGATGCTTTACTGAAAGCTAACAGTTCAGTAGAAGAAAAGCATTTTAGGAGAGGGGAAAGTGTAATACAGATCAAAGGGACAGCAGAGCTAGAAGCTAGGAGAGGCAGAAGAGCAGGCCACAGCTGGTACTAAAGATAACCTGGAGCAGAGCTGGCAGACTACTGCTCACTGGCCACATCCTGCCTGCTGCCTATTTTTGTAAATAAAGTTTTATTGGAGTACAGCCACATACATTTGTGTACTTATGGTTTATGGTAACTGCTGCCATACAATGGTTGAGTTGATTAGCGTGTGGCAAGTATCATAGTAGGCCCTTAATAAACAGTTGTTGTCACAATATCTGTATTCTCCCCATTTTACAGATAAGAACGTTGAAGGGAAATGGCTTAAGGAAGAACAGAAAGTTCCTGTCTTCTTAGGAAAGGGCTCATTGTTCTTTGGCCTTGCAACAATTGCCGGACATGGTTTTAAACTTATCCTAATTGGTCATTAGCTATTTTGCATCAGCACAATCACTGCTGAAAGTCATCCAATCAGCAAGACTGTCACGCAGGCGTACAGCTAAATATTATCCAATCTGTAAATACCCTCACTTCTGAGAAATTCCATGAATCCCTGAACTCCATACATCCCAAATAAATATATATAGCCAGCTCTCAGCTGTGCTCAGAGAGGCTGGGCTTTACAAGTTGTGTTTCTCCCTGGTTATGATGGCTTCTTTTTTTTTTTTTTTTTTGAGACGGAGTCTCACTCTGTGGCCCAGGCTGGAGTGCAGTGGCCGGATCTCAGCTCACTGCAAGCTCCGCCTCCCGGGTTCACGCCATTCTCCTGCCTCAGCCTCCCAAGTAGCTGGGACTACAGGCGCCCGCCACCTCGCCCGGCTAGTTTTTTGTATTTTTTAGTAGAGATGGGGTTTCACCGTGTTAGCCAGGATGGTCTCGATCTCCTGACCTCGTGATCCACCCGTCTCGGCCTCCCAAAGTGCTGGGATTACAGGCTTGATGATGGCTTCTTTTTTGGTATGCCCCAAATGAGCAAAGGAACTGAACTGGGATTCAATTCCAGACATATCTTCCTTCAAATCCCATACTCTCTTGTCTACTTCTGTGCGCTTAGAGTTTTGAATGCATGCTGCTGGTGTTAGTGGAGACGATGGCAGCTGGGTAGCTGGTACACAATATTGGCATCAAATAACATCACATACAAAGGAAGTAATTGCCTTCTCCACCTTCAATTCTCTTTTAATCCTTCTTTGTATACCCAAGAGAAACTCTCAGTTGAGAGATAGTACACGTAGCAATTAACAAAACAGGCTCTGAAGCCAGACTTTCTACTACTATGTTAGTTATCTATTGTTGGATACGAAACTAGCCCCAAACTTAGAGATGGAAAACACCAATAAAAACTTATTATCTTGCACAGATCATGTGGGTCAGGAATCGAGAAGTGTCTAAGCTTAGTGGTTCTGACTCAGCATTTCTCATGAGATTATAGTCATGATGTTAGCCAGAGCCCGAGTCATCTGAAGACTTGAGTGAGCAGGAGGCTTTTCTTCCAAGAAGGCCCCCTCCCATGGCTTGCAAGTTGGTGCTGGCTGCTGACAGAGGCCTCAGTTTCTTGCCTTTCCATAGTGCTGCGTGAATGTTTTCATGACATTGAAGCCGACTTCTTTGAAGCAGCTGATGCCAGAGAGTAAGGCAAAAGGAATAATAACTGTTACGATCTATCCTTGAAAGTCACACAATATCACTTCCATGTGCTTAGGTCACAAATACACTATGGGAGCTGACTGCACAAGGGAGTAAATACCAAGAGACAAAGTCCACTGGGGCCGGTCACCTGGGAGGCTGCCACTGCCACTTACTAGCTGTGTAATGTTGGGAAAATTATTAAACTTCCCTGTGCTTCAGTCTCTCTACCTATAAAGTGAGAATAGTAATATAACCTACCTCATATGCAAGGTTTTTTCCGAAGATTAAATGAGGTAATATCAGTAAAGCCCATGAAAGAGTGCTTAGAACTGAGTGCATACTAAGAAATATCCACTGTTAGTCTTTGATAACTCTTTAATCCTGTAATCCAGTGTTACTCAAAGAGACAGTACTTCATGAGATCAAAAGTCTGACAGAGCAATGTAAATCAATGCCTTGCTTTCTTTATTGAAGAAGTTAGTCATAAATTTGTTTTTAAAGTCAGTCATAATATTGTATGTAGTGATTTAGTTGATTTACAATTGGAGCAAGTTTATTAAGTGTTTTGTAAACGAAAAAAGCAGTTTGTAGGCCAGTAGTCAGTCCATAAACCACACTTTGAGTACTGCTTTCCTAACTCTTGCTAATCTTTTGTTAACATAAGAGTGTAAAGAATAGTCCTTAATGGCATCGTTTTCTTTTCTTTTCTTTTCTTCTAAATTTCTGAAAATATAGAGGGAGGTGGGTAAGAACACATAATTTAATGCAACTGATAATGTGCCATCAAAATGCAGAAGGATGGGAAGAATGCGCTAAGAGGAATAGATATTTACAGGCAAAGAAGTTTTGGAAAGTCATGGAAGGGAAGAATTCATCTTTGTAATGGCACATGGCTGTTTTTATCCATTTATAGACATGTTATAAAGTTTTTCTTTTAAATAATCTTATGTCTTAGCCTGGGTTCTTCAAAAGCAAAGCCCAAGACAAAGGTTCTCATATGGGCTAATCATCTGGAAAATGATTTCAGGGAGCAGAAATTTGGGAGTAGATCAGGAAGCAGATATAAGAATGAGTTGTTGAACTGGTCACTGCTGCCGGGGGTGGGAGTTTGGTCTTACCAGGATCTTCTGAGGGCCTTTTGAAATCCTTGTGTCCCTGGGAGATGAAAGGGAAACACATTTATCCATCAGCTTCTTTCCTTCTGCTAGTCAAAGATGGTCCCCTGGTTGCTACTCTCTTTTACCTCCAGGATGCATATTGCATGTAAGTGCTCTGTGGGTTCCAAAAGGGAGTGGGCAGCAGTGTGGAAGAATTCCAGGCCAGGAAACAAGAGGTATGTGGTCTAGTTAGAGGACAACAGCTCTGTGGTTATTTCTTTGCAGAGCTAGGAATAGTCTGCCGCTTAGAACTTTCAGAGTCAGCTGGCTGTGCTGGCTCACCCTGTAATCCCAGCACTTTGGGAGGCCGAAGTGGGTGGATCACCTGAGGTCAGGAGTTTGAGACCAGCCTGACCAACATGGTGAAACCCTGTCTCTACTAAAAATACAAAAATTAGCCAGGCGTGGTGGCACATACCTGTAATCCCAGCTACGTGGGAGGCTGAAGCAGGATAATTGCCTGAACCCAGAAGACAGAGGTTGCAGTGAGCCAATATTGTACCATTGCACTCCAGCCTGGGCAACAAGAGTGAAACTCTGTCAAAAAAAAAAAAAAAAAAAAAGAGAGAGAACTTTCAGAGTCACAGTGATCACAAAATACAACAAAATAAGACTTAAGAAGATTTCTGTGGATAAGGAATGTCCAATAGAATCCATTAAAATAAAAAAAGCACATTTTGAAAATATAAAACATTAAGTAGGGACTTTGAGTTTTAGCTCAAGCATGTAAACAGCTTGGAAGCCATCATTCCCATCTTCAAAAGAACAGCTGGACAAATTGAAAATCAATGACTTTTCCTGGAATCATCAGAGAAGTGTGACTGCAGAACAAGCCACCAACTTAACACAGCAGAGAGACAGGTGCCTCCGGAGATTTGCTTATCTAGAGGGAAGCTACTAATGCCATAAACTGGGGAATATCTAGATAGTAATTTAAATGAATTGCCTGAGATGCAGGACCAATGTGAGAGTGGGAAACTGGTAGAGGTCTCCAAACGTTCAATGTGCCTTCCCTCTAGGAGCCACATCAAGTTCTCATGATGGGGAAGCTGAGAAAAACCTCCTTGAGGCTCTGGCAGTGGAAAGGGAGAGTAACTATGGTGAAATAAGCTCAGAGCCTACTTAATACAGAAACACAGCTCTCCTAAAAATAGCTTTGATGGAAACTTATTCTAGCTGGAAGGAGGAAATTCCTCCCAACTCCAGATCCCATTGACTTTCCAGTCCCTCCTGAGGGGAAGAAAATTCGTAGTCCTCATCAGAGAACAGGGCTTCAGGGAAATCGATTTGGAATGCTGTGGCCAGGGAGGGGTGCCAAGGGGCATGGGGGAAATTTATATCATGGAAGAAATACTTCTGAAGGTCATGATCCCAAGATCCAGGCACAAGAGAAGTCTGAGTTTTAATCTGAAGACGGCAAGATGCTCTCTCTCCCTGATATCTGGTGACTCCACCAACAAGGATACAGTATCATGGTGGATTGTAGCCGAAATAACTGCAAGGCACTTTGTCTGAGGAAGAGCATACAGGGAAGGCCAAAGTCGAGAGGGAAGACAAAAAGAATGACACTAGAGGAATCTAAACTGTCAGCAGCTACGGCTACAAGAGAATGTGAAGCAGTGACGAGAGGTATAACTTCTGCGTAGTGGAAATGCAAGAAGGCAAAGAAAGAGAGTAGAGTGGAAAATATATGTAAAGTAATAATGTCCAAGAACTTTCCAAAATTAATGACAGACATCAAACTACAGATCCGGAAAGCTCAGACAATATCAAGCAGGATAAATATCAAAAAGTCTACACCTACGTATATCATATTCAGACTGCAGAAAGGCAGAGACGTAGAGAAAATCTTGAAAGAAGTCAGGGGAAAAAAGCACCTCACGTATAGGAGAGGTGAGGATAAGATTTACATCAGACATCTTATAAGAAAGCGTGCCAGGTAGAAGAGAGTACAATGACATATTTAAAGTGTTGAAAGAGACCGGGTACGGTAGCTCAGCCTGTAATCCCAGCACTTTGGGAGGCCGAGGCGGGCGGATCACGAAGTCAGGAGTTCGAGACCAGCCTGACCAACATAGTAAAACCCCATCTCTACTAAAAATACAAAATAATTAGCCAGGCCTGGTGGCAGGTGCCTGTAATCTCAGCTACTCGGGAGGCTGAGGCGGGAGAATCGCTTGAACGCGGGAGGTGGAGGTTGCAGTGAGCCGAGATCGTGCCACTGCACTCCAGCCTGGGTGACAGTGTGAGACTCCATCTCAAAAATAAATAAATAAATAAATAAATAAATAAATAAACAAACTGTTGAAAGAAAAATCCACTAATCTAGAATTCTATATTCAATGAAATAATTCTGAAAAAAGAAAGGAGGAACAAAGAATTTCTTAAACAAAGACAGGAAATTCATTATTAGCAGAACTCTCTTGCGACAAATGTTAAAATATATTCTGCAGGGAGAAGAAAAATCATATAGTTCAGTAACTTGGATCTACATAAAGAAAATAAGAGTGACAGAGAAGGAATAGATGAAGGCAAAATAAAAGTTTTTCTATTTCCTATTCCTAATCAACCTAAAGGATAACTGTCAGTTTGAAGCAGCAATAGTACCAATGTACTGGGTGATACTAGCACATATGGATAAGTAAAATGAATGACAGCAATGTCACAAGAGACAGACAGGAGGAATTGGTAACACTTTGTTATAAGATACTTGCATTACTCATGAAGTGATGTAGAGCAATTATTAATTGTGAACATGTATCACTTCACTCAGGGCAACTGCTCAAAGAGAAGTTAAAATGGAATCATACTCAAGATGGATCATAGACCTCAATGTAAAATACAAAATTATAAAACTCCTGGAAGATAACATAGGAAGAAATCAAGGTGACCTTGGGTTTGGTGACGAGATTTTTCAATACAACAGCATGATCCATGAAAGAAAAAATTGGTAATTAGACTTCATTAAAATTAAAAACTTCTGCTCTGTGAAAGACACTAAGAGAATGAAAAGATAAATCACAGGCAGAGTAAAATCCTTGTAAAAAACATATCTATTAAAGGGCTGGTAATAAAATTATGCAAATAACTCCTAAAACTCAACAATACGAAAAAAAACGTAATAAAAAAATCGGCAAAATATCTGAACAGGCATCTCACCAGAGAAGATATGCAGATGGCAAATAAGCATAAGCAAAGGTGCTCAACATCACGTGTCATTAGGGAATTGTTAATTAAAATGAAAATGAGATACCACCATATACCTATTCGAATGGCCAAAACCCAAAACACCAACAACACTAAATGCTGACAAAGGTGTGGTACAGCAGGAACTCTCATTTATACCGAGTGGGAATGCAAAATTGTACAGCCACTTTGCAAGACGCTTTGGACGCTTCCTAAAAACTAAAGTTATTCTTATCATATGATCCAGCAATCATGCTTTGCTTTTTGGCATTTTTTATAAATGAATTGAAAACTTATGTCCATGTAAAATCTTGTAAATACAGTTTTCTAGTAATTTGACTCATAATTGCCAAAATTTGAAAGCAAACAAACTGTGGTACACCTATATAATACTATTAATAAAACTATCCAATAATAGTGGAAACTATTCATAATAGTATCTAATAATATTATCCAGTAATATACTATTATTCAGTGACTTTTAGAAAATGAGCTATCAAGTCATGAAAAGATATGAAGAGTCCTTAAATGCTAAATTAAAGAAGCCACTCTGAAAAGGCTACATATTGTATGATTCCAACTATCTGACATTCTGGAAAGGACAAAACTGTAAAAAGAGAAGTGGTTGCCAGGAGCTAGGGGGAAGAAAGGAGTGAATAAGCAAACAGAGGGTTTTAGGGCAGTGACAGTATTCTGTTTGGTACTATCGTGGTGGATACATGTCATTATACATTTCTCAAAACCCACAGAATGTTCAACACCAAGACTCTAAACCAAGACTTTTGGTGGTCATAATGTGTTAGTGTAGGTTGATTGATGGCAACAAGTCTCCCATCTGGAGTGGATATTCACAGTAGGGGAGGCTGTGCCTGGGTGGGGGTATGGGACACAGGGAACAGTCTGTGCTTTCTGCTCAGTGTCACTGTGAACATAAAACTGCTGCAAAAATTATAGTCCATTAATAATGAAAAGGACGTTAGATATAAACTAACACAGTCTGAAGAAAGTATGGAGTTTAATAACGAGTTATCAACATTGGTTCATTAGTTGTTGTAAATGTACCACAGTTATGTAAGAGGTTAACATAGGAGACCCTGGGTAACTGTGGGGCAGGAAATATTCTTTGCAATTTTTCTGAAAATGTAAAACGATTCTAAAGTGTTTTTTTTTTTCTAATGTAAAGAATGAGAGGGAAAGAAAGAAAAAAAGAGAGAGAAGTTTTTCAATGGCACATTACTTCATTTTAATAAAAATAAAAGAAGTGATCTTTATTGAATTCTTTCATTTCATTGTGTGTCAGGCACATGTGCTGAATACTTTGTACAGATCTTACTTAAGCATAACACAACCCTGTGAGTGGACACAGTTCTCTCCCATTTACAGATGAGGAATCTGATTTTCAGGTCAAAGGAACTTGCCTAGCAAGTTTTTTTTACCCTCTCTGTGCATTTGTTTCTGTATTCTCCTTTCTAAATGAAAGGGGATCATAGCTGGATTGTTGTAAAAATGAAGTGAGACACGTTTTTACAGTGGTGCTTGGAATGGAGAAGTGCCATGTTGCTGACAGTTATTATCAGTATCATCATTATCTAGATATCTTGGAGGAAAATTGCTAAATATCTTAAGTCTCAGTTTCCTTGGTGTAAAATAGGGAAAACTGTATCACCAGTCAGCTGGAAGAACAAAGGGAGTTCTGTTAGGTGAATATTTCTCAGCTTCAAGCACCCTAAAAAGAGTCATAATGACATGAGGTTTCCTTCTACCCTAATTGTCCAGCCCTGTCTCTGTGCCATTGCTTCACTTTCCATCTGAACTGTAGGGTTGGTTGGTTGGAGACAAATCCTTTCTCAGACCAAGGGGAGACATCCAACGCTGGGACTGTAGATGGTACTGGTTCTTCTTTTTCTCCAGGATTACTAAACCTGAACAAAACGTGAAGGAAAGGAAAGCCTTCCATGGAAGTTCTACTCCTGATGCATGTTTAATTTCTTGCCTAAAGCTTGAGGATGCTGTAAGAGATAAGTTCACTCACTCTTCTGTTTAAGAATGATGATCAAAAGCTCTTCCCCCATCTACAGCAGAACCAGCGGACAGGTTGTTCCTTATGCTGGCATTCTGGAGGCTGGGGTTGAAATGGCCTCTGAGGCTGTATTCAGGCTTGCAGGAGTGTCAAGCAGCCTTCCGGGGCACTGGAGGGGAAAGTGACCCAGGTGAATTGTCATCTTTGACCAGTGGGATAAACTCTTCAGCTTTGCAGTTAAGACCTCTCTTCAACTTTGCAATCTTCCTTCTACTTCTTCCACCACAAACCTGCTCCTTCAGGCGACTAGAGTACTTACTGATCCTCCAACAGAGTGTCTCATGAGTTTGAGAGAGCTTCTTGAATTAGTTAAATGGTACCCAGCCCCAAGGAAGTCCTTCTCGATAATATAGCCAACTGGCTAATGGCTATGAATTGTTTTTGTAGTTTATGATCTGGATTAGTTCCTGTCTAATGAGTAACTCCTGAAGTGCAGGCATGCAAGTTGTATCCGTCTTTTTTTGTGGACAGTAGAAGCCCCTTTCCTGTTGAGAACTGCCCTCCTCTACTCTGTGGGTTTCTGGGCGGCTGTCTGCCATGTGACAGACTCAGTGATTGTACCAGGGGTGGGCAATGAGAGATCCCTTCAGAGTTCACGTGAGTGCTAAGGAGATAAAGGTCAGGTTCTTTTCTTTTGCAAACAGAAGGAATATGCTTGAGAATGAAACTAGATAATGGAAAGTGCACGGAAGAGAGACAGACAGAGAGATACAAACACAGAGAGATGTGAAGAGAGAGCTACAGACACACACACACACACACACATGCCCAGAGCCAGAGCTACAAACACACACACACACAGAGCTACACACACACACAAAGAGAGAGAGACACACACACAGAGGTGTGGAGAAAGTTAGAGCTACCGACACACACACACACACACACACACAGAGCTACAGACACACACACACACACAGAGCTACAGACACACACACACACACACACAGAGCTACAGACACACACACACACACACACAGAGCTACAGACACACACACACACACACACAGAGCTACAGACACACACACACACACACACAGAGCTACAGACACACACACACACACACACAGAGCTACAGACACACACACACACACACAGAGCTACAGACACACACACACACACAGAGCTACAGACACACACATGTATACACACACACATGCAGAGCTACAGACACACACACACACAGAG